>NW_008348958.1:255056-260133 GCF_000622305.1 Nannospalax galili | reverse complement strand
TATTAAAAAAAAAAAAAAAAATGCCCTGGCTAGCCTGGAACTAGCTATGTAAACCAAACTGGCATCAAACTTAAGAAACGTTTCATTTTATAAATTGATTATTTCAGGTATTTTGCTATAGTGTCAGAAAGCTGGCTAATACAACAAGCATAACCCTGTACTATTGGGAGTCTTATGGTCTCTTGATTGTATTAAGTTCAGCAGAGACAAGCAATAGATTTTGTGGGAAAGCCTAACAAGGAAATCTAATTGAGATGGATAGTCTGGGATGGTTTCTCTGATAAATTTTTTAAATGAATCCTATAGACTAAGGAAATATTAATCAAATTTAGAGTGCTGTTAACAATGGTAGATACAAGGGCTGGAGAGATGGCTCAGTGGTTAAGAGCACTGTGCCTTTGCAGAGGACCTGGGTTCAGCTCCCTGCACCCACATGGTGGCTAACAACTGTCTACAACTCCAGTTCCAAAGAATCTGATGCCCTCTTCTGACCTCCATGGGCATTTTACACACATAGTGAACTTACATACAGGCAGGCAAAACACATAAAATAAAAATTTTTAAAGAGTGATATATAGAGAGAGCCAGGCATGGAGGATCACTGTGAGTTCCAAGCCAGCCTGGTCTACATAGGGAGTTCCAGGCCAGTCAGGGATACAGAGTAAAACTGTCTTAGGGGGAGGGGGGTGATAGACGCAGAAATAACAGCAGTGTGGAAGACTTGCAGAAGGCTGTATGGCTGGATCTGACCAGCACATAATAAAGTCCTCCAACAAAGACCAAGAGACAAGCTTTGCGAGGTTTTTTTGTTTTTGTTTTGGGGATGCTCTTCTTGCTTGGTTGGTTGACAGTTTGATTGTTTGGGGGAAGGTTTAAGACAGGGTTTTCCTGTGCAACCAGATTAGCCTCAAACTCCCGATCCTCCTGTCTCTGCTGCCCAAGTGTTGAGATTACAGGCACATACCCACCACTCCAGCAAGCTTCTTGTTTTTATTAATAGCTAAACCAGAACCCCGAGCCTAGGAAGCTAAGCATACTGTGGTATGGCTCTGATGTTACTATCTGCCTATTTGATGTGCAAATGCTGTCTTGAAGTAAAGGTTAATGACCCATGAAGCAATCATTTCTCAAGGCTAGCCCGTATGTCATGCTATGAGTAGTAAATTTTAGTGTTTAGAGGCAAGCTGAGAAAAATAAGCATTAACATGGGCAGTTGTTAATAACCACATACTCTGTTTTGAATTTTGTAATGTCCTTATATCAAACTAAATTTTATGAAATATTTGTGATCTCAGTTGGTTTTATTTCCTTTGTCCTCACCTAGAAAAAGCAAAAGACAATTTATTCCATTGAGTCTCCAAAGTAGCTATCTTTACCTACATTTGGAGTGTCTCTCTATAGTCCACAAAGTCCACCACCTCCATAGATAACAGGGTCACAGAATGTCCTGTATCCTCGAGCTAGACTACTGAATCTTTCTTCTGAAATGTTTGCCTATTTTTTTAAAAGTATGTGAGGGACTTCAGATTCAAATTCATAACCACAGATGTAATATTCTTTATGTAGACAACGCAGTAAGGAAAGAGCACTGTAATTTCCCCGTGAAATATAAATGCCAAACTCATGCATAATTTATTCAACATAAAAACCAACAGACCATGTAGTTTTGGCGTTTGATTGGGATCCCTTGGTTCTTCCTGATGAGCGCCATTAATCAGTCCAATCAGCGGCTGAGATGTCCCATTTCTGTCTACAAATAAACACCTAAATGCAGGTGTTAACCCTAATGGAAATATGCTTTTCTACAAAGCATTTCTTGGCCCACTCTGGGTTTATATCTTAGCTGCCACCTAACCATAATAAAGGGAATTTAGAAGCAAATAAAGAATAACACAAAGTTTTTTTCTAGGCTTGTTAAAGATGTATAGAAAAGTATGTTTTTAAGTTATTACTTTGTGATCCTTTATTCTTTCCTTTCTTTCCTTATATTTAATTTATAATCTTTTGAGATGAGTCTCATTATGTAACTCTGGTTGGCTTAGCTCTTTCTATGGTAGCCCAGTCTGGCCTCATGTCTCCGCCCCCCTAGGGCTAGGATTATAAGCATGTGCCATCATGCCCAATTTGTGATTCATTTTTAAAGAAAACCCCTGAAGTTGCTTTTTTTTTTTTTAACATTTTATTGATTGATTTCTTTTTGAGGGGGAGATACTGCTCATCATCTGTGTGGAGGTCAGAGGACAACTTGTGGGACAACTTTTGTGAGGATCAAACCCAGGTCATGGGGCTTGGTGGCCATTGCCCTTACCCACGGAGCCATCTCCCTGACCTTGAAATTGCTTCTTTAATGCTGACAGATTTGGAAAGGATCTTCATGATTTAACTTGATTGCATTGAGGATATGCTATTTCTATGAACAAAGGCCAGAGCAAATGCTCAGTGAGTGCTTTCTAGATTCCTAAGAACCCCTGCATGTCTCTGAAGGAATAGGTTGGAGTGACAGGCTACACGCACTGAGACCTAGACATTTTCCCTTCACAAACCTTTTTCTACAGTTGCTTTGTCACATAACCGAGAGCTGTGGAACACTTGCAAAGAGTTCAAAGGTACATTTTCTCCACAGAGGTTACCAACATTTACAATGAACATTACCATTAGCTTCCTTAAAGGTAGAGTTGAAACCCTGATATTTAGCAGTGCTCCTAATACGCGGGAAGCAGCCTATCACTTGTTAAGACGGGTCGCTGTCTTCCTATGGCTGCCAAACAAGCCCAGTCTTGGGCTTCTCCGAACCCTGTACATCACTTCCTTCATGGCAGAGCCCCCTCCGATCCATCACTCTACATGATTAACTGCATCTTTACTGTGAAGTCCCTTGGTGTGGTATATTGTACTCAGGTGTTTGACTGCAGGTGGCGTTGCAACTAGTATCTCATAAATGCATTCATAAAAGTGTTTCAAATGGAGAAGTAGGTTTGAATTTTGAAACAAAGTGCTAATACTGCCGTACCACTGCTCTTTATATCTTTAAAAAGAAATGTTCTGGGGACAAAATGAATGGACAGCAATGGCAGACAGCATAAACTTTAAGATGAGCCAAGATTGAGCCCTAGCTCTGCTACCCCCTGGCTGGGAAACTTTGGACAAGTTGTAGATGCTCTCTTCTTCCAGTTCCTCATCTGCAGCCCAAGGATGTTGGTGTCCATCTCACAAGTTTCTTGTAAACCTGAGTGGTTAGCATGAAAGTGGGCTGCATTCCTAGCACATAAAGGTGCAACAGATGTTCGTTAGAGTGATCACTGTTCACTCATTCAACAACTGTTATGGAGAACTCAGAATGTTCCTAAATGCTCTATAGATGACAATTAATGACTAAAATGTTGCATGACCTTTGCAGTTTGTGGAGATTACACTTAGAGGGGGAGACATGTAATAAACGAATAAATCGCCATACAATATTAGTAACAAAGGCCAAGAAGATAGGGTGCTATGATTGAGGACACCAAAGAGAAGCATACCAGTCACTTTTTCGTTGTTCTGGTTTTTCGAGACAGGGTCCCCCCGCCCCATAGCCCCAGCCAGCCTAGAACTCCCTATGTAGACCAGGCTGGCCTGGGTCTCACAGAGATCTTCCTGCCTCTGCCTGGTATTAAAAGTGTGCACCAACACATCCAGCTGTGTTAGTTGGTTAGTTGACAAGTAGCAACTTAAGGGAGGAAAGGTCTATTTTGGCTTATAGTTTGCTGTCCATCATGGGCAGGAACATGAGGTGGCTGGTCACGTTCCCTCCAGTCAGGAGAAGAGTCAGAAGAAGGGGCACAAAGCTACCCACACCTCAAGGTCCACCCCTACTGACTCACTTCCTCCAGCAAGGTTCCACATCCAAAAAGTTCTAGAACCTTCCAAAATAGTGCCATCAGTGGGTGCCCAGACATTCAAGCACATGAGTCTGTGGGAGACATTTTATATCCAGACCATCACAGAAGAGGAAACTACATTAGATGGCGTGATCAGAAAGGGCTTCATGAGAAGTACATCTTTAAATCGCAGTAAGGACAGTACGCTGTGGGAGACAGAGAAAGAAAACAGTGTCTGAGCAGGACAGTGCTCAGCAAATTCTCAGTTGTTAAAGATCTTCAGGGTCTAGAGCATCACTCAGTAAGCCAGGAGTGCTGCCTGGGGTGTGGAGGGGGAATCTTCAGAGGCCAGAAAATCTAGTCTTTGTTGTTAAAGATCTTCAGGGTCTAGAGCATCACTCAGTAAGCCAGGAGTGCGGCCTGGGGGGTGGAGGGGGAATCTTCAGAGGCCAGAAAATCTAGTCTTCGGGGACATGGGAAAAAATGTCCCTCTTCCTCTACATTCAGTGGAAAATCAGAGAGGGTTTTTTTGTTTTGTTTTGTTTTGTTTTAAGAAGAGAAACCATGAGTTGATTTCTGATTTTAGGAACTGACTCTGGATAGCAAGTGATAATTTGAGTAAAAGACAAAAATGGGTGGGAAAGATTAGAAATATTACAGTAACCCAAGCAGGAAATGAGTCAGTTCTTAGAATTGGTAACAGGGTTTCTAGAGAGAGGTAAAAATCTAAAACCTATTGGAAGGGCTAGAGATGGCTCAGCAGTTAAGAGGCAGTTCTCTTGTTCAATTTCTAGCACCCACATGGTGGCTAACAACCATCTTTAACTCCAGTTCCAGCGGATCTGACACCCTCTTCTGGCCTCCATGAGTATTACACACAGGTGGTGCATTTATGCACATGCAGGCAAAACATTCATACACATAAGATACAGACTAATAAAAAATAAAATACATTGGAAAGATAGAAAGGTCAAGCCTCACCAAGATACCTACTAGGAAAGGAAGTGCTGTGGGTGATCTGAGTTTTCCTCTGTATTGTCACTCCTATAACTGTTGCCAGTCAGACTTTTGATAATTTTTTGAAAGGGGATATGACAAGCAATATTTATTTATTTTTAAGTCATTTTTTTTTATTTATTTATTTTGGACACAGGGTCTCACTATGTAGCCCTGGCTAGTCTGGAAATCACAGAGATCCACCTACCCCTGCCTCTGCAGTG
>NW_008348958.1:232354-254913 GCF_000622305.1 Nannospalax galili | reverse complement strand
CAGGAGGCTGTGGGCACAGCAAAGAAGCTATGACAGCAGGATCCTTAGACTGCTTGCTCATGCATGAACAGATCAGGACATAGAGATGGGGAAGGAAGAGGAGGGACTGTGGTTAGCAAGGCCCACACCATTTTGTAAAGCTCCTTCATTTTGGTTAAATGGTGATAATTCCTGAAACTACAGTAATTTGCATTTCCCCAAACTAAATTGTTTTCCTAGATTCCTGCCACCCCAACCCTGCTGTCGCCTAGTAAAGGATGTGACATCTAGGCATTATCCGACATTCATTCACCACTTCCTCATGCCATCGCTCCTACCAATGGCCAATCTCAGTTTAAAAAGGGAAGTTTTCAATCCTCTCCCTCCCGCCCTTTTCCCCTGTAACTGTCTGTGATAATTCCTGAAACTACAGTAATTTGCATTTCCCCAAACTAAATTGTTTTCCTAGATTCCTGCCACCCCAACCCTGCTGTCGCCTAGTAAAGGATGTGACATCTAGGCATTATCCGACATTCATTCACCACTTCCTCATGCCATCACTCCTACCAATGGCCAATCTCAGTTTAAACAGGGAAGTTTTCAATCCTCTCCCTCCCGCCCTTTTCCCCTGTAACTGTCTATAGACTGCCTATGAGTTTGACACACTAGAGAGCTCCCTTTGTTCCCCCAGATTAAACGTGTTCCATCCTTGAGTTTCTCATTCCCTTACCTGTCTTTCCCACCAACCCTATAGCAATAACCTTCAAGGCCCACCATTGTCCCCAGTGACCAACTTCCCTCTGCTAGGCCCCACCTTCCAAAGTTTCCACCACCTCCTAAAACAGCGCCATCAACTGGGGACCAAATGGTCAAACACAAGCCTGTGGAAGACATTTTACCTCAAAGTATAACCACCACCAAGCTGAGGTCCTAAAAACACGAGAAGTCTTGTATTAATCCCACCTAAGGCAACAAAAATTTCTGAACATCCTGTACGAAATCTGTCTTTTAGTTTACCTAAGAGCTTCAAGGACTTTTATATAATGTACCATAATTTTTTCAAGGTTAATTTTGTTATTGCAAATACATATGTGATTATGCTCATTCCCTTGTAAATAAAACTGACAGATGGCACAGAGTGTTTGGTTGCATAGCGATTAAGGTTGGATTTGGTGAGAATGCAAAGACTGAGGGTTATTCTTAGAAACACAGTGATTTCCTGACAAGACTTTAGAGCACAATACCTAAAGAAGTTCACATTGTGACATGCAGATCGGAAATTAAAATTATGTATACCTGGGGCTGGAAAGATGGCTCAGTTGTTAAGCCGGGGCTACAGGGAGACCCTGTCTCAAAAAGACAAAAACAAAACAAAACAAAACAAACCTCATGGGATTGGAGACATGGCTCAGTGGTTAAGACATGTACTGGTCTTCCAGAAGACCTACATCAGGTGGCTCACAACTGCCTGTCACCCCAGCTCCAGGGGATATGATTTCCTTTTAAGGTCTCCATGGGCACCTGCATTCATGTGTACATACCCCCCCCCGACACACGGACACATACACACACACACACACACATATAAAAATAAGAACAATTATACTTAAAATAAGAATCCTGGTCTACTCACCCATGACTGTCTTTATACAATGAAAAACTGAGTGAATCTCATTTACTTCTTACACATGGTTCATCAAAAGCAGGCCCACAAATTGCATAATACGTTAGGAGCATTCTAGCATCATTGTGGGAATTTTCTCAACAACAGAGAGTAATGCAGTTCTAAACCTTGTACTACATGCAAAAAATAAGAGGATACTTGAAAAAGAATTTGGTGTAATTTCAATGCCCAGGAGCCCAGCACATAGCAATTAGAAAACAGCCAAGGACCAGCTCACTCTTTGTTACAGCCTCAGAATTCCTGAGGTAGGGGGAAGTTATATTTGTGTGGGGGGTGTGCATGCATGTGTGGGGAGGGAGTTATATGTGTATGTTTGTGTGTGCAGATGTGCATGCATATGTCGAGGGGTTATATGTGTGTGTACATGCTTGTGCACATATTTGCATGCATATATGGAGGATATGTGTGTGTGTGTTTGTATGTGTGTGCATGTTTGTATGTATGTGCATGTATATGTGGGGGTTATGTATACATGTGCATGCTTCTGTGGGAGGATGTTTATGCATATGTGGGGGGGATATTTGTGAGCACATGTTTGTGTATGTAGATGTGCATGAGTGTGGGGGTTATGTGTGTACATGTCTGTGTGTATGTACATATGTGTGTGTGGAGTGTCATGGTCAATGTCATGTTTTCCTTGATCATGTGTCAAACGTCTACCTGCTAAGCCATCTCACAGGCCCCTTGTCTCCAGTTCTTAGCAGTGTACAAGGCAGGTCAGTGTTCTCATTTTATACACAAGAATAAATACATTTGTGAGACTATATACCATGCTAAATTTCCTCTGTTTATAACTGGCAGAACCACAATTTAAATCCATATTTGCTGCTAAAGACCAGGGCTGCCCAGAAGAGTTGTTCAGCCTACAAAATTATGTACATGGTCTTGGCTTAAACCCATCTGCTCCCAAGAAGCCACATTTTCCCAAAGTTTGGTAAGGTTTTAAGCACTAACACTTAGAGTTTCTAAATCCCAAGTTGAATTTGAGAAGCATTTTGTAGGAAAAGAACAATACTGGCATATTGCGTGTCTTGGGTTTGTTTTGTTTTCCTTTTTAAAAATTTTCTCATACTGGCATATTTTCAGAAATATGGCAGAGTACTCAGGTTCAGGGACGCTAAGAAGGAGGAGACATGGGATGGCTGAATTATGTGCAGCCTTTTTTCAAGTAAAAGTGCCAGATAATCTAAGAGAAGACAGCATCTGAGGAGGGATAGGAAGAAAGGGAAATCATGGGAACGGGAGAAGAGAAAGAAGCCCCTCTCTCAGGAATCCAATCAAAGTGTCTTGCCAACCCAGAAGCAAGAATTCCAACACAAAAGCACCATTTGCCTGGGACTATTGCTAACACAGAGATAATACTCCTGTCATTTAAATATTTTATGTTAAAATAGCGATGATGCAGGCTTGAGGCCTGAAGTGCGGGAGCCTGGGTGGAGAGCCTAGCTCCTTTCTTAGGATTCTCAAATAAGATTAACTTTGTTTACAGTAAAGATCCTTAGCTTCCTGCCTCCCTGTGGCTTAGACTGCTATCTTATCAACTATAATCCTGTCAGGTGTCTCTCCCAAACCACCCTGTGATCTCATTTAGGTTCCTTAGCAACCCTTGGAAGATAATAACTTCAAAACCACCAAAACTTTCTGTATGAGTATTGTAAGGACAATAAGTACCACCCTCTTTCAGAGACACCCACACCCATGCTCTGGGGCGTGTCTTTCTGGATAAGTCTCTCAACCCATGCTTCAATCTGTGTTAAAATAGGGAGTCAGAGAAGGCCAGACTGGTCTACATAGTGAGTTCAGGTCAGCTAGGACTACAGGGAGACCCCGTCTCAAAAAGGCAAAAAACAACAACAACAAAAAAATCTCTACTAAACCCCAACTCTGCTTTATACTGCCCAGTTCTGAAATTCTTTTCTGTGCCAAAGCTACAAATCCCAGTGTGTTCCACGTGGAGGTCCCTAAAGGATTAAAGGAACTCCTCCTTGAGCTGTTGTGGGTGACAGAGTGGAGCCTCTGTCCTCCACACCCCTGACATCTCCTTTATGGAGAATGTGCTAATCCTGGTAGCTGTCTTAGTAATCAGCCAGCCTTTCTTTTAGTAATAGAATTCCCGAGTTTTAGGTGGATTTAGCTGGTCAGACTGGACTCTTGTCCAAGCCTGTGCTCTCACAGGGTCAAGATGCAGGAGGAAGTTTAGTCAAAGTTTGTCAATGCACATTTTGTTCCCATTAATATTGGGGACAAAATAGTTCAGCTGACCACTTTTAAGGCCAACAATGAGAATTTGGAAGGTCTGTGAAGAGGGCAGTTTCTTGAGTGATGGATGTTTCCAAGAATCACAATGCTCAGATAAGTCCAACACTGCCATAACATTAGAAGGAATATGATGTCTTGTTCTTTTCCCTTCTTATGACTGAAATTTAGACATCCTGGTTCTAAGACCTCCTGATGGAGATTGTTACCTAAAGATGGGAGGCACCTGCTCCTGGCCCCCTGAATGACTTAGTGGATCAAAGCTGCCTACTTGCCCTGGACAACTCACCTTTCTCTGAGCTTTGCTTGCACCATTTGATTTTGAGGTTCCCAGGACACAGCCACATAGCTGGTACCCTGATGAAACAATACTCCCTGAAAATAAGGAGAGTTGTTCTTGTTTTGGGCATCATGGCAACCCTGTCAAGTATCATCATCAAATAGGAGAGATAATACGAAAGGCAGAGCTCCTGTACGGTGGCAAGGATTCACGTTCTCATCAATCTGTGACGCCTGAAACATTGAGGGCTTAGTTTCCTCTTCTTTATATCATACAGAAAAGAATCTGTTTCAGCTCCTGAGTTGCATTAAATTTTTTCCATTCACCTAGCACAGGAACACAAATAAAGCAAAACACTGCAGCTACACTTACTTATTTCTGATTAAATAATGTGTTTGCATAGGTATTTGTATATGATGTCACTATGTACTCATTATTTTTTATGTACTTATTTCATGTGTATGAGTGTTTTGCCTGCATGTATGTAACTGCATCTGTGTTGTGCAGTGCCCACAGAGGCCAGAAGAAGGCGTTGCATCCCCTGGAACTGGAGTCGCGGATGCTTGTGACCTGCCATGTGGGTGCTGGGAATCAAACCCGGATCCTCTGCAAGAGGAGCCAGTGCTCTTAACCACTGAGTCATCTCTCCAGCCCCTCACTGGGGCTTTTGAAAGGTTTCTCACATGTTAGAAATTTTCATAATTTGGTTAAAATGGTCTTTAAGTCAATAATAGGTTCCCTGCAGCTGGGGAGTTGGCTCAGTGGGAAAGAATTTGCCCTATATGCACAAGGTCCTGGGTTCAGTCCCTAGCACTGCAAAAACAAATGATGAGTGAATGGATGGAGGAACGAGCGGATGAGTATCAGTCTCCTTCCTCAGTGACAAGGTTGAGACAGCAAGACATACTTCTCCTACCCCTTCCCATGGGAAAGAGGAATTCTCTGACTCTCCTCCAAGCTAGGCTTATACATAATGGAACCTATTACTTTGTATGCTAACAAAAAATAAAAATAAATAATTAGACTTTTAGAACTTCATTCAGAAATTCCTTCCCTGTACCCAGGGCAAAAAACAACTCATTTTCAAAGACACAGTGATTCCAAGGAATTGAAACAAAGATACTGCTAAATTCCCCCAAGGTTATTACTATTAGTTCATAACCTCTAGTCCTTCAATCAAACATGTGCATCACCCTGTGTAATTGTATATATACATACATCTATACAGTAACACTGTATATATACAACTGTGTGTGTGTGGCATTTCTCTGGGTCTACCTCTGAAGGGCTCCCTCTCACTTCAATCTGCATACCTTTCTTTGATTAATTTATCTTCTGTTATAAGGGTCTCAAGCATGAACCTATGATGGGTGAAGAAAGAAAAAAGAATGTTTTTTCTTAGGGTTAGAGAATGGCTCAACAGTTAAGAGTGATTGCTGGATTTTCAAAGGACCCAAGTTTGGTTCCCAGCACCCACATCAGGTAGCTCACCACCATCTGTAATTCCAGCTCCAAGGGATCTGATACCCTCTTCTGGCCTCCAAGAGCACCTGCATTCATGTGTACAGACACATAGAGAGACACACAAATAAAAAGAAATAAAAAGAAAAGAAATATGGGGCTGGAGAAATGGCTCAGCGGTTAAGAGCACTGGCTACTCTTGCAGAAGACTCAGGTTTGAATTCCAGCACCCACATGGAGGCTAAAACTGTAACTCCAGTCCCAGAGGATCCAATGCCCTCTTCTGGCCTCCATGGGCACTGCATGATGTGGGTGCATTTAAATAAAAAAAAAGGAAGAATCTTTTCTGGACATGTAAGTATGACATAGAGAATGTGGAAGTTCAGCCAGAAGTAAAGAACTGACATCACCAGTGGACATGTGCAGGCTTTTGCCAGACACTATAATGTAGCCATTAAATTTCCTTCCCCAAGGCAGCACCCATGTGGGGCACTGGGCCAAATGAACAGCTACAAGAATGTCTATTGTTAGTGTCACAGCCTTTTAAATTCCAAAGGCCTTCTTTCAATGATTTACATTCCTCAACAGTCTTAATAACTTAAATACGAAGTATTGATTAGTGTATGTTCCTCCAGCGGAATAAAAGTTCAATATCAAGACTGCCTCAGAAGGCTGTTTGTTCAATTTAATATAAACAAAGAATTGGTTAAAAATAATCACTGCAGTCTCTTGGATTCACTGGATCATTGAATTCAGTGTCTCAGTTCAGTTCTTAATGATTTTCAGATATATATGTTTTTAGAGAAATTGCACATCCTAACAAAAACTGAGTTTCTATCAATTCTAATTCTCTTTATATCTTACCACAGATTTTCTATCTGCAACTTTTTTTTTTTTCATCTTTTTGAGACAGGGTCTCCCTGTAGCCACAGCTGGGGTAGGCCTCACTATGGAAACCAGGCTGGCCTTGGTCTCAAAGAGATCCACCTGCCTCTGCCTCCGGAGTGCTGAGATTAAAGGCCTGCACCACCACACCTGGCTTTATCTTCGACTTTAATAGGTTGTGAAGTTATTCTAAATTTTTATTGCACATTTTTAATTTATCTTCTATTTTTGACATTAATTTATTTATGTGCATGTGTGTGGTGCACATGGCATTGCACATGCAGGATCAAAGAACAAGCAAGGGACTCAGTTCCTTCCTTTCATCATGTGGGTTCTGGGAACTGACCTCATCAGGCTTTCAAGGTAAGTACCTTTGTCTGCTGAGACGTCTCTCCAGCCTTTATTTTATTTATGTATTTATTGGTTGAGTGAGTGAGTGAGTGAGTGAGTGAGTGAGTGAGTGAGTGAGTGAGTTATTGAGACAAGGTCTTGCTCCATAGCACTGACTGTCCTGGAACTTGCTTAGGCTGGCTTAGAATTTGTGGTCATCACCCTGGGATTTCATGTGTCTATCACCACATCTAGCTAATGCTAATGCTTTTTAAAAAAACTTTTATTTTTTTTTATTTTATGTGTATGAAGGTATTGCCTGCATGTAGGTAAGTGCACCCATGTCATGCAATGCCCATGGAGGACAAGAAGAGGCTGTCAGATCCCCTGGAACTGGAGTAACCGACAGTTGTTAGCTGCCATGTGGGTGCTGGGATTCAAACCCAGGTCTTCTGCAAGAACAGCCAGTGTTCTTAACCGCTGAGCCATCTCTCCAGCCCTAATGTTAGCCCTTTCAAAAAGTAAGTGCAACGCTTCTCCTTCCGTCTTCCATCATGCCCCATATGCCTGTTTCGGTTTCTTACCATGTCTTCTCGCAAGACTTTCAAAATCAAGCAATCCTGGCCAAGAAACAAAAGCAAAACCATCCTAGTCCCCAGTGGATTAATGTGAAAACTGGTAACAAAATCAGGTGAACTCCAAGACACCAGCGCAGAACCAAGCTGGGTCTGTGAGGACTCACACAAGATGGCATGACTGACTGTTAGAGGAATGAATCACGGTCATCCATTAGTCCTGCCAGATGGAACCGAAAGTTTTCAACCTGGAGATTTAGTCATATTTAAATTAGGAATCTGGGGGTCTAGAGAGACAGCTCAGCAGTTAAGAACACTGGCTGTTTTGCAGAGGACTAGGGTTCGAATCCTAGTACCCACATGGCAGCTAACAACTGTTCATAACTCCAGTTCCAGGGCATCCGACAGCCTCTTTTGTTCTCTGAGGGCATTGTTCAACACGGGTGCACTTACATACATGTAGACAATACATGCATACTAATGAAATAAAAATAATAAAAATAAATTAGGAATCTGATTTGCTTTTTTATATGCTCCTCATGAACAAATTGGTTCAGTAATAAATATGCAGAACCTTAAAAAAAAGAAAAAGTGGACACAGGAGACAAAGGCAGGTGGAACTCTGTGAAATCGAGGCCAGCCTGGTCTACATAGTAAGTTCCAGGTCAGCTGTGGCTACAGGGAGGCTCAAAAAGACCAAAAAATTAAAATAAAAAAGCACAAAAGACATATGACCAAATATGTAACATTAGTCCTCTCTTTTTACTTTTTACTTATTGTTTTTGTTTTTGTTTGTATTTGTTATCGTCCTGTTTCTTCTGGGTTTTTGTTTGTTTGTTATCTGGCTCAAGCTGGCTTCAGATATACTGTGTTCCCCAGGATGGCCTCCAATGTGCAACCTACCTACCTCAGACTCCAAGGTGAGGGTGCATTTACAGGAATGTGCCATCATTCCCCTCCACAGCATCATTAGAATTTAAAAGCTCTGGTCTCCCTCCCAAACTCACCCACACCCACCCTACCCCTTGCCAACAGCTGCTGAACTGAACTGCCAAACTTGGACTTAAAAGGCTGAGCTTCCTACTGGGCACATTATCAATTAAGCACTATCTGCTGCAGTCCACCAGTCTCTGCAGTAATTCAAACATCCTTTACATATTAAAAGTAGAAGCACTTCCCAAAGTTTCTGAATGATAAGACAAGAAAAGGTCATCTTTTCTGTATTGTGGCGTGGATAAAGATAAAGGGCCCTTTGAGAGGCAAGAAGTTCCTTAAAATTCTTTCCTATGCAAGCTTAAACTCTTATCTTTAAACAAAGATTACAAAACAAGACAAAAATCTACCTATCATTAGGTCGGATTTACAAATAAGTACTTAAATGCTTTTGCAAAAATCCAAAAACCAAATAAACAAACAAAAACAACGAAGTTAACAAAAGTAATTGCTGTGAAGTGTCTAGTGTGTGCATTGAAAGAGCACCAACTATGTTGCAGTTCCAAAAGGATGTTTAAAAATATTTTATTTATTATTTTTATTTTATGTGTATGTGTGTATTGCCTGCATGTAGGTAAGTGCGCCCATGTCATGCAATGCCCGAGGAAGACAGAAGAGGCTCTCAGATCCCCTGGAACTGGAGTTACAGACAGTTGTTAGCTGCCATGTGGGTGCTGGGATTCGAACCCAGGTCTTCTGCAAGAACAGTGTTCTTAACTGCTGAGCCATCTCTCCAGCCCTGGATTATTTTAATTTAAGCCTAAAACATTTGACAAAGGGTTGGGGAAAACATTGTTTTGGTGAGCCATTGCTACATTTTTAAAAATCCTTAAAATACTTAGTGTCTGTACTGAGGATGTAGCTCAATGAGTAGAGTGTTTGCCTAGCAGGTATGAAGCCCTGGGTTCCACCCCCAGCACTGCATAAACCAAGCCTAGTGGGGCTGTCATGCCAGCACTCAGGAAGTAGAGGTAGAAGGATCAGAAGTTCAAAGGTCATCCTTGACAGCATAGCAAGTTCAACACCAACCTGGGCTACTTGAGACCCTTTCTTAAAAATATCAACAACATAAAAGAATCAGCACCTGGGGTCAGAGAGATGGCACAAAGGGTAAAAGAGCTTGCCTAGCAAGCCTGATGGTCTGAGTTTATCCCTCAGAACCCACAGCAGAAGGAGAGAACCAGCTCCCAGAAGTTGTCCTCTGACTGCTACATACAGACCATGTAATGGGCAAACCTGCACTTATACACAACCCCATCCCCCCACACACATACACACAAATAATAGATAAAAAATTAAAACTAATGCTGAGTGTGGTAACACATGCCTTTAGTCCCAGCACTTGGGAGGCAGAGGCAGGGAGCTCTCAGGGAGTTCAAGGCCAGCTTGGTCTATATAACGAGTTCCAGCTGGGGCTACAGGAAGACCCTGTCTCAATAGGACAAAAAAAAAAAAAAAAACTGAAAGAAGATTCTTTTCAGCAATTGTCCTTACCTTCTAAAATGCAAAGCCTACTCCTAAAATTCAACTGTTAATCTCTTCCCACCAAAAGCCTCACAGCCTGGAAAGACTGACTCTAGCCCAACAGCAAAGTTGAGGGTGGGGAACGAATCTGGACAATTTCCACACACAGCCCTCTCTCCCGGGTTTTAACATTCTCTTAAGGGCCCATTCCTTTTTCCTAAAAGTCATTTAGTCTCCCAGAAAGGCCTCTTTGCCTCTCTCCCCCTTCATTAAAACAGTATTTAAGCCTCACACTTTCTAACCACCTTGTTGAATCGTATCTCTGAACTCTTTTGTAGAGTTACACTTGTTTGCTTTGTTTATTCGCTTTCTAATCTGGCTTTTTTTCAGGGCCCCAAGAAAAAATAATATGGAATAAAGAAGGTTTTCCTTCTCAATTTTTTTAATTTTCATTTTTATTTTCAAAATATTTTGTTATTTTATACATATGAGTGTATTGCCTGCATGTGTATAAGTTCATGTAATGCCCACAGAGGTCAGAAAAGGGGGAACTGAACTGGTTGTTAGCCACTATGTGGGTGCTGGCAATCGAACCCAGGTCCTCTGCAAGAGCAGCCAGTGATCTCAACTGCTGAGCCACCTCTCCCACCTCTGCTTTTCATTTTTAACAGAAACCAATTTCCTATCATAATAATTTAATTTGTTCAATTAAATGTCCAGATAAATCTTACAGAAATATAGATGTAATCTTAATTAGGCATATCAGTATTTTCCTCAGATGTCATGATTCTTGCACATTCTTGGTTTAGTATATGTTCTGGCTTACTTTCTGTTGCTGTGATAAAACACTGATGAGAACCAACATGGGAAAGAGATGGTTCATTATATCTTACAGATTAGAGTGCATCATCAAGGGAAGCCAAGACAGGAACTCACGCAAGGAGAAAACCTGGAGGCAGGAACTGAAGCAGAGAGCATGGAGGAGCACTGCTCACTGGCTTGCTTCCCCTGGCTCGCTCAGCTACCTTTCTTATACACCCAGGCCCACCTGCCCAGGGGTGGCACTACCCACAGTGGGCTGAGCTGTCTACATCAATTAGCAATTTTCAAAATGCCTCCCAGTTGTGCCCACAGGCCAGTCCACGGAGGAAGTTCCTCAGTTGAAGTTCCCTCCTCCCAGGTGTCTAGAGTTTATCAAGCTGACAAAAACTAACCAATACAATATGTACTAAGAAGGGGGTTGGAGAGATGGCTCAGTGGTTAAGAGCACTGGCTGCTCTTGCAAAGAACCTGAGTTCTGTTCCCAGCACCCACATGGCAGCTAACAACTGTAATTCCAGTTCCAGGGGATCCAACACCTTCTTCTGACCTCCATGGGCATTGCACGACACAGGTGCACTTACATGCAGGCAATACATTCATACACATAAAGTAAAAATAATAAAATATTTTCTAACTATATACTAAGAAGTGCAATTGAGAAAATGATAATTTGAAGATCCTTTGTAGGTATTTTTTCAAAAAGTACTTCAGTCAAATGTCAACGTATACTATATAAAGCAACAATTTTTCAAGACTGTTACAAACTCATAGTATATACATGAGCTATTTTTGCTGCCACAGCCTCTGGTATGCTAGGCAAAGACCTACCACTGAGTCGCAGGCCCATCCTATCAGCTCTTATTATTATATTGCTTTAACAGATCTTGACATAAGAGATTCAATAATTATTGAAGAGAGTGTTGTGTTGTCCTGTATGCATAACATGACACACATTCGCTTTTTATCCCTGGTGCCTGTCCTAGAACACTTAACACCCTTGGAATGTCCTTAGTGATAGGAGGAACTTTTGTCTGAACAGTTCCTTTTGGTCACCCGTGAGTTGATATTAAAGAGGTGACGGGGTAGAGGCCCTAGACAGCCTCGGGATGGGCTAGTCAGTGAAAGGCTAAGGGATCAGAAGGTTGGAACTTTCAGCCTTGGCTCCAGTTTCTGGAGGTGGGGTAGAGCTGGTGACAGAGCTCCATGTATATTCTTAAACGATAAGATCTTTTGAGCTTCCAGATTGCTGAACATGTACAGGTTCTGAACAGAGTGGCACTGTAGCAAGGACGTCCTCTGGAAGCTCCACACACCCACACCTTGCCTTATCTATCCTTCCACGTGGATATCCATCTTTGTCCTTGTGAATAAGCTGATGAGTGTAAGGTAAGGGTTTCCTTGGGTTCTATGAATGTGAGCCAACCTAAAAAGTATTAAGCCAAGAACAGGAGGTCATGGGAACACAGACTACAGCAGGTAAGTCAGAAGTATGGGTCACAAGCTGGAGCTATGATGGGCAGTCTGGTGGTGTGTGACAAGGCCCTGTGGGTTCTGATGCCATCTCCAAATAGACGGTGTTAGGATTAAATTATAGGGTACCTGGTTGGTGTCCACTGGAAAACTGCTTGGTGTGTGGAAAAACAACCACACATCTGGTCACAGGAATGCTCTGTGTGTGTGGGAAAAGACAAAATAATTTGGACTTCCCCCTCGCCCTTTATATTCGTAGTAAGGATCATGGTCATAACTCAGCTTACAATTTCCAGTGTCCTAAACAGCTAATTCTGAAAAGGAGGAGGAGCCAAATTTATATAAAGGAGTCAAATTTATATAAAGGAGTCTTTTTGTTTTGTTGGGCTTTTTTAATTTTTATGTTGCTGTTTTTGTTATTTTTGTTTTGGGGGTTGGGGGGTTGTTTTGTTTTACTTTGTTTTTTCAGTCAAGGTCTCATTCTGTAGCCCAAACTGGATGGGAACTCTCTCCCTGAGTTCTGGGATTGGGCCCTACCATAATTAACTAATTAATCAAGTGATATCGAGGCATCAAACCCAGGATCCAGGATGTTGCACGTATTAGGCAACCATTTTACCACTGAGCCATACCACCAGTCCTCTTTTTTAAATAGACTTTTTTCAAACATTTTAAATTTTTATTTACTTATTTGTATGGGGGTGGCCCATGCCACAGCACAGATGTGGAGTCAGAGGACAACTGGCGGGAGACGGTTTTGTCCTTCCACCTGGTGGGTCTGTGCTGGTTAGTCTTTGTCAACTTGACACAACAGCACAAGTCAGGCCTCCGTCATCTACATTTCTCTTAGGATTCTTATTTCTCTTCCAAGCTCCCTCAGAACCACCCATTCAACTCTGAGCACTCAATGGCGTTCCTAGCCCCAAATTCCAAAAGCTTCCACATTCCTCCCCAAACTTCATGGCCAGGGCTGTCACAGCAATATCCACTCTTGGAACCAACTTTGTCTACTTTGCTTTCTATTGCTGTGATAAAACACCCTGACCAAAACCAATATGAGAGGGAAAAGGTTTATTTCACTTACAGGTCCCAATCACAGTCCATCATTGAGGGAAGCCAGGCAGGAACTGAACAGAAACCAAAGAGGACCGCTGCTTATTTGTCTGGCCAGAGCGCAGCCTGCTTTCTTATATAATCCGGGACTACCTGCCCAGGGGTAGTAGCTCCACCCACAGTGGGCTGGGCCCTCCCACATCACTCAGCAATCAGGAAAATGCCCCACAGCCATGGCCACAGGCCAATCTCATAGAAGAAATCCCCGACTGAGTGAGATTCCCTCTTCCCAGATGTGTCAAGTTGACAACAAACTATCCAGCATAGGATCCTGAGGATCAAACTCAGGACATTAGGCTTGGCAGCAAGCATCTTTACCCACTGAGCCGTATCACTGTCCGCCCCCCTCTTTTTTAAAGGAATATTTCTATATTTAGAATGTGTCAAAGAGATATGAATGCTCTTAATTAACTCTATCTAATTGAGCAAGTTTCTTAACCTCACTGATCTTGTTTTCTTCTTTAAAAAATAAAGATGATGCTGGAGAGATAGTCCAGAGAGGGAAGCCCTTGCTATGCAAACATGAGCATCTTAATTTGATCCCCAGAACCCATGTAAAAAAGCCAGGTGCGGTGATCGGGTTGCAGTCTCCGTGCTATAGAGGTGGATCCCTGGGACTCACTAACCAGCCAGCCTAGCCAAATTGGAGAGTTCCAGGAGAGAACCTGTCTCAAAACAAGAACAACAACAACAAAAGAAACAGGTGTGGTGGTGCAGAGGCCAGCATGGTCTACATAGTGAGTTCCAGGCCAGCTGGGGCTACAGGGAGAGCCCTGTCTCAAAAAAGAAGTGGTTTGACTAGAAAGATGGCTCATCAGGTAAAGGCACTTACTGCCAAGTCTGACTATGTGAGTTTGAGCCCCAGGACCCACATGGTAGAAAGAGAGAACTGACTCCTGCAAGTTGTCCCCTGACCTCCTCAAGAGCAATGTGGCATGCTCACACATATGAATGGATAAATGTAATTTGAAGCAAACAAAACTAAGGTAGAGCGCTGGAGAGATGGCACAGCAGTTAAGAGCACTGGTTGCTCTTGCAGAGGAACCGGGTTCAGTTCCCAACACCATATTGTGACTAACAACCATCTGTAGCTCCGGTTCCAGGGGATCCAATGCCCTTTTCTGACCTGACCTCTGAGGGCATTGAACAATGTGGCACACTTACATACATGCACACAAAATACTCATACACATAAAATAAAAATAAATTTAAAAATGAAAGTAAATAAAAATAGAATCTTAAAAACGAAACAAAGTGGATGGACTCCTAAGGTACAACACCCAGGGTTGACTGCTGGCCTCCGCACGCATGTATACACACACACACACACACACACACACACAGAAGAAATGCTGTGAACTACAAAGATGAAGCCAGGCAGCACACACACCTTGCTAACTTTGTACCGGGCACATAGTGAATCCCACTAGATGGCAATGATTCTTCAACTCCTCTGGTGCAAGGAAAGACTTCTATACCTGGCATCGCTAGGCTTATTCTGAGGAGAAACAGCAATTTTTGATAATATGGATGAACTTTTCATCTTATGTATAAGCTCTTCCTTCCTTTCTTTTTTTTAGGAAAAAAAAAGTATAAAGGGAAACCTACTACCCACACTTGATCTTACAGGTGTTAAGGTGAGGTAAAATGGAGACTGGTTACAGAGTTTCTTTGATTGTTGCTGTGACAAAGTACCCGATAAAAGCAACTTAAGGAAGGAAAGGTTTATTTTGGCTCAGTTTGAGGGTTCAGTCCATCATGGTGGGGAAGTCAAGGTAACAGGAGCAAGAGGCAAGTGGTTACACTGCATCCACGGTCAGAAGGAAAGAGAAGAGATGAAGCAAGTGCTCACCTTGCTTTCTCCTTATTCAGTCCAGAACACACATTCATAGACCGGTGTGCCGCCCACATTCAGGGTAGATCTTCCCACCTCAGTTTACACAGTCCAGAAAATCACTCACAGATACGCCCAGAGGTATGTCTGCTAAGTGAGTCCAAATGCAGCCCCTAGTGAAGACTAACCACCATAATGTCTTCATTAAAGAAAAATAACAACCATTCCAAAACAGCCAACAAACACTCAGTTATGTAAGAAACAACTTATATATCACAACTTCCATCATCATGGGCTAGGCTGAATAAGACAATTGATGACAGTAACTAAATAATATTTTCTTTGCTCTACTTCTGCATGTATTCTACAAAGTCTCTGCTGGCACTCCCTCAGTGCAGCTCCTGAACCACTTTTGGGTTGGAACTGCCCAGTTCGTGAGTCATTGTTTGCTCAAAGAAACTCTAAAATGTTATCGTGTCTCTGTTTGCTATTGAACACAGCGTGCCTCCACATACCCTTCCTGTCCCCAAGACCTCCAGGGCTCACTTGGTTGTGTCATTGGGGCACAGGGATCTTGATTCTCCTTGAGTTTCATTTCTCTATCCATTGAGTCTCCCTTCCAGGCAGAGAAAGAAAAGATTGACAGTCTCCCAACCAAACAATTTTTTTCTCAGTACTTCAATTGCATAATAATAAAAAGGACAGGAAACTATTTTCCAACTTTATTTTTAGTCAATAAAATTAGCCTTTACAGGGTGCTGCACTAAGTTAATTGTATTTCTTTCTCAGAATAAGAACTTAAATTTCAGCTCACAGAAAAAACTAATACTGAGAGAAGCAGTTCGTGAAATGACACCAGCAAAGCCTGACAGTGAAGGATAGAGGCAGGGTGGGAAAAAAGAATAACACCCGAAGCAAAACTTTCACCAAGTAACGAGTACTCAAAAGCACACTGAGCGGCTAGTTTCCTCTGATTATCATTCATTCAGCCAGGAGGCTGCCTTTCCGGATGATCTTGAATGGAGATACTGTACAGCACGAGATGGGGGAGAAACTGGTTGCTATCAACTTTGACCACAACAGATGTAAACTAACAGACACCAGTATTCTTCTGAAAGCTTTTGACTTTGTTGTCCTGCAAACTAGAAAATGAAATCCTTTTCACAGCTCTGATTTTTCTTTGTTGGGTGGTTGTGTGGTTCCCATTCTTGTCTAAGGAATAAAGTTTTATCCTGAGCATCCATTAGCAAAGCAAAGCAAAGTGTGGTCTTAGTATCTACACAAAGGAATTCTGTGGCGGTGCCCAGCCATAGGTGTGCCTGGAGTAAACTGTCACTCATACCCAAGCTTTTAAAAAGAATTGGAGGAAGATACCTGGATTAGTAAGGAATCTTAAAGCTTGTTTAAAAGTGAAAACAATTAAATTTTAAAAAGGATGAGTGCTTCCCCGACACAAACAAGCTACTTTATTAAGGATCTACTTTAATATCGTGGTTGACAGCTCCCCACCTCCCCCTCTCTGGCTCTGGCACCAGCAACAAAGAAGCCAGGTTTGCACAGCTGTTGCCTTAAGAACTGAATAACAAAAGACTGAAACTTTAACCCGAGTTTGGGGGAGAGGAGGGAGACGGCAAAAATCACTAACATGGAGGAAGCCAAGAAAGTAGCAGAAATCTTTGCAGGGTCAGGAAGAAGAGCGTTCCAGAATGCCAACATCTGTGACCTTGAAGAGGGTGTGAGAGACAGAGCTCCTTTAGCCCCATTCCCAGCAGCAGCTGGAGGGGGTACCCCAGCAGGGACAATCCAAGGCCCGGGCTGTGGGGAGAAAGGGATTCGTTTCTTCAGAGCGCTGGAGCTAGAGATCAATTCAGTCCTTGCTTTGAAGCCCTGGGGCTCAGTGAGGGATAACTTAAAGAGCCTGCCTGATGTTATTTCTCCTAACTACTGGAGTCCATCTTGAAATGACTCTTCCATGGAGGGAAATGAGAGGGAGTTCATGTCCAACCTTCCTTTTTGAAAGCTTTTCTTCCTCTTTATTTTTTTTCTTTAAACAAATAAGTCAAAAAAGGAAGAAAGAAAGAGAAGGAGGGAGGGAGGCGCGAGGGGGGAGGGAGGGAGGAAGGAAGGTAAAGTCTCTTGGGAAATATACACAAAACTACTTTAGGCTATTGATTATTTATAATCCAAAAGACATCAGGGCATCCAGAAATAGAAACTAAGAACACACTAAAACAATTATAACATTAAATCAGAAGTAAAAGAAGATGGAAGGAAGCCCCTCTTGTGGGTAGAGAAGAGATAACATCCCAGCAGGCTTCCCCTCCTGCCATCCAGCAGGGAGAGCAGAGATCTAAATCCAGTTGTCGTGGCTAACATCATACTCTCTTCATTCACCTTTGAGCCACAGGGAGAGTGCTGAAGGACTTCCAGACACAAGCCAATTAGCAGTCAATGTTCATGGAATACCTCCCATGTGCTAGGCTCCTTTGAGCAGTCCCAGGATCTAATGAAAGAAACACAGGGGCTGGAGAGCTGGCTCAGCAGTTAAGAGCACTGACTGCTCTTGCAGAGGATGCGGGTTCAATTCCCAGCACCCACATGGTGGCTAACAACTGTCAGTAACTCCAGTTCCAGGGGATCTGATGCCCTCTTCTGACCTCCATGGGCATTGCACAGCAAGGGCACACGTATATACATGCAAGCAATACACTCATACACATAAAATAAAAATAATAAATGAAATATTTGAAAAAGAAACATAAACATGATCTTGATGCAATACAACAAATTTTGGTAGCATTTCTTTCTGTAAATACACTGGGAAAGGTTTTATGGGGCTAGAAAAGGAAGCCTTTGATGGCAGAGAGACGGGCAGGTGTCAGCAGTACTTTGTGGAAGAGTCACACTTGGCTGGGTTTTAATGGGGAAGACCTATTTTCCACGGAAAAGAAGGAGTCTCAAAAGAAACCATGCATGAAGAGCAGAGGGAGAGAGACCAGTGCGTCCAGGAAATGGGGAGATGGCTCAGGGGGTAAGCATTGCTCTGTTGTAGAAGGCACTCTGAAGTGAAAAACTGGACCCCAAAGCTATTTATGCAGGAAACAGTTTTTATTAATGAGCCAGCACAGGCCCTGAGATAGTTCTCTCAAACAGAGCCTTGCACAAAGAAAGACTCGGCCTTTTATGTCTTCCGTTAGTCTCCCTTTACAGCTCAGTTTCTTTGCCCGATACATGGTAACACACATATCCTCATCAGATGCTCTACGCTACAAGGTCCATGACAGGCAGAACTGTGTACGTGCACTGGGGCACAGACCACACTGCATTCCTTTTCTTTGTTCTGGAGGGTTCCTACCATATTGTAAACCTGACAACTTGAGTTAGGATCCCCCAAACTCACATAAAAGCTGGGTGCTACTATGGGGAGAAGTGGGAACAGGAGGACCCCTAGAGACACGCAGGTCAGCTAGCGTGGTATACACAGCAGCAAACAAAAAAGGAGATCCTGTCTCAAACAAGGTGGGAGGCAAGAATCAACATCCAAAGTTATCTCTACATGAGCACCTGCACCTGCATATGTGCACACACACACACACACACACACACACACACACAGAGAATCTGAAAACGTGAAAGGTGTGAAAGGTGATGCTATTCCATCAGAGTTTTAGAAGGCAATTGGATGCTGTGGTCTGGAGAATACAGAAAAGAGAAGGCTAAAATTAAAAGGAGACTGTCTCAGAGTTAGGGGCCCCAGATGGCTCAGTCAGTAAAGAATTAGGCTTTTAATGTGAGGGTCCAAGGTTCAAGTCCCTGTTCAGGTGCATCCTATACAGAAGCATCTAGATGACCAGTTGCTTCCTCCTCCTCTGAGTTTGAAGTAATCCTTCCTGGAGGGAAGCTCATTAAGACTTGGGAAGTTCTAAAGAGAGGACCCTTAAGACTCAGGAAGCAAACAGTTCAAAAGTCTCAGGAAGTCCTTTAATTCGTATGCACAGGCTTTCCCTCACCAACATCAGAAAAGCAATGAGGACTGGTAGGGGGCTCTCAGGCTTGCCAAGCAGCCTACAAACTGCACAGAGCTCCAGGATTTCAGCTTTCCTTGGTTGTCACCTATGGTGGGGTGGGTTTTTAGTAACGTAGCTATCTTTGAGTCATTTCTCCTGTTAAGTAACCTCTCAACCCCCATAAACTCATTGTTCACCAAATTGGACCTTGCTTGTATCCTGACTGATCTGTCATCAGTTCCCTGTCTGGGGTCGATAGATGTTTCTTCACATCTCCCAAGAAATAGTGTTGCGTTTTTCCTTTAATTTTTCTTTCTCGGAAGCCATTTCATGATTCTAAAGTTCATTCATTACTAAGACTTTTTTCCTTATTACAAATTGCATCACCAGTTCCTCTAAAAGCCATTATATTTACAAAAACTACTTTATTTATGAGATTTCAAGTGTGAACATACATAGTATATATCTGCATCTGTTTTGAAGAAATATATTTACCTAACTTCTGGTTAAATACGGCAAGTTAATACTTTGCCTTGGAGCCATCTTGCCTTCATTCTTACTCAAACAAAATGTATAAACACCGAAAACAAAGCCGAATGTGGTGGTTCACACATGTGATTCCAGCCCCTGGGAGGTCGAGGGAGGAAGACCACAAATTCAAGCCCAGCCTGGGCTACAGAGTGAGACCCTGTCTCAAAACAAAACAATCTAAGAAGAACATGTAAGAAACTATTGGCTACAATGAGGGCCAGAGACACAGCTCCTCAATGCCACAGGTAGGAACTCTGAGGAGCTCATTACAGAGACTTCCAGTCAGGTGAAACTAGCATGTTCAACTACATGGCAAAAAACTCTCCAGGACAAGTTGGGGTCTATTAAGAAGAGATTTTAGCATAGATTTTTAGCACAGGCATTAATGGAGAGAGGTGCTTAGGGAAAGATGGTGTGCATTTACACATCCTAGTGTGGCGTGGGCTTCTTTTTTTTTATAATATTTTATTTATTATTTTTATTTTATGTGGCTGTCGGATCCCCTGGAACTGGAGTTACGGACAGTTGTTAGCTGCCATGTGGGTGCTGGGATTCGAACCTGGGTCTTCTACAAGAACAGTCAGTGTTCTTAACCGCTGAGCCATCTCTCCAGCCCCAGCATGGGCTTCTTAACAGGGAGTCGTGATTAAGTGTCTTAGCAGTAACCATATATGCAATTTTGGTGACTTCTAGTGTTATAATGATCAAAAGATTTCTAAGAGACGTCCTACGTTTTATTTCTCTCTCTGTTTCATTTTACATAAATGAGATCACAGGGTGGATCCTGTGGTACCTGGAATAGGATTACAGTCTAATAAGGTAAAACTATGGGCCACAGAAGTTACACAAGGGGGTAAAGACATGGCTTTTCCTATACATGATGTTTATAGTCTTGTTTGTGAGATTCCTAGAAAACTGCAGGTTTAAAACTGGGAAATGTCAAAAGCAATAGTTAGTCATATATGCTTAGGCTTCAAATTTTGCTAGTTTAACATTCTTATTTGAGATACCTGTATACAAAAAAAAATATTGTCTCCATGTAGGCAATCTATACAGCAAATTTGGTTAGTGGTACTGGAATTCTTGACTTTCAGCTGGCAAGAGACTTCAACCAGACTGTGAGGTAAAAGACTCTTTCCCATTTCCCCTTAGTTTTCCCTGTTTTTCTATCATTTCTCAAAAAGGAATTCAGAAAGAGGGAGACGGAGAGGAAGAGGAAGAAGAAGAGGAAGAGAGTGAGGGGGTAGGGAGAGAGGAAGAGAGAGAGGGAAATCAAATGTTTAAAACTGGCAGTAGATGGTTAAGTGATAAGTCAAAGAAAAACATAAATAAGAACTAAATAAATCCTCCCAGGAAACCCCAAAAGGTCTGTGGGAAAACAAGGTACCTATAAAATGAGGAGGAAGGTGCTCAAGTGGGGCAAACAGTAGAACTATTGATTGGAAATCTAATGTTAAATAAACAATTTAAATCTCTAAATCCACTCCAACTCCCTTCAGTGAACTGTGCCTACCTGTCAAGAGTTCAGTAGAAGGCTGGAAGCTTTCTCTTTGAATAAACTAGATAAAAGGAAAGTGCAACTAAGTGCCTGAGACCCCAGTACGCAAAAGGTTACATAGCAGGACCAGCTAGGGCATCCTAGTTAAACCGTCTCAAAAAAGACAGAAATACAGACTGGGAGCCAGAGGCTGTGTCATAATAAACAATGTCCAACCTGAAAACATGAATACCTTCTTCTCCTTTGTTCCCAGAATGAGGGAAGTCTAGAATATAAGCATCAACAAAAAATAAGAATGTCTTTGAGGAAACTGACTAGTCCAACAGAAAAAAAAAGTCAGAGGATAAGATATTTTTTCACTGATAGAGTTTGGGGCTGTGGATGTATCTCAGTTGGTAGAGTGTTTGCCTAGCTTTTGAGTAGCCCTGGGTCCAGTCCCCAGCTGGGAATAAACTGGTTGTGATAGTACTTGTTTAGTTGATTATCACGCCCTGGGAGGGTGGAGAAGGAGGGTATGAGGAGTTCAAGGTCATCCTTGGTTATATAGGGAGTTTGAGATAAAAAAAACAAAACAAAATAAAATGATAAAAATTGAAAATGCCCATTAACATTTTGAAAGATAAAAATGTCTGAAAAGAAATAAACATATCAATAAGAAATTTAGAGATGACTTTTATAAAATGGACATAATCTGGGCTAATGACTTTTAATTAATAATAGTAAAGCCATGTGCTCTTGTGTCTTGCGACCTGGGCATCTGATCTTGTTTCCTTGGCAACTTCAACTGGTACGTCACCTATAAAGATAATGAATGAATGTGGATATGCTTGAGAAGTCAAAGCCTATCAAAGTGCTGAAAGACAGCACACAGTGCAGACTGGGAAGGAACTGACTTTGAGTGAATGAGATATTCTAGAACTAGGGATGGAAAGGCAGGACAAAAAAAGGTGGAGCCAAATTTGTACTTCCCTGTTGAAGTTGGAGAAGCCATTTTAAATAAAGTCATGGGAGGGGCCTGACTGAGGACACAGCCCAGACACAGGGTTCCATTAGCACCTCCAGGAGGCAGCAGCTCTAAGTGACATCAAGAACAAGTGACCTCAGCGGGTCAGGCCCACTCTCAAAAACTAAAGAGTTGGCCTTTTGTTCAGGCAATGGTAATGTTGATGTAGTAACACCAACAAATCTACAAGGAAGAAAGGAAAGGAGGCGGGGCGAGGGGAGGGAAGGGGGAGAGGAGGGGAGGGAAGGAGGGGAGGAGAATTCTCAGATGCTATAGTTGAAAAGACAGTATACCAAGAAATGACTAATGGGCCTCATTGTCCTAGAAATATTGCCTTCTGGCCTCTCCCTGTCTGTTAAAAGCTACAGCTTAAG
>NW_008348958.1:229587-232269 GCF_000622305.1 Nannospalax galili | reverse complement strand
GGAGGGAAGGGAGGGGAGGGGAGGGAAGGGAAGGGAAGAAAAAAAGAAGTTGAGAAAGAAATCTACAAGAAAATTTCAATGTTCAAGTAATAGAACATTACAGGATGAGAGAAAATGTGCAGAAGAAATTATTGAGGAAAGTTTCCAGAATTGAAAAAGGTGAGTTTTGGGCTGAAGACGTTCTAGGTGGGTACCAGCCAAATTAAATCATATGTACACACATCAAGATTTATCATTGGGTAGGGGTGACCAAAATGAAGTTATTGGGAATTTTAAAATATTAAATGCTTACACAGAGAAGAAGCAAATCACACCTCTAGTGATTAGGAATGAAAGTAATCTTCACTCACAACAAGCTCAGAATTCCAAAAGAAAATAGAATTCTAATCCGTTGAAATAATCAGTGAAGTGTGATATTGAGATGGATGAGCAAAATCTCACAAATTTCATCTCTTAAATGCTCTTTCCCAGGAAGCTGCTAGAGCATTTGGTTTCCAAAGCAACTTCTGCATCATCCCAGGCACCTGTTAGAAATGCAAATTTGGGGACCTCACACCAGTCTATTGAAGCCGAATCCTGGGGTGAGGCCCTGCTCCCTACCTTCAGGAGCCTCCCTAGTGCAAGTTAAAAGTCTGAGGACTCCCGGTCTGTGGATGGACTCCCCTCA
Source organism: Nannospalax galili (assembly GCF_000622305.1). Lineage (NCBI taxonomy): Eukaryota > Metazoa > Chordata > Mammalia > Rodentia > Spalacidae > Nannospalax > Nannospalax galili. The sequence continues at coordinate 231,602 of NW_008348958.1, read as the reverse complement.
AATAAAGAGTGAACCAAGAAGAAGAAGATACAAGCCACAAGTAACACAGCCCAGGGCTCTGACTGGGGCAGAAGGACAGAAACTGCAAAAAGATATTCTGGAGCATCACTTACAGTGCATGTCTTAAGAGCTCTTAGTACTTGCCACTGACTCGTTTTTTAAGTCGTCTTGACACCTTTTGAGACAGGCCTGATTGTCTCCTCCTTTGCTATAGAAGAGGAGGCAGATCTCCGATACTTTAGAGTGTGTTCAAATACAGGGTAATTCCAACAGAGAAGTCAGAAGGCAAAGACTGTGGTCTGAATTCCCGCACACTGACCACCAAGGAAAGCGAAACCCAAAGAATTCTTAAAGTGTTTCAATAATGTGGCCGGATGTGAACTTCTGGGGAGATTTGGAAGATAAAATAGAAGGTAGACACATGGAAGTCAAGCAAGCAAAACTGAGGCAAACAGTCGTGGGGGGTGGCGGTGATTGAAAGAAAAAGTGAAAAAAATCATAACACATCGCACAGCCCAACTAAGACTAATAGTTTTCATAATCCTATGAGAATAAAAACTAAAGCCGGGTGTGGTGGCGCACGCCTTTAGTCCCAGCACTCGGGAGGCACTGGCAGGTGGATCGCTGTGAGTTCAAGGCCAGCCTGGTCTACATAGCAAGTTCAGGTCAGCTGGGGCTACAGGGAGACCCTGTCTCAAAAAGACAAAAACAACAACCACCAAAAAAAATCATTATGTTAGCTGAATGGATAGCAAGACAAAAATGGGATCAGGAGAGAGGAAAAGCTAAATTCAGGCCAGAGAGATGGCTCAGCAGCTAATGGTATTTGCTGCCTGACAGTACCAGCCTGATGACTTGAGCTGGATCTCTGGAACCCCGGTAAAGGTGGAGGGAGAGAACCAACTCCACTAAGTTGTTCTCTGACTTCCACAAGTTCCATGACATGAGCGTGTGTGCCCACAGACACACACACACACACACACACACACACAATATTAATAAGAATTACAAATAAAAATTAGCCTGCCCCGGATCTGCACACTTCTCCAGACTTGGAGAGGTGTGTTCTCTCCATCTTGGCTCTCAGATTAATGCATCTCTCAGCTCTCACCAGAGAAGCAACAGATGCTTATTAAGACAGAGACCCACAACTGGCCAAAGTGCAGAGAACAGCAGAGTGCCCACCTCATAATAGGACACCCATATCCACTTTCTGCCTCCAGGGCTCAGAGATAGTCGTGGAAGAGGGGGCAGAGAGATTGTAAGAGCCAGAGGCAGTGGATGACCACAGGAAACAGAGTTTTCCAGACTCAGCAATGGTGACAGCATGCACAAGTTCAAGCCGAAAAAAACCCCCAACATTAACGTAAGGAAGTGTCTAAAGCCCCAGCCCTACCTGGGGAACTTTTGACAACCCATGGCTTTGGGGAAAGGGTGATTCAGTCTCTTTCAGGGTTGCGACTCTTAACGTGTTAATCAGGCTCCAGTGGATGGACCCACACTGAAGGACATAAGAGGACACAAATGAGACTCTATTGACCTTATTGTATCTACAATAGAGTACATTAATGGGCAGGGTGTCGGGAGCTGGAGAAACAACATTCATTACCAAAAAATATAATATAGCTCTACAAACAGTTGACTTAAGCAGGACATTCTGCCTGCACTAGTAACCTTGAGAAAGAATTTATGGCAAGGTTATCTTTCTCTTCCCCTTGCAAACAGTTCTCGGAAAAGATAAGTCATGCAGTAATCTCTTGGAACACCTGATGGTCAGTCACATTGCTGACTCCCCCACCCCATACCCATAAAAATGCTGTAACCTCTTGACCAACTTCTTCAACCCCTTCTAAATACAAACTGTATATAAGGAAAGCTTACAGTTCAATAAAGCGAACCCTTGACAAGTGGACTTGCTTGGGCTCCGTCTACTCTTTCTCGCCCATTTTTCCTTTCAGGGAGTGGTCCCCCCCGAGCTTTACCTGTACAGGGTCCCCGCAGGTGGGGGCAAGTGG
>NW_008348958.1:196922-224064 GCF_000622305.1 Nannospalax galili | reverse complement strand
CTCGGATTAGCTATGTTTACTACCTGCTCTAGGTTCGTCAAGACCTCTCAGACAGGCTGTTTGGGGGGGGAAGAATTTATGTATGTGGAAATAACATGGCCTATCCTTATTTACCCACTAACTGGACTGGTTCGTGTGCCCCTGCATTGCTCTTGCCAGACATAGACATAATTCCAGGAGATGAGCCTGTGCCTTTGCCTAGCTTTGACACATTCGTTCCTAGGCACAAACGAGCGGTCCAATTTATTCCATTGCTTATTGGACTGGGTATTTCAGGGGCACTTGCTACTGGCTCAGCTGGTGTAGGAGTGGTAATAGACACTTACAACAAATTATCTCAGCAGTTAATTAATGATGTTAATATGGTCTATGGGTCTGTACAAGATCTTCAGGACCAGGTAGACTCACTGGCCGAGGTTGTCTTACAAAATAGATGGGGACTTGATCTACTAACAGCAGACAAGGGAGGTATCTGTTTAGCATTACAGGAAAAATGCTGTTTTTATACCAACAAGTCCGGGATCGTCAGAGATCGGATTAAAAAACACCAAGAAGAGCTAGAAAAAAGGCGACAGGAACTTTTTGCTAACCCCATGTGGGGCATGTGGAACGGAATTCTGCCTTACCTTCTACCTCTTGTTGGGCCCCTGGTGTCCCTACTCTTAATCCTAACAATAGGCCCCTGCATTTTCAACCGGTTGACTCAATTCATACGAGAAAGGCTATCAGCTGTCCAGACCTTAGTGCTGACTAGCCAATACCAAGCCCTAGAAACAAGTGACCCTGATAATCTATAAAGGAGGGAAAGATTCCCCTCCATAGGTACAAAGAAAAAGGGAGGAATGAAAAATATATATAAAAATCAGGAGCCATTAAGTCTCTCAGGCCGGTCACGTACTGGTCAGGAATTCCAACTCACTGAAAAGTAAGTTTTATGGCTGAGACATCTGGCCTGCTGATAAGTAAGTTTTATGGCTGAGACATCTGGTGTCGGGAGCTGGAGAAACAACAATCATTACCAAAAAATATAAAATAGCTCTACAAACAGTTGCCTTAAGCAGGAAATTCTGCTTGCACAAGTAACCTTGAGAAAGAATTTATGGCAAGGTTATCTTTCTCTTCCTCTTGCAAACAGTTCTCGAAAAAATGAGTCATGCAGTAATCTCTTGGAACACCTGGCAGTCAGTCACGTTACTGAATTGCTCAGTCCCCCTCCCATACCCATAAGAATGCTGTAACCTTTTTGACCAACTCCCTTAAGCCCTTCTAAATACAAACTGTATATAAGGAAAGCTTGCAGTTCAATAAAGTGGCCCTTGACAAGTGGACTTGCTTGGGCTCCGTCTCCTCTTTCTCGCCCGTTTTTCCTTTCAGGGAGTGGTCCCCCTCGAGCTTTACCTGTACAGGGTCCCCGCAGGTGGGGGCAGCAGGGGGCAGTAAAGAGGTGTGGGTAGGGGAGGGTTATAAATAGAATCAAAATATATCACATGAAGATTGCAAAAACTCAATTAAAAATTGAAAAAAATTTAAGAGTTAAATATAAGTAAATAAGTTAAAATAAATTCTTTGGGGGGAAAAAAGCTAAATTTTAGGCCAGTGAAATGGCTCAGCAGGTAAAGGTCCCTTTCTGCCATGCCTGACAACCTGAGTTTGATGTCTGGGGCCCAGGTAATGGAAGGAAAGAAATGCCCCCCCCCCCCGAAAGTTGTCCTTTGATTGTGACATGTGTGTGCCTACACATGCGCATTAAATAAATAAGTTAATGAATCAGTAAAGAAGCTAAATTCTCACCCTGTAGATTAATACTGCACACTTTAGCCAAGCATGTTAACACATGCCTGTAATCGCAAGAGGCAGAGGCAGGAGGATGGTCACAAGTTCAAGGCCAGCTTAAGCTACATATTAAGACCTCATCTCAAACAATGGCAACAGCAGTAACAATAATTATAATAGTTAAGGTCCAAAATTGAATAAGTAAGAGATTTAATAGTGTAATCACGGTAAAAGCTAAGAGTTAAAAATTGACCTTTTGCAGTAGAAAGACAGAGTAACCAAAGGTAAAGGTGACAACTTGTTATAAACCTTCTAAAACTACTGATCTTCTGAATTAGCCTTCTATTACTTTGATTACAAAAACTGAACTTAAAATAAATTTAATTAGAATAACGTTAGCCCAGGCTGGAGAGATGCTGAGTGACCAAAGCACTTGCCTTACAAACATGAGGATCTGAGTTCAAATCCCCAGAGAATGGCAGCACTCACCTGCAATCCCAGTTTCCTGAGGAGAGGTGGGAGCCCGCAGAAGCTCACAGGCCAGCTAGCCTGGCAAATGCAGCCATGAAGCCTGGGAGACCCTGACAGAAATGAGGTGGGAGATGGAGACCAACATTTGAGGTAAGCTTATGACCTCTACACGCATGCTGTGGCATGCACACACCTGCACACACACACACACACACACACACACACACACACACACATCATACCCCTCCCCAAGAAAAGCAAAAGGAATTTGGTCCAATATGATATCCAAACTTCTTCTAACAGGCAGATTCTACCTCATGTTTCCCGCCTCTCAAAACAGAACGAGGAACACGAGTGCCTCTCTTTCCTTCTCTATTGGCACCACAGCCGTCTCTTTCCTATCTCGAGCCTGGGACTATGACACTCAGGACTTCATTTTCCAAAAGACAGGTGGGAGGGGATCATGAGACCCAGCCTCATAAGTCTGCCATCAGATTTTGGTTTGTGTGCTATCTTCTTTACAGTCATTTCTATAAGAACAAATTCTTTTCATCAAAGTTTCTAGAATGTAAAAGCTTGTCACGCCTTTGTCTTTGTGTTTTATTAATTATTAATTTGTTTTTAAGGGAAGAAGGATTTATTCCAGCTTACAGTTCATTGGGGTATAATCCAGCATGGTAGAGAAGGCAGAGTAGAAGACTGCTGGTCATATTGCATCCACATCCACAGTCAGGAAGAAGAGAACTTACATTCCAATGTCCACAAACATGAGCTGTTTGGATATCATACTAGCATTTGTTGAGTTGTTCATTCATTTACACAAAAATGTTTAGTTAGGGGGCTGGAGAAATGGCTCAGCAGTTAAAAGAACTGAGTGCTATTGAAGAAGACCCTGGTTCGATTCCTAGCACCCACATGGTGGCTAACAACCATCTTTAACTCCAGTTCCAGGGGAATCTGACACCCTCTTCTGACCTCTGCTGGCATTGCATGATACAAGTGTGCTTACATGCATGCATGCAATACATTTATATACATAAAATAAAAATAATAATTTTTTTAAAATAAAGATGTTTAGTGAGCTCCTAACAGTGTTCCAGATATTTTTATAATTATTCCTTTATTTCTAGGTTCCACACTTAGGGATTAAAACAACATGAGGGGTTGTTTCTGTTTTTAATGATCATTATTTTTTTCTTTGTTAATTAGGAAAGGCAACCTTCTGTGGTATAATCATTAATTGAAACGAGGGCAAACTAGATTATTTTAAGAAAGGAAAAGTGCTAAAATTTACTTTTTAAATTCAGCCATTTGAAATGTTTCTCTTACCCAACTTCACGGGGTTTCTTATCACAAAGAAAAATGTTAACACTTATCTAGAAGGATTATCTACCTACTGCTGGTGATTTATGAGAAAACAGCCTTCTGTGCTTCTCCTCGAGAGGAGTGTACTTACAGGATGTGATGGTATTAAAAGGTGCCCTTCCGTGTTTCAAAAAGACCAAAAAAAAGTGTCCTTACCTCATCCTACTCCAGCACCCTCCTCTAATCTAGTTTAGCGAAGTCCACCACCATCCAAATAGATCATTAATACAGCAGAACCAGGCACACAAATGACAACGTCTAGGAGTCACGGTCCTGATGCAAACAACAAAGCAGTATCTGCTGTCGTCTTGCTGAGGGCATCTGTGTGGTCCCTGCTCTACGTGTATGCATTGAGACACACACATTCCTAACCCAGCTGTGTGGCCCAAGCTTCCTTATGATCCAGTGCTCCCTGATTTTAATTAAACACAAGCTTATTTTTCCCTTCTGAGTTGAGTTGGAAGAAAATCACACAGGAGCGCAAAGGTTTAAGACACTGCAGAGGCGCCCTGCGCACCTCCTACCTGCCATTTCCTCTTCACTTTCTCTGAGGGAGGTGTGTTAGTGACATACTCTGATTGCTATAATAAAACACCATGATCAAGGCAACTTATAGGAGGAAGGAGTTTATTTGGCTTATGGTTCCAGGGGGGTAAGAGTCCATCGTGGTGCAGAGGCATGGCAGGAGACAGCCAGAACACACAGGAAGAACACACAGGAAGCAGAGAGGTAGACAGTGGGATGAGTTCATAAGCCCTCCAAGCCCACCCACAGGGACGCGCTTTTCAGTCATGGCCACACCTCCTAAAGGTTCCATGACCCTCCCCAAATAACGTCAATTGGGGACCAAGTGTTCATATACTTGGCACCTGTTGGGGATACACTCATTCAAACCACTGCAGAGCAGAGCCAAGACCCTAGTAGCCCTTTAGGAGGTTGGACTCTGAAGAAGTTCTATGCTCTCCTGGCAGGAGGGTAGCAGAGAAGAGGGCTGTCTGGACACCAAGAACAGAGAGGCTGAGGTAAATCCATTGACCAGAACTGTTTGAGAGACCTGCAAATTTTCCTGTGCCTTCATATGTCCACAGCATATTCTTAAATCCTTTGACATAATCAGTGTACTATCATGAACTTGTTGGTTTAAGCTATAATACAAGGGTTGGTTAATCACCTAAATCACAAATTAATATATCAGATCAGTGAGCTGACATTCAAAGCATGAAGACAGTCTGTATGAATTGACTGCCAGAGGCAATCAATAGAAACATATAAAACATATAACCTAGGCCGGGCGTGGTGGCGCATGCCTTTTGTCCCAGCACTTGAGAGGCAGAGGCAGGCAGATCTCTGTGAGTTCAAGTTCAGCCTGGTCTACATAGTGAGCTCCAGGCCAGCTGGGGCTACAGAAAGGCCCTGTCTTAAAAAGACACACACACATACATACACACACACACACATATATATAACTCCTTCAGACACGTAGTCATCCATTCCTCTATCAGCAGTAGAAGCTTTTCTACTAATGTATTGAATGTTAGAAAGAATCACATTGTGGAAATTAATGGAATTTGAGATGTCTTATTTAAAACAAAAAATATGACAATCAGCCAGGTCTGGAATCTGTACCCTGAAGGATTGCACCTGAGTTTGACCCTTAATAAACTGGTCTCTGATCATTGAGTCTGAAGGCTTTCGGTTGTCTGGTACCAACTAGAAGGACACAGGATTTTGCCCTTCTGATATTGTTCTACATGTGTAAATATTTCATCCAAAGAAGTAGATGGAGCTCCCAAAAGAACAGAGAGCAAAGGCCCCCTTGATCAGACACGGGTTTGTATACATGTTTTCGAGATTGCTTATTAATAGATGGGGGGTTTGGGGTTTGTTTGTTTTGGGGGGGTTAGGATTTGGTTAAGGGTTAGGGTTAGGGTTAGAGATAGGGTTAAGAATAGGGTTCGTGTCAGGGTTAGGGAAAGGGACAGGGTTAGGGTTAGGTTTAGGATTAGGGACAGGGCTCAATAGATGGGTTTTTTAATGAATGAGATCTAGAGTTGGGGGTATAGCTCAGCTGGAAGAATGCTTGCTACCTGCATAAATCCCTGGGTTCGATCCCTAGCCACCACATAAACTGGACACGGTGGTACATGCCTATAATCCCAGAACTTGGGAGCTAGAGATCAGAAGTTCAAGGCCTTCCTTGAACCACTTACTAAAATATGTTATTACAAGTCTGTTACAGAAAAATCAGGAGAGACCAGCAGCCAAAGTCAGGTGAGGAGAGGGAGTTTAATTTTATGCTCTTGGGACTGATACTATGATCATTCTGCAAAGGTGTCAGCCCCTTGTTTAAGTTTTTGGGGAATGCAAGCAAAGGGCAAATAGCACATATGTGAAAATTAAGTAAGTAGTTTACAGGTAATATATGGTCACAAAGGGTGCAGGAATGTGGCAGTTTTGAAAAACAGACTTCTATCCTGGGTAACCACAGAGGATGGGGGAAGATCCCTATTTACTTCCTCCACTTCTGTTTCCTATCTTGGACTTTTCCTGCTCCAAAGGTATTAACAACCATCCTAAGGATTTCATTACCATCACATTGCAGAGCTTTTAGCAACCATCTGATGGTTTTGTGGGAGGTTTTTTTTTTCCACTATAGCTTGAACTGGTATACAAGAGAACCCCAGGAAGGTAGAGTTGGTTGACAGGGGGGCGAAAACCTCTAAGAGTCATCTGTAGTCACAACAAAGGAACAGCACACCCTAAGGAAGCTTGAGTTGTACAGCCAGGGTCAGGAACATGAAAGTCTTAACGAAGGTAGTGCAGCTCAGGGACTTTCTCCAACCACGTAGGATGACCTCAGTAGATGACAACAGCAACAAAACTACGACCAAGGCCCAGACACAGCCTCCTTCTCTGAACCATGAGGATGGTTAGTTAGATGCAGTCAGGAAACCAACTGAGGGAAACTAGGTATTGGGTTCTGAGCAAACTACACTCACCCCATTCCAAGAAAAGAAAGAACAGCTTTGGTCCCTCTCAGTTAATCCCAGAGATCTTTTAATTCAAGACTTGACATTGACTCAGTCACATTTTTTCTTCCAGATAGTCTTCAGGAGTGACTTCACCATTCCCAGAATGTTTTGAGATCTGAAGTTCTGGGCTGAAGACCAGGAGATGGGTAGTATTGTCTTGCTGAAGATCTTTTTCTATAGGAAAAACTCTGTTATTTCTAGCATCAGATATGTGAGTTCTTCCCCTACCACACAATAATCCAGTTCTCGGCAAACACCCTCTGGAGTCATACAATTGAACACAATTTTGACACTATCCACCTGGAAACAGCATCTCATGGGATAAGGGCTCAGTTCCACAAGGGTGCCCTCCAACCCCAACACTTCATATGTTTATGCAAAGTCCAAGTTATCATCTGGCTATAAATCAGAGGTTCCCACAACCCGCTCCTGGGTTTGGTTCTTTGCTACAGCAGCTCACAGAATTTTAAAAAGTGCTTTATTAACTACTCCTCGATTATTATAAAAAGACTCAACTCAGGGTCAGGCAAATAGAAAAGATGCATAGGGCTGGTTATGGGACTAGGGACACAGAGCTGCCATGCTCTCCCTACAAGTGTCACTCTCTGAACATCCCCATGTGCTCACCATTCAGAAGCTCTCAGAGTCCAGAGTTGGAGCCTTTATACCACAGAACCTCTTATCAAACAGACGCTCACAGACCCTAACCCTTGGAGCACTGGTGGAGGCTTCGTTGCATAAGCACAATTGATTAAATCATTAATGACTGGTGATTAATTCAACCTCTAACCCTTTTCCCCTCCCCATTCAGTGTTGGGGGTGGGGCTGAAAGTTCCAACCTTCTAATTGCTAGCTGGTTCCCATGGCAACCACCATGAGGTTACCCAAGCATCCCCAACCATCAACCATCTCATAGGCATACAAAAAGATACCCCGTTTCAGAGAATATGTTTTTAGGATCTGTGTACCAGAAAGCAGGGATAAAGACTAGATTTCTATCGATTATCATAAATCACAATATCACACTATTCAAATCAAGCGAAAAGACGATATCTTAGGCTCTTAAGCACAGGGCACAAAGTAACAAAGAAAAATTTACGTTGAACCCTCATGTTGAGTTCTATTTTCTAAGATAAGCTGATAAAATCATCTTACCTTCAGCAAACACCTAGCAGTAAACCAGACATGGTGTGGGAAGGCAGTTTCTCCCAGATGAATGGAATATTATCTGATATCAAGTAGGGGAGGCAGACAATACCATGTCCCAAGTGCTCTGACAGTTATGGAGCTTATGCTGGGCATGGAGAGTACTAAGCTGATTGGTGGAGAGGGGAAGATCTGAAAAGTTTTCTGGAGTTTTCATTCAAGTTAAGTACTAAAATTGTCCAATACAGAACAGTCTTCCCAGACGACATGCATGAATGAAAGACCACGGAGTGCTAAAAAATGGAAGAAGTCCCAGGAAGCCGGGCATGGTGGCACACACCTTTAATCCCAGCATTCCAGAGACAGAAGCAGGTGGATCTCTGTGAGTTCAAGGCCAGCCTGGCCTACATAATGAGTTCCAGGTCAGCTGGGGCTACAGGGAGACCCTGTCTCAAAAAGACCAAAAAAAAAAGGTCTCAGGAGAAGGGAGAAGGGGGGGATGTAGGTGGACCAGTCAAGTGTTGCATTGGATTCACAGTGGGGTCAGATGTTGAACACCTTTGGTCACTGTTCTGAAAAGACTAGCTTTTATGATGTGAACCATTCCATTCCCAAATCCTGCAGGCTCCAAAGAAGTTCCCTAATGAAAACACAGGACTGTGGTTTGAACATGTCCCCCCACCCCCAAAATTCATGTATCTAAGTATACCACATGCATCCAATGTCCACAGAGGCCAGGAGGGTATTGAATCCTCTGGAACTGGACTTACAGACAGTTGTTAGTTGGTACTGGGAACCAAACTTGGGTCCTCTGCAAGACCAGTCAGTATTCTTAATCACTGAGCCATTTCTCCAGGCCCTCCCCTACAGGATTATATTTTTAAGGGTCTCTGAGACATCTTGATGAAAAATAGATGGAATATATGTGTCAGAGGTTAACTGAGAGGGACCATGTAAGTATATTTATCAGAATTTTCATCCAGTCTCTCAGTTGTAGATCCTGATTGATACCAATTCTAGAGATAATTCCAAATAGGTCAGATTGTTCACAGATAAGCTTGGACATCCCAGGCAGCAGAGTTGAAGTGTAGCTTGCTGCTCTGGCATGCCCCAGAGCACTAGAACAGTAGCTTTCCAGCACTGCAGCTATGTCTGCACAGGGACTCTGCACAGGACTAGAGCCTTGTGCTAAGCCTGCATACTCAGGTCCCTTCACCAGCTCCTAAACACTGCTGACCTTCAGCCAACCCTGGCTGGACCTCCAGGACAGCAGCGCCACCCTACTTTGGTCTCTTTTCTATCTGCTATTTCAGTGTCAGTATTTTTTGCTCCCTGGATTCAGCTCTGCTTTAAGCCAGGGTTCTCACCTGGTTCCTTTTCTGCCCTTTCCTGAAATGCCTCTGAGCTGAGGCTGCTGGAGTTACAAAAACAAGCTACAGGAGAGAACTTCCAATAGGTGTCTCCCTAAAAGACTGTCCCTTTAGTGGAAGGGGCCTCCTTACTTTTAGGACACAGAGTTCTAGTTTGCTTTCTGCTGCTGTGATAAAACACTGACCCAAAGCAAATGAGAGGGGGAAGGGTTTATCTGGCCTACACTTCATGTCACAGTCCATCGTTGAGAGAAGCCGAGGCAGGAACTCAAACAAAGCAGGAACCTGGAGGCAGGAACTTCAGCAGAGACCATGGAGGAATGCTGCTTTCTGGCTTGCTTCCGCTGGCTTGCTCAGCTACCTTTCTTATACAGCCCAGGCCCACCTGCCTAGGGATGGCACTGCCCACAATGGGCTGGGCCCTTCTACATCAATTAGTAAACAAGAAAATTACAGACATGCCCACAGGCAAATCTGATGGGGAAATTCCTCAAATGAGATTCCTTCTTCCCAAGAGACTCTAGTTTGTGTCAAGTTGACAAAAGCTAACCAGCTCACATAGTAAGGTAAGATTTCTTTGTAATTTTACAGGAAGTACCATCCCAGTGCTCGTTAAGTTTTGATGCATGAGTATAGAAAGAGTTAAGATCATGCATTATGGTAGCACGTATTATAAACTTTGCACATGCAAAATTCTTTTTTTTAATTCTATTTATTATTTTTCTGTGTATGTGTGTATTGCCTGCGTGTAGGTAAGTGCACCCATGTTGTGCAATGCCCACAGAGGACAGAAGAGGCTGTCGGATCCCCTGGAACTGGAGTTACAGACAGTTGTTAGCAGCCATGTGGGTGCTGGGATTCGAACCCGGGTCTTCTGCAAGAACAGTCAGTGTTCTTAACCGCTGAGCCATCTCTCCAGCCCCCCAAATTCTTTTCTCAAAAAAGATTTAACTATTCAGTTGTGTTTACCTTTAACCAACTGCAAGGGTCGGACCTGAGTGCCAGTTTTATTGGCTTGAGAAACATGTTGGAGATTTACAAATCTCACTTCTGGATGTGCCTGTGAGGGTGTTTCCAGAGACAGTTATATCACAAGGAATCAGCTGGGTATGTTGGTGCACACATGCAATCCCAGCACTTAAGAAGCAATGGTAGCAATACAAAAAAAAAAAAAAAAATCACCACAAATTTGTAGATCAGCCTGGGCTACAGATTGAGAACTTGTTTCAAAAAAACAAAAATGAGGGCTGGAAGGACAGTTCGGCGAGTAAAGGTGCTTGCCACCAAGCCAGTCCTCTGATTTCCATGTACACACAGACACATTCTGACACAGACACACACACACACACACACACACACACATACACATTTATTTTAAATGTAAAATAAATTTATATGTGAAAAAAGATCATGAAGGATCTGTCCTAATGAATGGTTTGATCCATTGATGGACTACAAGTCTGAACAGACTCCTGGGAAGCTGTAGAACTGTGGAAGGCAGGGCCTGTGGAGGAAGTGGATCACTGGGGACTTGTCCCTGGCAGCCCTGTCTTGCCCTGTCTTGTCCTGTCTCTTCCTGTTAATGCTCCACTCTGCTCCCTGTCCTCCACGACGTGAGAGTTGTTCTACCATGCCCACCCACCCCCACCATGATGGGCTTAAACATCTAAAATCAAGAGCCAACAGAATCCTTCCTTTAAGTTGTATCTCTTATGGATTTTGTCCTGACAAAAAGTAAGTATACACCATGCTGCATTACTACCTCCATTTGTCTGAATTCCCACAGTAAAAACGATATACCATGTTGCAAAGAAACTGGAATGTGCAAAGTAGTATGAGTCAAGGAGCTACTGACATATAATCTGTACCAGGTGTGTTTTTAGGTTTAATAAGCATTTCAACGTGCTCAGCTCCTGCCACCCCCACCTCTATAACGAGGCCTCTCTGAGTGTACAAGCAAATTTAAATAAAAATGTGAAATATAAACCTAGCAGGATACAACAAATAATTCTCTATTTCCCTGGATCTATTTCTATCTTTTGTTCCGTTCTTAGCTTTTCTAGTCTAGGCATTTCCAAAGAAATCAACAAACATCTCATTTCCTAAGAGGGAAATCTGAAAAACATTCAGAGGTTTCGAGATAATATCTTTTAAAATCTGTTTGTGATTCCTTTTAAAATACCTTTTTTTTTAAATTTGCTTGTTTTTAAAAATAGAATTCTCTGGGCAATCAGAACAAACACAAATTGGGTTTTTAAAAAAAGTTTCTGCCAAGTTGTGAGACCAATGTGAATTAAAGTAGCAGAAATGTAAAACCCATGTTATTATCATCTGAAGTGTAACTCGTGCCCTTCATCTAAGAAATGCAAAATATTTTTAAAACAAGCATCTTGTGATACTTGGCAGATGGAGCCATATTTTTCCAGCTTTCCCAGAGAGAAAACTTGTCCAGGAGAGACTTTGGGTAGGTTGTGCTAAAATATAGGCCCTTGCTTTCTGAATGCAGATCAAAATTGGTTATGTTCCAGTGTAGTCATTTTCCATTTTATTCTAGTAGCTGAGTACTGCTTGAATTTTTCTAAAAACTCTTACTATCACTTAAATTATAAGGGATAGCAAAAAAATAATAATAATAATAATAACAATAATGTTCAAGAGTGGGCAACAGCTCTAAACTTTTCTGTTTGGCAGCCTTTCATGATGATCGGGGTCTCCGAATGATCCTGTAAGTTTGAACACTTGAACGCTCAGTTCTCTGTTCCCAGATCTGGGGTTTTCTCCATCCTTTCTCCCACTTGCTCTTGAAGCAGAACTTTCATAGACAAGTTGAATTTTTCTGCAGTGATGGAAATGGCAAAGAATTTAAGTCTGCCATTCGAAAATTCCAACTCCCTGCTCCACCAGACAAGAAAGAAATAAGGCCCCGGTGCAGAGAAAGAAATAAGGCCCCGGTGCAGAAGTGACGGCGGCCTCCAGGAGATCCAGTGGCAAAGCCTGCGTGGGAATCATGGAGCACGATGTTATTTGTGCTCACTAGACATAAGAGCACCCTGAATGCAGAATGGGAGGCCAGAGCCTCGGTTTCCACAGCACAATGTGCTGGGAGGGAACCTTTTGTTCTTTGCAAGTAATTCTGAGAGCTTCTTACCCAGTGACTGCCCTCCATTCACTTCATCTTTTGTCTTTGTTCTTTTTTAATTTCCTTTTATTTTTTTTTAACATGAATGCTTAAGCCTATAACTCTCATAGCTTCTCAAATTGAACTCAGTGATTTGTGTGGTTTTTTTAAAAAAAATTCAGTGAGTTATTTCTGGGCATCTGATAGAAAGCAGTTTGCTGCTACATATGTCAGTTTAGTTAAGCATCAAAACTACATTCCCTGCATGGAAGGGTGTGTGTGTGTGTGTGTGTGTGTGTGTGTGTGTGTGTGTGTGTGTGTGTGTGTCTTCTAAGCATATGAGCCCTTACACCTTCCTTGACTGACTATTGATAGGGCTGGTCCTGTGTGGAGCCAGTGGCTATAGTTCATATGAGTTAATGATTGTTATAAGGGTCGAATTGAATCTAGGGAATCCTGCTCCATAGCCCTTCCCATCTTGTTCATCTCTTACATACTTCCTGCCCCCTCTTCTGAAATATTCCCCGAGCCTTTGAGGGGATGGTACAAATGACTTGCTTAGTGCTGGGTCCACATCCGTCACTAATTTTCTGCATCTTGGACAGACATGAGTCTCTACATTTACCACTGTTCATTGTAAGGGGAAGCTTCTCTGATTAAGGCTGGGAGCCACTTTTGTCTATAGATACAAGCTTAGGTATTTAGAAAGCTGGTTGCTGCTATGTCAGTTAACTGGAACCCCCAACATTTTTAATTCATCTAACCAAGTTAAGTTTCACAAAGCCTGAAGGGTTCCAACTTGGAAAAACAAACACACAAAAAAGAAACAGTATTTAGAAACAAATATAAAGTCAGAAACAAAAATTAACCTGTGTTTGGAAAAAGAAGATAAATGACAGCAAAATGTAATTGAAGAATCCAGTAAGTACATTAAACATCACACAATACAAGAAATTGCATACTGGACCAGGCATGGTGGTGCATGCCTTTAATCCCAGTACTTGGGAGGCAGAGGTAGGTGGATCTCTGTGAAGATGGAGGCCAGCCTGATCTACATAGTGAGTTATAGTATATAGATTATAGTACAGTAGATTATTTCTGCTGTTTTGTTTTGTTTTGTTATGGTTTGGGGTTTTTTTCTTTTTTGCTTCACAGTCAGAAAATAATACAAAATTAATTGTAAGTTAAGAATTCAAATACGTCTTTACATAGCTGCCTGATTGTACTGATGTTGATAAATGTGTAATCAAATCACTCAAGCTACATATGTTGAATGAGGTGGCGTAGTAACTCTGTCATGAAGTACCTTTTCCTGTCTATAATGCTGCATTTTAATGGTATGCTGTTTCAGCTTTTTTCAGCTTTGTGTGTGTGTGTGTGTGTGTGTGTGCGTGCGTGCGTGCGTGCGTGTGTGTGTGTGTGTATGTGTGTGCGTTGCTGAGAGTGGAACCCAGGATGCAGGGTGCTAGGCAAGCACTATACCATCAATCAATGCCTGTCTTTTTATAAGATTCTATTTATTTTTATTTTATGTGTCCGAGTGTTTGCCTGCACGTATGTAGGTGCACCATATGTGTATAGTGCCCTCAGAGAATCCCCTGGAACTGTAGTTACAGATAGTTCCGAGCTGCCATGTGGGTGTTGGGAATAAATTGGGTTCCTTTGCAAGAGCAGCAAATGCTCTTAATCGCTGAGCCATCTCTCTAGCCCCTGATCAATGCCTCTTAATCCTCCAATTTTACCCAATTTTTTGAGACAAGGTCCTACTATATTGCCTGGGCTAGTCTGAATTCCAGGGTTCAAGCACTCTTCCTACAAGCACATACCACCACATCCAAGTCTGAGAGCTATTTCATCTGGAACCAGTTACCTTCATAGAGATGAGATATGTCAGGTCCACTTAATGATCATGTGATGGGGTGTGATGAGACACACTCACTATTTGGGAATAATCCTCATATGTGTGATGTTTGAACAAAGAGATTACAGCAATTTTATCAGGCATAATTCCCATCCAAAAGGAGAAGAAAACAGTGCATTTATCATAATATACCCCTGACAGGAGAGCATCCATCTTGATAGGGTGATGATAAGGATAGTCTGCTCGCAGACCTGTACTTCCAGTGATTAGAACAACATCCCACAGGGTAGCTCTGACTTCCTGCTTTCTAACCCCTCCTCTTCCACTGCCCACATGCTTCGGTGCAGAGCTTTGGGACACACTCATATCACAGTATGATTTTTGGTATTATACCTTCATGTCACAGGCCAAATGGGCCAAAGAAATTTTCCTGGACATGATTCTTTCAAAGGAATGCCTAATTACACCCAGAACTAGCTGTAAACTACAGTGTTGCCCAAATGCACCACTAATTGCCAAATCACACACCACAGGAAGTGTGAGGGAGAGAAAGTTCTTAACCAACTGTAAATTAAAGTTTGCAAATTTTATTATTTATCTATTTATTTACTTTGAGACAGGGTCTCACCATGTAGACCAGGCTGGACTGGATCTTTCAACATGAGTCACCACCTCAGTCTTGCAAATTTTACAAAATTATACAACCATATGAATGCCTTGCTAGGATTCCAGGAATCTGAATGTGTATGGAATGTACTTAACTCATAATTTGCTTTACAATAAAATTTTGTATTTGACTCAACTTGATCTGTTTTTATTTGTGTGTATGTGTGTGTGTGTGTGTAATTAGCTTTACAATAGTTTTGCATTTGACTCAACTTGATCTGTTTTTATTTACTCTGTGTGTGTGTGTGTGTGTGTGTGTGTACGCGTGCGCGCACACGCAAGGATTGAACCTAGGCTCTCAAGCTTGCTAGGCAAGTGCTCTAGCACAGAGCTACATCTCAAGTCCCTAACTTGATCTTTTTAAAAAGGAAAAATGATGACTGGAGAGGATGGCTCAGCAGTTAAGAACACTGGCTGCATAATCATGAGGACCAGAGTTCAGATCTCAATGTCCACAAAACAAGCTTAGCATCGTGCACACAGGTGTGCATACCTGCACACAAATGTGAGCATACACTCACACACAAATAAGTCTTTAAAAAAAAATAAAATAGGGCTGGAGAGATGGCTCAGCATGTCAGAACACTTGCTGTTCTTCCAAAGGACCCAGGTTCAATTCCTAGCACCCACATAGCAGCTAACAACCATCCATAGCTCCAGTTCCTGGAGATCCAAAACCCTCTTCTGGCCTCTGTGGGCATTGCACATATGTGGTGTACTTACATGCATGCAGACAAAACACACATAAAAAATAAAAGGCCAGCCTGGTGTACATAGTGAGTTCCAGGACAGCTGGGGCTACAAGGAGACCCTGTCTCAAAAAGACCAAAAAGATTTAAAAATAAAAAATAATTTAAAAAAATAGTTTTAAAAAATCAGCTGGGTGTGGTGGTGCATGCCTTTAATCCCAACACTTGGGAGGCAGAGGCAGGTGGATCTCTGTGAGTTCAAGGCCAGCCTGGTCTACATAGCAAATTCTAGGCCATCTGGGGCTACAGGGAGACCCTGTCTCAAAAAGACAAAAATAAAAAATAAAAATCAAAATCAAAGGGTTGTTTTATTATGGATTTATATATATGTGTCTGTGTGTGTGTGTATGTGTGTGTATACATATATATAGTAATATGAATGCATATAGACCATAGAAATTATAGCTATTTATCCCGTATTAAGTTCTTGTTGTGGTTTGAGTGATCCCCAAGTTTTCCTGTATTTAAATTTAATCCCCATTTATGGAGACTTGAAGGAAAATAGAAATTTAATCCAGCTCTGGCGTTTGGAGATGAGGCCCTAGGAAGATGATTGGGACTACATAAGGTCCTGAAGTGGAGCTCCTTTTATCAAAGCCTGCTGGCCTTAAAAAAGGAGGCCAGGGGACACACAGACACACGCCTGCTCCATCTCTTCAGTGGGATGCCCTGCACCACCACTATAGGATTCTGCCAACCAAGGCCATCACCAAATGCAGCCACCACTGCTGGACCTTCAGAACCGTGAGTCAAAATCAACCTCTTTATAACTCACCTAGTCTTCAGACTTGATCCTGACAACAGGAAGTAGACTAACATGGATTTGTAAACAACATGCTGTCTCTGTCCTTCCTGTGTCTCTGTCTGCTTCCTGTACAAACAGGAAGAGACAATAATTACTTTACTTATCTTCCCTCTTTTTCTTAAATATCTCCATTTCCTAGGATTTGGTTATTTAAAGGATATACACTGGAATTTGCCAATAAAACTTCAACTTTGAGTCATTAATTATCCAAGACCATATTGATTTTGTATATTAGCTGGGATGGAGAAAATAAACAGATGGCTATGAGTTGTGATGAAATCCAAGTAACTATGAATTGGCTAAAGCACTCATATAAGAAGTCGTGAAGGGCTGGTGAGAGGGCTCAGTGAGTAAAGGCAATTGTGGCCAAACCTGAGGACCCAAGTTCAATCCCTGGCACTGCATAGTGGAAGGAGAGAACCAACTCCTGCACGCTGTCCTCTGACTTCCATGTATGCACCGTGGCATGCATGCATGCACACAAACACGGGCACACATGAAATTAAATACAACAAAAAATAGTTTTAAAAGAAAGCATCCATTTCCTGACACTACATTCTAACTTAGACATCGCACTCTGCCACTTGTTCATTTATTAATTTGGCAAATATTCGTTGTACATGGAATCTGTACTTTGACAGGCAAGGTAACAGTGATTCAAATAATTAGACAAATAAGTACTATAAAGGAAAGCTGTGGTCAGTGCAATGAAGGAAATATGAGATAAAATAACGGGAAGACCTGATGCTGTTTGTGTTTACAGGGATGGGAAGACAGGGAGAGAGAGAGGGCTTCCTGGAGAAAAATGGCATCTGGTTTGAGTCCGGAGCATGAGTTATTAGTCACATGATAAAGACTGAGAGTTGCTATAGCTTGAATGTGTCCCCCAGATTTCAAACGCTGGAAACTTGCTGTCCAAATTCCTACGTTAATGGTATTTAGAAATGGACCAAATGGGAGGTGATTGGCCAGAACAGCTGACTCATGAATGAGTTGATGGACCCAATGAGTGGCTTTATTATAAAAACAGGTTCTTTCTTGCTTGTCACCTACCCAATCATGTGATGCCCTGTACCATGTCCTAACATAGCAAGAAGATATCACCATGATATCAGACATCCCAGCCTGAAGAAACATGAGCTAAATAAATCTCCATATTTAAAGTTAATTTAATTGACTGATTATTTTGAGGTCGGAGTCTCGGTATGTTGCCCAAACTGGTCTCAAGTTCCTGAGCCCAAATACATCCTCCTGCCTCAGCCTCCCAAATAGCTAGGACTATGAAGGAACCCCTATGCCCAGCTCTGTTCTCATTTTTTGTTTATCTATTTTTATTATTTTTAATCATGCATACACATGTGTGTTTATATGGGGGTATATGCAAATGAATGTAGGTGCCTACAGAGGCCAGAAGCAGGCACCAGATACTCTAGAACTGGAATTTCAGGCAGTTGTGAGCCACCTGACATTGGTGCTGGGAACCAAGCTCGGCTCCTCTGTAAGAGCAGCAAATGCTTTTAACTACTAAACCATCTCTCCAGCACCCTCAGCTCCTGTTTTTTTGTGGTTGTTGGTGGAGTTTTTTGTTTTCATTTTGCTGAGACAGGGTCTTACTATGTACCCCTGGCTGCCTGGATGGAACTTGATTTGTAGACTAGGCTGGCCTGGAACTCACAGAGACCCACCTGCTTCTGCCTCCCAAGTGCTGAGATTCAAAGCGTGTACCATCATACCTGGCAATACCTCTGTTCTTTATACATTATCCAGTCTTAAGTGTTTTGTTATAGCTGTAGAAAATGGACTGAAATAAGGGTAGCAAGTGAGAACCTCACCATTCAGAAGGCTAAGGAAGTGTGTACGGTTGAAGCAAGCGAGCACCGTGGGGCACTGCACAGGCGAAAACTAGAAATTAGGCAGGCCGGATCATGCCAGGATCTGGGACAGTCAGTGATTACAGAGTTTAAACAAGGAGGAGCATAGTCAGTTTAAACTGCTGAAAAATACTTTCAAGGTAGAACTGAGAGGGAAGAGTCGGGAGGAGTGCTTCCCTGTCATCTTTTATCACTTGACTTCCGAACCACCTCTATGTTCTAACAGTCATAAAATAACAATGAATACATTTTATTCCAAAAAGGGACTATGAACTAAAAAAAATGAACCTTATTCCATTTCAAAAGAATAATATAAACATACGGGAGGGCGTAAGACAGGAAGAGGCAATTTAAGTAACTTGGGAACACAGTATTTTGACACCATGCCTTCATTCTAAAGATAATGGACTGTAATTAAATCCTGACTATGCGGCATTTAATATTTATTATGAAGGAACAAGAGAGTTGAAGAATTAAACAAGGGATGAAAGTGCTCACACTGAGAAACCCTAGAAGTAAACCCTCCCCCCAATAGCAATAAGAACTGGTCCAAGTTTACGCTTCTAAATGCAGTTTCCACTAACATGAACCAAGACTCTTGGGGAGTTGACTAATTCCAGCCAGGAACTTAGAAGGATCAGATGAACCTGGAACATCTTATTGCTGCAGGAGTCGGGAAGTGGTTCAGAAATGATGCAGGCATCAAAGGAATACAGAAGCCAGTTTGTGACGGTATTATGTGGCCAAATGTGGGAATAATTTCTGAAGAAAAGTAATTATATTAAATACAGACACACTGAAGGAAATAAGAATGGATGAATTCATATTAACGTAGAAAGCATAGGAAGACAGGAAGGGGGCAGGGAAGGAAGCGAGAGAGAGATGGAGGATAGAAAAGCTTTTATATGACCAATACAACTTCGGCAACTATCATCAATAGATGCTTAAACTTGTAGGTAAAAATTGGTGATTAATTAGAAATCTGTGTAGTCTTATGTATAATAAAGTATCTTTGCAGAAAAATAGCTGTAAACCAAAAGGACAAATATAATAATTTTTCAGTAGAGTACTGTATTCATTACTTTTCTTGTAGCTGTGACAAAATAACAGATAAAACCATCTTAAGGATGGAGAGGTTTGTTTTGGCTCACAGCTTAAGAGGATGACAGTGGGACATGGTGGAGAAGGCCTGGCCGAAGGAAGCACAGCAGTGAGGCTGGTGCTCATATCATACCCACAGTCAGGAATCAGAAAGAGATGCATGCTGTCCTCCACTTACTCCTTTTCATTTTGCCTTGTTTGTTTGCATATTTGAGAGTGCTTGCCTAGCATGCATAAGTTCTTGGGTTCTGTCCTGAAAGGGAGAGAGACAGGGGCAGAGACATGGAGAGAGACAGACAGACAGACGACAGACACACACACACACACACACACACACACACACACACACACCCCACAGGGGTGGGAGGGAACAACGCTCTTTTTTTAACTCACTGGTCACTTAGCACATTTTATAGCTGCTGTTCTTATAATGGCATTCTATAATAAACAATCATGCTTATAAGGCATAATTTCATCATCCGAAGTTGTCAAAAATGTGGGGCCTGGGGCTGGAAAGTGGCTCAGTGGTTAAGAGTGCATACTGCTCTTGCAGAGGACCTAAGTTTGGCTCCCAGTACCCCAGACAGCTCTCACAACCCCATATAACTCTAGGTCCAGGGACTTTTGATGCCTCTGGTCTCCCTGGATACCTGCACTCATGTGACATAACCACACATAGAGACATACAGATACACATAATTAAAAATAAAATAAAGGGCTGGAGAGAAGCCTCAGCAGTTAAGAGCACTGGCTTCTCTGGCAGAGGACCATGGTTCAGTTCCCAGCACCCACACAGCAGCTAGCAACCATCTGTAATGCTGGTTCCCTGGGATCTAACATCCTCTTCTGGACTCTATGGGCATTGCATGCAATGGTGCACTTCCATATAGGCAGGCAAAACACACACATAAATAATAAATAAATACAAATAAAATGAATCTTTAAAAAGTATGGGAGCTGTGACTATAGCTTAGTGGGAGAACATTTACCTAGCAATTATGAGGCCCTAACACCAAACCAAACCAAATAAGAAAACTATGAAGTACTGTGTAGTTGCTCACGGTGGTACAACCTTGCAGACCCATAACTTTACAGACAAGGCGGCAGGAGGATGAGGAGCTCAAGGCCATTTTTGGCTTCTTAGAGAGTTGGAGGGGAAGATGAGTAAAACAGATAGATGATTGATAGATGATAGATAGATGGATAGATATAGATAGATGATAGATAGAAGATAGATAGATGATAGATAGATAATAGATGATAGATGATTGATAGATAGATTAGATAGATGTTAGATAGATAGATAGATAGATAGATGATAGATAGATAGATAGATAGATATACATAGATAGATAGATTGATAGATAGATAGATAGATAGACAATAGATAGATAGATAGATAGATAGATAGATAGATAGATAGACAGACAGATAGATAGATGATAGATAATGATAGATGGATAGATAGATAGATGGATAATAGATAGATGGATAGATAAGCAAGCATACCTATCACAATGTATCAATTAGTAGACTTAGAATTTGTCCAAATAGCTGCCACTCTTCTTCAGCATGCAGTGTCTGCTCTGTTGGTGGTCATTCCTGGTGCTTTAAGAGCAAAAGAGAAGCCCCTTGCTGTGTGCCACTTTCTCTCCTGGCCCTGCTGGGGTAACAGCTGTCTCCCCAGGAATTACTGAAGTGCTTTGCTGCTTAAAGAAAAATTAGAATATGACCTGTGTGAAGGATGAGTGGTAGTTTGAAAAGAACCAAAGAATCAAAAACAAGAATAAATCCCGAGAAGGGGCACTTGACAAGCTTTTAGAGACATAAAAGAAGCAAATCTAAGACGTAGAGAGGAAACGCTATTTTGATCTTCTAACTGGGAATAGAGGAAGAATACTAAATGTCCAAAGGACTCGCTTGTACTTAGCTCGTCTACCTGGAATGGACAAGGTTGACATGAAGTGGATACTGCTGACAGGAAGAACTTGGTGTTACTGAAGGTGAGGATGCTACTGAGCCTTGCCATCTTTGCTTAGTCACATCTAACGCCTATACTTCACTCTGCTAAGCATTATGACCTAAGTACCTCAATTGCTACTGCTTTCAGAAGTAGGGCATAATGTTGCCTATTCCAAAAGGACAAATTACCACCACAGACAAAACAGAAAAAGTTATTCTTTTACTGGCAAATCATCCTGCAAAATATATGATCCCTATCCAGCATTCCAGAAGGAACACGGACCACTTCTTTCCTTTGATTCGCTTGTCTTCCTACACGGACTTAATGAAGACATCTGCCTGACAATACAGCTTGTCAAGAAGCAACCAAATCTGCCTTGTCATCTGCAAAGAAAAGAAAGGAATCCAAAGAAAAGATGTCAGAAATAGATAGACTTGATCTTGCCCTCAGCCTAGCTCTTGCTAATTATAAAAAAAAAAAAAAAAAAAAAAAAAAACTATGGATGGTGAATGGTTTCACAATTCTCTTAATTTTGATGTTCGCTCCTGAAAAAAAAGAACAATTTTTATCACTATTGAAACCCATGATCAGCATGCATAGCATTGGCTTGATGGGGGGTGGGGGGGTTGCTTAGAAGAGAATAGTTTAAATACGTGGCTTTTTCACCTGTTTGGACCTTTGATCCAACAAGCACAAAATTCTAACTGATGGAGAGGGAGAATACTGAACAGCGAGAAAACAAGATGCTCCCTAAAGGACGTTGGAAGCAAGTTGGAGGGGTTTCCACAACATTCTGCACTTGCTGATGACACAGGTAAAATGGCTGGCACCGCCTCATCTGCTCCCCACGCAACCAAGCTTGTCCTTGTCTTCTATTTGACTTTACTCACTCGGCTCTCTCCTCCTTTCTCCATCTCAAAAGCAGCACCATATGTATTAAAAACAATAAGAAAACAGAGAGTATCTCTTAATGTCCTGGTGGTGGTGTGTCTTATTATCTTACTGTAAATTCTTTATTATTTTTATTTTACGTGTATGAGTGTATTGCCTGCATGTACATTAACTGCACCCACACGCACTCCTCTCTTCTGAGGAGGCCAGAAGAGACCATTGGATTCCCCTGGAACTGTGGTTACAGATGGTTGTCAGCCATCATGTGGATGCTAGGAACTGAACCTGGGTCCTCTTCGAGAGCAGACAGTGCTCTTAACCACTGAGCCGTTTCTTCAGCCTCCCTTATTGTAAATTCTTATTGGCCAGCGTGTTATTCAGAATTATTTTTTATGATAAGTACCTAATAGTCATTATTTGATTGATTGATTGATTTCTCTTTAAATTTTACCTCTCTGTCATATCTTGACTAATGTGCAATCTAATACAAGATGCTAGTTCCTTAGAAGACATGGGCTTTTACTGATAGCTCACACTGTTCACCATCCATCGATTTCCTTTTGAGAGAATGTCATTTCCTTGTTGTGTGTCCTCATAGTAGAATAACAGTTGCTGTTCTAGTTTGCCTTCAATTTCTGTAACAAAACACTCTAACCAAAACCAACTTGGGGAGGAAAGAGTTTATTTGGCTTACAGCACAGTCCGTCATCAAGGGAAGCCAAGGCAGGAACCTGGAGCACAGACCATGGAGGAACTGCTGCTTACCGGCTTACTTCTCTGGCCTGTGCTCATCCTGCTTTCTTATACAACACAGGACCACCTGCCCAGGGATGGCACCGCCCACAGTGGGCTGGGCCCACCATATCACTCAACAATCAAGAAAACGCTCCACAGACACGGCCACGACCCAGTCCAATGGAAGCAATTCCCCAGTTGAGGCTCCCTCAACCCAGGTGTGTCAAGTAGACACTCAAGCGATCCAGCAGTTACCTCTGGGGAAAGCAAATCTTCTGGGTCCTGTTTCTGGTAGACCCAAGTCAGGGGTGTGGCCTTATTTCAGCCAACCAAAATCTTTCTTCTGGGACTATGAATACTGAGTTAGTGAGGCAAAATAATGAAAGCCTTGTAGAGATAGTTTCCATGGCAACACAGAGAAGAGGTGGGCTAACCAAGCATTTTTTTGGGCAAGGGATGGTAGTTGTTTCTTCTGATTCCAGGTGCTTTAAATCCTCCTTTGCACCTCTCTGTTCCCAAGCCTCCCATTGAAGCCTTCTCACCTACGATCCCTACATACATACGGCCCCCAAATCTGCCAACACAATCTGGAGCAAATCCACCTATGTTTCAGGTACTAGTAGTCAGTTTTTATTGATCACAGTTGGAGTGACCCTAGAGATAAAAGAGACTCCCTAAAAGATAGTTTTCAAATGATTCAAATTTCAGTAAAATTGAATGTAAGAAGAAACTTGGTGTTCCTCTGCCTCATGGAGAAATAAGCCTCACAACAGGAAAAGAAACACATTTTTAACTGCTTTCTCTTTTAAATAATTCTAGTATGTTCTGTGAAAATGGAAGTCAATATTTTGAAAGGAAAAGGAGTAGTTCGTTATGTAAAAGACCATCCTTCCACTTTATGACAGTTAGGGAGGATGTTAATGATGAAACCAGAGGTTTTAAACTTGACATAGTGTGAAGGTTGAACATTCTAAAATTCTCTAAATGAGAAAGACTACTAGATGAAAGAGTCAGGGACCTGAGTGATGGCAGTGGATGTGACAAGCAGTCGTGTCATCAGTGGCCCCAATTAATCCTTCCACTGACAGGCAGCTGAGTCATGAAACAATAGAGACCCAAAAGTAAGTGAGAACATTGCAAAAACAAGACTGTAAATTCATTGACACTATTGACAATGCTCTACTTGTTAATACTAGTTATAAATCTATTGAAAACTTTCACTATGTATCTCTAGTTTTACTAGAAAATTACTTTATATATACTTACCATTTTAAATTTTATATCACAGGAATAAAACTTGAAAGTAGTGAATTCTGTGCTATAGTAACTTACAATACTGTGGATAACACAAAAAACACAAGGCAGAAAAATGAATGGAAGTCTAAGCCTCAGCTGCCTAAGTAAAGGTTCATGTTGGAGAGAAAGAAAGGTCAATGTAAAGACACTAACCTGGGGGGTGGGATGTAGCTCAGTTGGTAGAGTGCTTGCCTAGCATACTTGAAGCCCTGGGTTCAATCCCCAGCACCATATAAACTGGGTATGGTGGTATACACCTGCCATCTCAGCACTCTGAAGGTGGAGGCAAGAGGGTCAGAAGTTCATGGTCATCCTTGGCTACATAGCAAGTTCAAGGCCAGCCTGAGACCCATGAAGCTTTATCTCAAAAAACTCAAAGAGGGAGTGGAGACATGGCTCAGCAGCTGGGAGCACTGGCTGCTCTTGCAGAGGATTTGGCTTTGATTCTCAGCACTCACATGGCAGCTAACAACTGTCTGTAACTCCAGTTCCAGGGGATCCAAAGCCCTCTTCTGACCTCTTCAGACAAGGGTGCGCTTACATACAAGCAGGCAATATACTCATACATATAAAACTTAAAATAATAATGAATAAAATATTTTTAAGTGATACTAATTGAGGCTATGAGAAATAATGTATACTTAGGATTTGAAAAATGAAAAAAAAAGTTTAAATTCTGATATTAAAACCTGGGGAAAACACATGTAGAAGAAAAATAGGGAGCAAAAATTAGCAGTGTGGAGGGTCTACAGATGCACCAGGAGAACTTAAGACATATACACTGTAGTGCAAATAAAGAGATCTTTTTTGAAATGCTTCAAAGAAACGTGCATCAAAGAAACCACAAATCAAGGAAACTACTGATAAAGAAAAGGCCTTCGGTTAGGGTTATGCATAATGCATTATTATAGCATTAATCATTTTTTCTGTTTTTAAACAAAACATATTCCTCACTAAATTTAGCAAAATACCAAAAAGCATTTGGAAGATATCAAAGGTCTATTTTGATATTTCATCAGAATTTGCTTATTTCTGGAGAAACAGCATGACTATTTAGGGACAAAAATGACCAAGTCAGGGACATAGAGAACCCCTAGTGTAACACACACACACACACACACACACACACACACACACACACACACGAGTGCTTGACCAACCTAGAAGAAACAAAAATGGAGTCAAAAAAGAGGCTGGAGGGATGGGGGGCAGGGGCCTAACTCAAGGACACAGTTCCAGACAGCTCTATCAACACAGTGCCAGGAGACAGATGATTCCAAGAGATACCTGGGGCAATGAGTGTCCTCCAACTTTAGGCCCACTCTTAAAAACTACATTTAGGAGTCAGGCATTTTTGTTCAGCTAATTGTAATGTTGGTGTAATAACACTGCACCTGAGGACTTGAATTCAATTTCTCATACAATGGAAGGAGACAACCAATTCCCTCAAGTTATCCTCTGACCTACACACACACACACACACACACACAGTGGCAAGTGCATGCAAACACACATATGCACAATAAATATAATAAAAATCTAAAACAATAATACTATTTTGGGTGGGGCAGAAAAAAAATTCAGTATTCAACAATTGTGAGTTTTCAGCAAACCATGATAGAGAGATGTAGTATCTTTTATTAAAATTCAGACCTTGGGGCTGGAGAGATGGCTCAGCGGTTAAGAGCACTGGCTGCTCTTGCAGAGGACCCAGATTTGATTCCCAGCACCCACATGGCAGCTAACAACCATTGGTAACTCCAGTTCCAGGGAATCCAATGCCCTCTTCTGAGCTCCCTTGGCATTGTATGACACAGGTACAGGCAATACACTCATACACATAAAATAAAAAATAATAATAAACAATTTTTAAAAAATTCTGGCCTTCATAACACATTTTTACTTAAACTTAGCCTTTCTTCTCAGAGCTTTGAGACCTGGAAGCCACATTACAATCCAATCTCAATTTATCTTCACAAGTGTGTCACTAAAGTGTGTAAGGTGTAGGTATAACTCTATTATCTTCAGATTACAGATACAGAAAGCAGAGACAGATAAAGCAATTTACCTATGGCCTCTCCCTGTAAGTGGTTGCACAGGGAACAGAAGCAGTCATGTAATAGATACCTCTTCTGTCAGATAAGGGCAACAGCCTCCCGTCTCATCTGGGACCTGCTTTTTCCCCAACCCTGAGTGCCTGCTGATGGATAACTGGGAAATTGAGAGATTCTATTCAGAGAAAGGAGAATGGATGGCTCCATTTCTGACCGTCATTGGAGATGATAGCTGTGGATTTGGTGGCTTCTGGGTGAGCCAATACTTAAAGCTGAAGTTCAGAGTGGCTTTTTGTCATCAGATGAACATGTGTATACTATAAAGGACAGCCACCCTTCCCATCGGACCTCCGGTCACCCAGCTTCAATTCTAGCACAAGCCTCCCTGCAACTTGGACACAGGTAAATGAGCAACCAACAAGGTCGAAACCACATTGCAGCCGCTCCTTGAGGTACAGCTGGAACGCCCAGTAACTCTGGCCCTGAGCCAGAGTCTGAGGCAAGACGTCTGCTTTGTTGTCTCCATCAGTCAGTTTCATATGTTTAGAAAGCCATTGTTAGGAAGAAAGCGAAGGAGAACCTAGTGTGCGTATTTCCGCAGAAGGATTAGTAGAGGAGGCGCAGTCATTATTTTTTGTGTATAAAAATCTATTTCCTTATTTCTTGAGGAAAAAAATGAAATGGTTTAAGAGAAGATGGTTGGGATGACTAATTTTAGCTAATATAAAAAGATATGCAAACGTGAAATCAAAGTCTTTATTATTGCTTAGATTGTGCCAAATGTGAATTTAGGTGCAAGAAACCAGATTCAAGCATTTGCGAACGGCTTGGAGATACAGTCTTCATCTGGCACTTAAAGCAAACCATCTTTTTCC
>NW_008348958.1:196144-196861 GCF_000622305.1 Nannospalax galili | reverse complement strand
GAGGGAGGGGGGGGGGAGGGAGGGAGGCCAGGTATACAATATACCCTTCGAGACATGCCCTCAGTGATTTCTCTATCTAATACCAGCCATCTCCTAAGGTTTCTACTACCTCCCAATAATCCATTAAACGTGAGTCCACTAATGGGCCAACCCACTGATGATCTCAGAGCCTCATGATCCAAACACCTCCAGAGGCCCCACCTCTGTATACTGCTCTACTGAGGACTAAGCCTTCAACATACAGGTTGTATATACCAAGCTAACTTCAAATGCACTATGTAGCCCAGACTGCCCTCAAACTTGTAATCTTGTCTCAGTCTCTGAGGTGCTGGGAATACAAATTTGAGCCACTAGGCCTGGCTCTTTTGCACTTCATAGTAATGAAGTAGTACCATCTCTTTTTTAAAAAAAGATGTATTAGCGGGGCATGATGGTGCATGCCTTTAATCCCAGCACTCGGGAGGCAGAGGCAGGTGGATCTCTGTGAGTTCAAGGCCAGCCTGGTCTACATAGTGAGTTCCAGGCCAGCAGGAGCTATAGGGAGATCCTGTCACAAAAAAAAAAAAAAAAAAAAAAAAAAAATTATGTGTGTGTGTTTGGGTGTGTGTGTGTATACATGTATATATGTAGATAGATAGATGATAGATAGATGATTGATAGGTAGATAGATTAGATAGATAGATGATGGATGGATGGATGGATTAATGGATGGATAGA
>NW_008348958.1:191075-196078 GCF_000622305.1 Nannospalax galili | reverse complement strand
GTAAATGATAACAGATGATTGATAGAAGCTGATAGATAGATAGATTGATAGATAGATTGATTGCTAGATAGATGGTAGATAGATGGGATAGATAGATAGATAGATAGTAGATAGATAGATAGATAGATAGATGATAGATAGATAGATAGATAGATGATAGATAGATAGATAGATAGATAGATAGATAGATAGATAGATAGATAGATAGATTTTATTATTTATGGTACAGGGCTGGGAGTGCCCCACAGAGGCCAGAAGAGGGCATCAGATCCCCTGGAGCTGAAATTACTGGCAGTGGTGAGTGAGTTGCTGCCTGATGTGGGTGCTAGGAACTGAACTCGGGTCCCCTAGAAGAGTAGCAAGTGCTCTTAATCACTGAGCCATCTCTCTAGCCTCAAAGTAGTATCATTTCTTGCCACAAAAAGTTTGACATTAACTTTTATCTATGCTTTGTTAGAGTGTCAGCCCCGTTTAACATGAACCTCTCATTCATTCCCAATTAATAATGTTTTTCGATTCAATTCATCCAGAGGTAAGTGTACATGTAATCCAATAAAATATTTCTCAATATATTTTTAAATTACATTTATTTAGTTTGTGTGCACACTCATAAGCCACAGTATGCACGTGGCAGTCAGAAGACAACTTGTAGGAGTTCATGCTGCCCTTCCATCATGTGGGTCCCGAGTATTGAACTCAGGTGGTCAGGCTTGGCAGCAAGCTCCTTTACTCACTGGGCCATCTCACTGGTCCAAAGGAAAGGGTTATGAAAACAGCTGAAACAGCTGAAGTGAAAAGTCAAAAAGTCAGTAAGGATAGACTTTGAAAAACGAGATAGCAAACCTGACCTTCTCCAGAACACAGACTATCTACAAGAATCAGCCTCTCAAGAAGCTAGAAAAAGAAGAGGAAATTAAATTACAAAGAATCTTTAACCCAGGAACTATCAGGGTTAAGAGCAAGAATTACGACCTCTGTCACATATTCCTATATTTCTGTTGCTTTGTTTTTCCAACCCAAACAAAAATAGGCCATGGGCCAAATTTGTCCTGAGAACTATAATTTGCTGATTTCTGCTTTGGAACACAAAGACATAATGATCATATGAAGATGCTGGAAAAAAATGGCCAACGGATATTCAAATTTAAATGATACAGACAAAAGCACAAGTTACCAAAATTAATATATGAAAACAAAATCTAATGGTCTATTAAAGAAACTTCACTTTCAATTTAATACCTTCCCACAGAGAGAACCAACAGGTCCAGACGGCTCCGCAAGTGAACTCTACCAAAACGTTTAAACAGACTTTTCTAGAGAATGACAGACAGGGACTGACTATTTCTCATCACTTTAAAGTGAGTTTCATAATCTTGCTATGAAAACATGGCAAAAACATTATGGGAAAGATAATGTCCATGCCAGTATCACTTTGAGTACAGATTAAAAAGCCCTAAGCAAAACCAGGTGTGGTGGCACATGCCTTTAACCCCAGCACTTGGAAGATAGAGACAGGCAGATCTCTGTGAGATAGAGGCTGGCCTGGAACTTGCAATGCCAGCCTGGTCTACATGGCAAGTTCCAGGCCAGCTGGGGCTACATGGACAATCACAAAAAAAAAAAAAAAAAAAAAAAAAAAAGTATCAATTTAGCAAAATAAAAAAATCTGAGTTCATTCTAAGAATGCAAAATTGGTTAAAGATTCAAAAATTGTCAATGTCATTTTTAGTACTAATGAAGCCATAAATCAGAGGATCATCCAAATGAATAAACACTGATAAAATTTAGAGTTAATGCATAATAAAAAGTCTTAGCACACACATGCAGAGAACAAGAGACTGCAGGCTGCTTATCTCTGAATAGGGCACCTATGTCAAACTTTTGCCTCTCAAGACTCAGGGATCAATGTGGAAGGGGGGGAGGAGTGGAAAGATTGTAAGAGCCAGAAGCAGTGGATGATCACAAGGAAACAGTGTCTTCCAGATAGCTGGTCAGTCACTCATATGAACTCACAGCAATGGTGACAGTATGCACAAGTCTCATGCTAATTCAAGCCAGACAAAACTCCCAGCATAGACACGGGGAAGTGGGTGAGAAACCCCAACCTTACCTGAGGAACTATTGGTAACCAATGACTGCTGGGAGAGGGAGAGTCATTCTCATTTAAGGATGAGTCTCTTAGTATTAGTAGGTTGATCAGGCTCCAGTAGATGAGTCCATACTGAAGGGCATTTGGGGACACAAACCTGACTTTATAAGCCTTAATATACATATATATATGGTGAAATGAAATTGGTTGGGTGGGGGATAGTAAGGGTCAGAGGAGTGCAGATAGGGGAGGGGATCTAAATATGATCAAAATATATTGTATGAAATTCACAAAAATTCAATAGAAAAGGAGACAAAGCATCAAACGAAAACAAACCACCCAAACCTCTTACAACTCAGCAAGACAACAAATAAGCTAATTTCAAAATGGGCAAAAGAACCGAACAGGCATCTCTCCAAAGAGGATATAAGAATGAGGCTGGCAAGATGGCTCAGCCAGTAAAGACACTTGCCACCAGGCCTAAGGACCTGAGTTCCATCCCAGGACCCAGATAGTGGAGGTCCTCTAACTTGTGCATGCCCATGAACACATGCACACGTGCACACCCACCCACACATGCACGCACGCACACACACACACACACACACACACACACACACACAAATGTAACAAGAAAGAAGGTACACGGATGGCCAATAAGCACAGGGAACAGTGTTCACACCATTAGAGAACACAAACCAAAGCCACAGGGCACCACCACTTCACAGTAGGCAGCGAGGCTGGTTACGAAGCCAGACGGTGAGCACTGCTGACCAGAGTGCGGAGAAGCTGAGACAGCCATGCGCTGCTGGAGCAAATGTAAGATGACACAACGGCTCTGGACAAAACACACACCTACCACATATGACCCAGCAATTCTAACCCTAAGACATTAAAGCACATGTCCATACAAAGACCTGCTTAAAGTGAGCAATGAACGAAATGGGCACACAATTCATGTGCCCCTCAACAAGGACATGAGTAAACAACATGCATGTACATGCTCCATCATAAGGGAACCTCAGAAATATGTCGGCAGAGAAGAGACACAAAAGACCACACGCTGGGAGGCCCTGATTACACGAAATGCCCGATGGGCAAATCCAGGGGCAAGAAGCGGCTGATGGTTGCACAGCGATGGGTAAGGACGGGGAGTGACTAAAAATGAACTCGAGGTTTCTTCGAGGGCAGTGGGAAGGTTCTAGGGTTTGACTGTGAGTGGTCGCACCACTCTGCAGCTCAGAAGAAAACCACTCGTGTGACAGGGAGAGCCTTCACCTCAGGCAAACTGCAGAACACCGCAACAAGATTCTAATGCCTGAAGAAATCCTTTTGTGATGTCGACATTTCCTGGCCATTTGTCTCTGAGCTGAAGAGACCAACTAAATAACCCCACAGTGAGGTGATGCAAGAATGCCCCACTTGGGTCAGCTGCTCACATGAGGAGGAAACCCGTGATCTCCTAAAAAGATTTCAGAAAGCTTTAAGGTCAGTTGTTAAAAAAAAAATGTGATAGTAAAAAAAAAACAGCAACTGTGACATAATTTGGCTGCTTTCCAGTGCTGACTGTTGAGATTCAGTTACACTCTGAAAAGGATGTTTTCTTGTGAAGAGATCTCCCAGCAGTACTCACCCTGATCTAGCACTTACACATCTTGGCCTGACGTGATAATGAGGCCCAAGCCTCTATTATAAAGGCTGGTTGTTATAGCAGCAGGGCAGAGCCATCTGCCCCCATCAGTGTTGCTTCACCAATGCCGTGGCCTTGTCAACGAGGTGACCCTAGAATCAGGGTGCCCAACCTTGAGACCCTGTGATATGACGCTGTCATCTAGAAATGCACCGGGCTGCATTCACAGCTATCTTGAGCCACAGGTGACTGGCGGGCTGCAGGCTGGATGCACCCCACGCCAGCCGAGCCCCACGGGCGAGCCTGGCAGTGCTGCTTCTACCGAGGGGCAGGGGCAGGAGTGGAAGTGTAGGCCCTGCCTCCTGCCAGCTCTTAAGCAGCAAGCCATTAACAGACAATATAACTTAGCTTTCCTAAAATAAACCATTTATTGAAAAAAGAACCTTTTCTTCAATTTTACTAAGAAGCCTTTTGCATAACAAACCAGCTTACCGAAAGGTTTCCCAGTCAGTGTACTCAATGAACAGGATTAAAGTAAGGTCCAGGACACCTGATAACACTACATTTTCTTTTGAACCCAGGAATCTCCAAAAACACTACCCTGATGTCATGGTTCTCAGTCACACGAGGGAGGGAGGAGACGGCGGCGGAAGTCCGTGCACAGTAGTAATGGCACTTGACATGCAGCTTCTGTAACCTCATCGACACCATCGCGCAGGAGGGTCCTGTACCGTGTCAGACAACAGGAACAGCAGGAGCACAGCCTGTCAAGGTGAAGTCTACAGTCTTGGAAGGTTAAAAAGGCTGTGCTGCACTCTACCATCTGTTTAAAAATTACATACAGTAGCGATTAAGGGGATTTCCCGAGTCCACGCACACTAGGCCACAGACTGGTTAGCTTCACCCTTCATCTGTGCAAACCTTGACAAAAGAGTGGTCGAACAGCTGGCTGGTCGTCCATAGCCTCTTTTGGTCACTTTCCAGGCAGCGTGAGAGGAAGTCCTTCCTTTCGGGCCTTAACCTTTCAGGGATTGGAGGCTTGCTCCTCATTCCCACTTTATACATATTGGCAAGTTATTTTAATAGAAACTTTGTAATTAAGAAAAACAGCCAATTGCATAATTAATCTAGATACCATCAAAAATTTTAAATTATCTTTTCAAAGTCTCGAAAACACCAAAACCTTCCTCATCCACTCAGGTAAATACTGCTCAATAAAGGAAACTTTTATCTTGTTCTTACCTTCTACGTTTTAATTTTTTAAAAAATTTCTCTAAGCATTTT
>NW_008348958.1:165357-174499 GCF_000622305.1 Nannospalax galili | reverse complement strand
AGCACTGGCTACTCTTGCAGAGGACCTGGGTTCAGTTCCTTGAACCCACATGGTGGGCTAACAACCATCTGTAACTCCAGTACCTATGAATTCAGTGCCCTCTTCTGTCCTCCATGGGCATTGCATATCATGGGTTCACTTACGTACTTGCAGGCAAAGCACACACACACACACACACACACACACACACACATATATATTATATATATATATATATATAGTGCAGAAATGTCGTGGGGAGATTAGTAAAAGGTTTGCAGATACAGGAGGGGATCTAAATATGATCAAAGCATAGTGTATGAAGTTCATAAAAATTCAATAAAAGTTAAAACTAAAAAAAAAGTCTTAGCACACTAGGAATGGAAGGCAGTTTATTTGTTTTGACAGAGTCTAAACAGGAAATATACAATAATTTTGCTGAAACAGGACAAGTATGTCTATAATTTCTGCTCATTCAACATGGGATCAAAGGTCCAAGACCCTGCAGAAAGGGAGCATGTAATACAGAAAAAGGAAAGGAAAGAAAATGGAGGAGGGGAAGGGACCACTGCACAGAAAAGTAAAAGATAAAACCTAAGTGCCATAAGTGTGTGCTCACAGAAGTCATAAAAGAATGATGTGCACAGCACTAACGAGAGAGTTCAGTGAGATTACTACATAAAACCAGAAATCGATGCGATTATTATTTTTTACGTGTGTGTGTGTGTGTGTGTGTGTGTGTGTGTGTGCAGGAGTTGGTTCTCTACTTCCATCACGTGGGCTCCAGGGATTGAACACAGACAGATTATTGGTAAGAGTTCGACCCACTGAGCCATTTCATTAGCCCACAAATGCATTTCTTTTCCTAATGCAGATCATGAACCATTCCCTTGTCATCTGCTTGAAGTTCCAGATGTTCCCCAATGTGTTTCTTGAAATGAAAAAGTAAAAGAAAAATTTTAAATCATGCTGTTTGTAACAAAATCCAAAATACAGAACTGTCATATGTTCAATATAATAGAAATGGGCAGGACCTCTACTCAGAAAAAGAAAATAGAATTTGGAGACAGTAAGAAGAAGAAATCAAAGGACAGACATCCCATGTTGATGAGCTTAACGACTCAATAATGTAAAAATGAAATCCTCAAACCTATAGTGAATTTGTGTAATACATGTGTTCAATGTATATAATATGTTTCTGTTGATGTATATGTCCTTAATGTAAAGAAATTGAAAAATGATCATAAAATAAAAATATATTTAAATGGGCAAGCCAGGCACCAGCATACAAAAATGACCTGAGACTGGTGGGTCCACTGCTTATTACTACTTATTATTATTTATTTATTTAGAGACAGGGTCTTGTGGGTGTTACTATGTATGCTGGACAGCTTTAGTTGTCAACTTGACACATCTGGGTTGAGGGAGCCTCAATTGGGGGAATTGCCTTCATTGGACTGGCCTGTGGCCATGTCTGTGGGGCATCTTCTTGATTATTGAGTGTTGTGGGAGGGCCCAGCCCACTGTGGGTGGTGCCACTCCTGGGAAGGTTATTTTGTATTGTATAAGAAAGCAGGTTGAGCAGGGGCCAGGGGAGCAAGCCAGTAAGCAGCATTCCTCCATGACCTGTGCTTCAGCTCCTGACTCCAGGTTCCTGCCCTGAATTCCTACCTTGGGATCCCTGATGAACTGTGACCTGGGAGATGGAAGCCAAATAAACCCTTTCCTCCCCAAGTTGGTGTTGGTCAGAGTATTTTGTCACAGCAATGGAGAAACAAACTAGAACACTATGTAATAACCCATTATGGCAATGCCTGGATAAGAACAGCCTGACTCTTAGCATCCATTTTAACCAAGAGGGGAACCAGACTGCTGAAAACCTGTTCTTTGAGAATTCTCTCAGAATTGTGCTCTTGAACAGGGACCTGCTCTTTCTTTTTTTGAATCAGTATCTCCACCATGAAAAGGGGAAGTCAAAGTGGAACTATCTTACCAGAAGATTATGTCTTTTCTGACCCCTACTAACCTAGCACACACATAATCACAAACAGATGTTATCAATTTAATTCCATCTATTGTTTATAACATGAATGGGATAATGTGTTGATTCCAGCAAACCTTCAATGTTTGCAGCATATGAAAAACACACACAGACACAAACATACATTATTCTGGGTCAAGGGCAAGGAAGGGTCATGAGCCATATGTTTAGGTCACAAGAGGAGCTCAAGGATCAGTGAACTTTTCTACTTTATAAACAAGCTAAGACAACTTTTTGGTTGCAAGGTTAAGTCAAAGTTATGTGTCCAGAGCATGTCCATACTGTAAAAGTCATTATCACAGGTTCTCACTATGTAGCTGGGTCATGCCCAGTGGGAAGGGACTCTTGAGAGGTACATGATAAAAGGATTTCCTCTACGAGGCACTGAAAGAAACTTGATGTGACAGTAATTAAGACAATATGGTTGGGGGCTGGAGAGCACTGGCTATTCTTATAGAGGACCCAGGTTCAATTCCCAGCACCCACATGTTGGCTAACAACCATCCATAACTCCAGTTCCAGGGATCCAACACCCTCTTCTGTCCTCTGATGGCATTGCATGACACAGGTGCACTTGTATACATGCCCACAATATACACATGCACAAAAAAATAAAAAAGCAAAATAAATAAATAAATAAATAGGTGATATGGTTTGATGAAAGGACAAAAAACCCAATATATTAAAACTAAGACTCCAGAAATAGACCTGCACATGTCTAGATGTTTGAATTATAACTAAGATGTACTTCAAAACATTGTAGAAGCAAAGCTTTACCATAAATGTTAGCGACAACGTTAGGTATTGTCCATAAGAACTTTAAAACAGGAACCTGAAGCTAATCAGTGGATTTCATGTGAAATGAAATTAGAAGTTTCTGAAAAACAAAACATTGAGGAGGAGCTTTTCATGACTAAGCATAGGAAAAGAGTTTATACACAGGACACCAAAAGCATAACCCTAAAATAATAACTTGATGAGCGTTTCAATATTAAGTGTATTAAGAGTCCAATAAAACAGTAAAAATTAATTCAAAGAGGAAACTCTCAGCATGTGAAAGGAACCCTGCTAGTCAACAACATGGCAATGGTGAAAGCTGGCAACCAAATGGGAAAACAGGCAAGAGACCTGGACAGCCTGACAGAAGATGAGACCCAAGTAGCTAGTGACCATACACAGCTCACTGGCTCCATATTAATACCAGGGGAATGCAGACACACACAAGTGAGGTACACTACTGAATTTAAAACGGCTGTTGTCAGTGGTGTTTAATAGAGAATGTGTTCTTTCCAGATGATGATAGAGAATTAATTAAAACAACAAACAATGGGGCCTCCTGAGTTTGCTCCCTCAGAACCCAGTGTAGGGAGAAAACTGTCAAAAAGCTGTCCTCTGACTTCCACACATGTACCATGTTATATACATGCACACACGCACTAAATTAATATTTTATTTATTATTTTTATGTATATGAGTGTATTGCCTTCAGGTATGTAACTGCACCTGTGTTCTGCAATGCCCATGGAGTTCAGAAGAGGGCGTTGGAGTCCATAGAACTGGAGTTACAGACAGTTGTTAGCCTCCATGTGGGTGC
The DNA here is from genome assembly GCF_000622305.1 of Nannospalax galili. Taxonomy (NCBI): domain Eukaryota; kingdom Metazoa; phylum Chordata; class Mammalia; order Rodentia; family Spalacidae; genus Nannospalax; species Nannospalax galili. The sequence continues at coordinate 170,885 of NW_008348958.1, read as the reverse complement.
TGGGAATCAAACTCAGCTCCTCTGCAAGAACAGGTAGTGCTCTTAACTGCCAGGCCATCTCTCCAGCTCCCAAAGTAAATATTTTTTAAAAATTGTGCCAGGTGCCACAATAGTAACAGAAAACAATATATAAAAATAGAAATGATGCCAGGCATGATGGCACATGCCTTTAATTCCCACACTCAAAAGGCAGAGGCAAGAGAATCTCTGTGAGTTCAAGATTAGCCTGGTCTATATAATGAGTTCCATACAAGCCAGGGCTACATAGTGAGACCAGGTCTTAAAATTAAAAAAAAAAAAAAAAAAAAAAACACTGATGATACCAGTTATTAAGGTATTAATCATTGTTGGATAGGCATGTCCTCCTAAGGACTAGGGACAGTTGGATGTCTAAACCCTAAGAGACTCCATAGAAAGGGAGGGAAACAGTCACCCTCCCACCCAATTGGTCAGCTTCAATTACATGAGGGTGAGGGTCTAAGGACAGAGAGGGAAGAAGCCAGGGAGGAGAAGGGTGCTTCACCATCTTGGGTTGGCGGGCACAGATCTGGAAAGCTCAGCCGAGATGTAAGAAAAAAAGCCCATGTATGTCCATGCCTTTGTAAGTAACCCCTTCTTATCATCATAGCTCTGTTGGCAAGCCCAAATGAATATCTTTATTCCCTAAACTGTAGTTTAGAAGAACATTGTGTCAGAGAGCATGGGGTATAAGGGAGCCACACATGTGCCTCCCAGAAGTAAATTTGATTTTACAATCACTAATAGACTTAATTAAGCCACAAAGTCTATATAAATACAGAATATCAGGATCTCTCATTCCCATGTAAAATTGATACAATCCAAGCTTGGCATGGTGGTTTATACCCACAATACCAGCACTCCAGTGGCTGAGGCAGGAGGGTTCTTGTGAGTTAAAGGCCAACCTGAACTACAAAATGAGAATGAGTTTGAAACTACCCAGTTTCAAAAAAACAAAAAATAAAATAAAATGGTGAAATGAAATAAGAAACAGTACAATAAAACAAATATTGTACACTAGTATAATAGTGCTTAGAAAAGAGTTTGGTGGTATCCAGGATTTGTAGAGTTGAATACAAATACACTCGATGATCCAGCAATAAAGTCTAGGAACAGATACACCTAACTGTGCACATGTCCAGTGAGAAACACATACAGGAGTATTTTGGAAGTTTCTTGTTTTGTTTTTGGGTTTTTGTTTTTATTTTGGCTTTTGTTTTAGTTTTGTTGTTTTGTGTAGTTTCGTTTTGCTTTGCTTTATTTAGTCTAGAGAATGAACACAGGGCCTTAACACAAGCTAAGCAGGAGCTCTGTAAAGCCACACTCCAGCCCCCTCCTGTTATTTGATTATTTGTTCTTCTCTCAAACTGAAAATACCTAAATGCCTACTAACAGTAAACTGAAGAAAGGAATTGTAGGCCCATTTATATAACAGAAGATCATAAGCCAGTGTCAATGAAAAAGTACAATCTCATCTTAAATCTAGATAAAGTTTACAAATATGTTGGACACAAAAGTCGATTATGAAAACATTTCACTGCGTGATTCCATTTACTATAAAATTCAAAGCAGAGAAAACTCACCTGCAGGGTTTGGAACTACATGCCTGGTGTTAAAACTCTAAAGGAGGCAGGGAGATGATTAGGTTATCACTGAGGGTAGATGGTCTAGAGAGAGGAGCTTCTGGAATGAAAGTAGAACCTTCTTGACCCGGGTGGTGGTTACATCAGTGTTTGTTAAGCAATACATTTTTATTTTGTACAGTTTGTATTTTTCATTTCAAAATTTCAAAGCTTAAGATACAATTCAAAGCAGCTGGTGTTCAAGACACACTACCTGTAGCACGTGACCCTGTTAAATTCAGTCCTGAGCTTTGTATGGCGTCTGCAGTCATCTGTTAAAGCCCAACTCTCTCATCCTTACTAAAGCTATTATCTCATTGACTTAAACATAAGAGTTTAGAGTTTTCTCTTATGCAAGACAAACTGCAAGGGTGTTCAAAAGAGAAAGAGCAGCAAACATTTCATACCACATGTAGTTTTAATTAACACTTCCTAAGTAGAAAGAATACATCAGCTACACCATTTGTGCACCTTCTGGGGCCCCTGTAGGAAGTGTTCTGCTTCCACAGGATGAGCTGTTAGGCACACACCCAACACAGTGAGACTCCACAGCAGAGATGATGCCCGTGTGGCAGGCCACAGCGGGAAGAAGTCCTGATCCCAGTAAGTCACCACTGGACCACTGAGCCTCCTGCCATCCTCAACAGCTTACCGGACGTATGGGTTTTGGCAGCCTTTACCTTCCTTGTCACACTAATTAAGTTATTAAAGTGCAAGCGCTAGGGAGCTCGCTCAGTGGTTAGAGCACGTGTCGAGCACGCCTGAGGATGAAGTTGGGATTCCCAGTACCTAGGTAAGGATGAGCAGGAATGGCAGGCTACCTATGGTTTCAGCCCCACAAAGTAGGGAGAGGGGATCCCGAGAACAAGCTGGCTACCGAGACCAGTTTTACGGGGAGCTCTGGGTTTGATTGAGCAACCTTGCCTCAGTGAATAAGGTGGAAAAGCGATGGAGGATGATTCCTGACACCAACCTTGGGCCTCCGAATGCACATTCACACACGTGCATGGCCACACACATGCATCAACACACATGCAAAGCATGCACACACACATGAAAATGGAAGAAGAATGACTAAAGCTGAAGGGTGATGTTAACACGTTTGTTGTTTGTGTTTCTGGGTTTTGGTTTGTTTAATTGAGACAAGGTCTTATGTATCCCATGCTGGCCTCGAACTCATTATGTGGCTAAAAATTCCTGATTTTCCTGCCTCCACCTTGAGAAAGTAATAGAATTACAGGTACATCCCACCATGCCAGGTTTTAGGACATGTTGGGAGATTGAACGCAGGTGTGGGTGTCAGAGGACAATTTGTAGGAGTTGGATCTCTCCATCCATCTTGTGGATTCCAAAGATCAAACTCGGGTCATTAGGCTAGAGCCTTTACCCAATGAGCCATCTTGACAGCCCCATGGTAGAAAGTCTTAGAGTCAGAATCTGTGTCCTAACTTCTCAGCAAGAGGCCTTCCTAGTTCATTGACCTCAAAGAGAGAAAACACAGGGCTGAGAGCTAGCTCAGAGGTTAAGAGCACTGGTTGCTCTTTGCAGAGGACCTGGGTTTGATTCCCAACATTCACTCCAGTTCTAGGTGATCCGACACCCTCTTCTGACCTCCACAGGCATTTCCTAACATGGGTACACTTACATACATGCAAGCAAAACATTCATACACACAAAGATATAAATAAATAAGCAGGGTGTGGTAGTGTACAGGTTCACCCCATGAGTGTTCTTCTTGCTTAAAACTCCTTCTGCAATCCTGAAAATAAATAAATTCATTTTGTTGATCTAAAGCAGCTACATAAGTCAATTAATTTAAGAAATATTTTGTTTATTATTTTTATTTTATGTGTATGCGTTTATTGCTTGCATGTTGGTAAGTGCACCTATGTCATGCAATGCCCGCGGAGGACAGAAGAGGCTGTCGGACCCCTGGAAATGGAGTTACAGACAGTTGTTAGCTGCCATGTGGGTGCTGGGATACAATCCCGGGTCTTCTGCAAGAACAGTCAGTGTTCTTAACCACTGAGCCATCTCTCCAGCCCAAGAAATACTTCTTTTCAAAAAGAGAAAAAATGTTAGATTCATTGGTTTCTTCACTTTTCATTCCACCAGATTAATGTTTACTCTCTAAATGTTAATATCTGTGCATCTATGTGTGTGCACAAATATATGTATAAAATGAGGGCTGGAGGGATAGCGTGGCTATTAAAGGGTAAGGCTAACAAACACGTATAAAATGAGAAAATAAAAACTGCATTTAAAAGAAGTCAAGTCAGGGTCAGGGCTGGAGAGAAGGCTCAGCAGTTAAGAGCACTGGCTGTTCTTGCAGAGGATCTGAGTTGGAGTCCCAGCACCCACATGGTAGCTAACAATTGTCCATAACTCCAGTTCCAGGGAATTTGATGCCTCCTTCTGACTGCCAAGAGCATGACACGGGTGCACTTATGCAGGCAATACACTCATATAGGCAATACACTCATACACATAAAATAAAATAATAATATTTATATTATTATTTGTCTTTTTGAGACAGGGTCTCCCTGTAACCCCAGCTGGCCTGGCACTCACTATGTAGACCAGGCTGGACTCCAACTCACAGAGATCCACTTTCCTCTGCCTCCAGAGTGCTAGGATTAAAGGTGTGCACCACCACACCCAGCTAAAAATAATAAAATATTTTTTAAGAAAAGATGCCAAGTCAATGGGAACTTTAATGCTCTCAGTACAACTGAACTACAAGCCATTTATTTTCTGAAGAAAAGGCGTCCACCTTTCCCACAGCTTTCTGGAATGGTCAAGTCTGGTAGTGAGGGAATGACCCATTTCTAATGGTAGAAATTTAAAATTCAGGTTAAATAGCAGAGATTCTCTTAATGAAGACACTTTTCAGACTACAGCAACCTCCCAGGGAAAACGATTTGAAGTGACATAGTTTGACACATTTAAATTATAGTGGAATAAAGTACTCTAACCCATCACGAAGAAACACACTCAATGGAACTCAAGGGAAAAAGCAGGATGTATAATAGGCCGTCTCTACAAAGAAGCAAACCTAGGAATCAGGCCTACTGCTGAATAAATGTCATTGAAAATGGAGAATGGCCGTATTGTGACCCAGTTCCTACTTCTATGGAGAACAGGAGTGAGTAGGTTAGCCAAAAATTAATAGAATTTTTCAGCATTACGTCTCTTCACAAGGCCCACCTAATTATGTGAGTTTTTGCTCAGGAACCACATGCTTCAACGTTCATTTTCTTTTAACTTTTTTTTTTTTTTTTAATGTTATCTACCCCCAGGACTTCCAACTCCCTTCCTCTTAAAAATCAACATTAAGAGAAGTTCTGAATGAACCCAGTTTTGAATTTCAAATGTTTAAATTTAATTCCACCTTTTCAAAATGGGCTGAATTTGATAGTGACCTAGTGGGCTTTCCCACTGTGAGGCTGACCCAGCACAGCCTTGATTAAGTATATAAAGCTTCCCAAAGAATAAATCACCTATTTGGAATCAGCCCTTAGACATTAGGAAGGGCTTTCAGAAAACCCTTATTTAAAAGGGCAATTACCATATTCTGTAAGCCTATTGATTTTTCTTCTTGAGGGAGATGGAGAATGCAAACAGTACTGTATGTTTACCTTTGATCTGAGAGCTCAATAGTCTGCCCCTGGTGTGTGAAAGACTACTGTTTCCAGAAATCTCCACAACTTTCCACGAGGGTGACCAATGAAGGACCAGACAAAACTCTGATGAATGCTTCACAATTAGGAGTTCCCTTTACTTCAAGAATTTTTAATATATATTTTTAGTTTTGAGCCCGCTACCTTTTTTACCCTTTGTAATTGCCGGCATTTAACAGTCACTGTGTCAGCTGCTTATAATGTATGT
>NW_008348958.1:155681-160813 GCF_000622305.1 Nannospalax galili | reverse complement strand
ATTTATTTATTTATTTTTGTCTTTTTGAGACAGGGTCTCCCTGTAGCCCCAGCTGTCCTGGAACTCACTATGTAGACCAGGCTGGCCTCGAACTCACAAAGATCCACCTGCCTCTGCCTCCCAAGTGCTAGGATTAAAGGTGTGCGCCACCACACCGGGCCAGTTTTTATTTATTTTTATTCTAAGAGTATAAGTGTTTTGCCTGCATGGATGTACATGTCCGGTGTCAGAGGAAGCCAGAAAAAGGATGTCAGATCCCCTGGAACTGGAGTTAAGGATGAGAGTCAGCCGTCACATGGGTGCTGGGAACCCAACCTGGATCCTCTGAAGAGCAGTAAGTGCCCTTAACCGCTGAGTCATCCCTCCAGCCCCAGCTTCCTAATTATAACCCACTCCACAGATCTGAAGCCCAGAAAAGTAGAACATAACTCAGCTGCTGGGCCTAGAAAACAATATGATGCAGTGATTGTGTCAGGTTATGGTATTTCTAAGAAAGCCTGAATATCATTTATTCACGAAAGGTAAATGAAGATGCATGGAGACTGGACTTTATCTGTGTGGGGCGTTCAAACCTGGAGACTGGACACCTGAAACTCGGACTTCTGAAATTCACATGGTCATACATTGGCACACATTTGCATTTTCAATGAGGCAGATGTCCCATTTGCATCTTGTCCATGCCTCTCCATCCCATAACCCAGTTATGAAGATAGGTGTACATGCCTTTAAATGTGTGCTGTGATTTCAAATGAATTTGTCTATAGTAACATAATTCCTTTGAATCACTTCCCCTGGGGAAGAAGAAAGTCAATGCAACACACCATTAACAACTACTCGTTAAATATTGTTTAATAGTGCAAGGCACAGTACTAGTGGTCAAAGGAACCTGCAGATGAAAAGATGGCTTGGCAAATGCTTTACTACTGAGGTATTTATTTTGTTTGATTTTTTTAATTTTGAGACAAGATCTCACTCAGTTGTCCAGCTTAGTCTTGAATTCACTGGTGGTTCTTGCAGAAGACCAGGGTTTGAATCCCAGCACCCAGATGGCAGCTAACAACTGTCTGTAACTCCAGTCCCAGGGGATCCAACGGCCTCTTCTGACTCCCACGGGCATTGCACGACATGGGTGCACTTACCTACATGCAGGCATAACACTCATACGCATAAAATAAAAAGAATAAATAAAATTTTTTTAAGTTTAAAAAAAAAGTATGTTCAAAGACACAGACAGCTGAATGAAATAAGAAAGGTGATGGACGGTGTGAAAGAGGAATTCAACAGAGACGGAAATGCTGAAAAAAAACCACTATGAAAAATATAGCCGGGCGTGGTGGCACACACCTTTAATCCCAGCAGTCAGGAGGCAGAGGCAGGTGGATCTGTGAGTTTGAGGCTAGCCTGGCTGACATAGCAAGTTTAGCAAAAAGCCCCATGAAAGAAAGAAGAAAGAAAGAAAGAAAGAAAGAAAAAGAAAGAAAGAAAGAAAGAAAGAAAGGGAGGGAGGAAGGAGGAGGGAGGGAGGAAGGAGGAGGGAGGAAGGAGGAAGGAGAAGGAGGAGAGGAGAAGAGAAAAGAAAAACCTAATAAGTCTAACAAAAAGCTCTATGGGAAGTCTCACCAATAGAATGGAGCGAGGAGGGACCAGACCAGGTGAGCATGAAGACAAGGGGAAGAACTGGAACAATCCAATAAGGACAAAGATGAAATAAGAGGAAGATACTAATGGGGATTCCAAGATACACTCAACACTGAATCTACGGGCTGTAGGCATGGAAGGAGAAGAATCTCATTCTAAAGGAACAGAAGACATGTTTCTATAGAATCATAACAGAAAATTTCCCAGAGTTAAGAAAAAAGATGCCAATCCAGATACAGGAGGCACATAGGACACCAAACAAATAAGACTTGGTTATATTATAATTAAACCATACCATATTATAATTAAAACACTAAACATGCAAAATAAAGAAAGCATACTGAAAGCAGCAAGAGAGAAACACCAAGTCATTTATGAAGGCAGGCCCATCAGAACAATACTAGATTATCAACTGAAACTTTAAAAGCCAGAAGGGCCTAAATTCAATGATGTATTTCAAGTTCTGAATCGTAAGAACTGCCAACCCAGAATACTGTACCCAGAAAAACTACCATAATTAAAGGACAATTAAAATTTTCCATGATAAGAATTAGTCTAAAGGATTTTTTTTTTTTTTTGTCTTTTTTTGAAATAGGGCCTCCCCGTAGCTCCAGGTGGCCTGGAACTCACTATGTAGACCAGGCTGGGCTCGAACTCATAGAGATCCACCTGCCTCTGCCTCACAAGTGCTGGGATTAAAGGCATGCGCCACCACACCCGGTGACAAAGGAATTTAGAAGTACTAAGTCAGATCTACAGATGATACTTGTTGAAGGAACACTTCACACTGAAAAGAAGAACAAAATTACCCAGGAGGCAGGTCACAGGGAAGAATAAACCATGCCAGAATAACACTAAACAAGAGAAGGAGGAGGAGGAGAAAGAGGAAGAGGAGGAAGAGGAGGAAGAGGAGGAGGAGAAGCATTACAAAACCAATGAAGTGACAGGAATAGATGCACAACTTTCAATAATACTTCTGAATATTAACCGTCTCAAGACCCCAATGAAAAGACATAGACTGGATCAAAAAGCAGAAACCATCTAATTGTTGCCTCCAAGAAATACATCTCACCACAAAAGGCAGACACACTACCTTAGGATGGTGACATAGAAAAAGGTGCTCCGAGCAACAGAAAACCACTCGCTGCTCTCCTAATATCTGACGAAAGTGACCTCAAACCAAAGTTAGTGAGAAAAGACAAAGATGGTCACTTCATACTGGTCACGGGAACAATCATTCAAGTGAACGTTACTAATCTAAACACATATGCCCCAAGCACAGGTACACCCAACAAATAAAAAGGAGAAATATCTGAATCAAATGGTATCACAGATCAAATGGACTCACCAGACATCTATGGAACATTCCATCAAAACACTGCATAATACACATTTTTCCTCATCAGCTCATGGAACTTTCTCTAAAACAGATCATATATGAGGACACGAAATAAATCTTAACAAATATGGGAAAACTAAAAACATTCCTTGTACTTTATCTGATCACAATGGAATCACAATAGCTAAGAAATGCTATCATCCTAGATGTCCATCAACTGATGGATAGACAATGAAAATGTGGTACCTATACACAATGGAATTTTATTCAGCCAAAAAAAAAAAAAAACCAAACCAAAATTATGAAATTTTCAGGAAGATGGATGGAACTGGAAAATACTATACTAGGAGAGGTAACCTAGGTCCAAAAAGACAAATAGCACATGTTCTCTCTCTTATGTGAATCCTAGCTTCAAATTTTTGGATTTATGTGTTTAATTTGGAGCATCTGTAGAGTCAGGAGGCTAGAAAGTACCCATGAGAGGGAGAAGGGGGAAGAGGCCTTAAAAGGGGGGGGGGGGGGGCATTAGAACACATGTGGAGGAAACCTTGCAGTTAAAGGCTTAAGCAGGGTAACAGTGGGAAGCAGGGGCAGGCTAGCCAAAACTAAGGATGTATGGAAAGCTCTTATGCAAACTCACCACTTTGTAAGCTAATCTAAAACATAAAAAATGGAGTTTGAACACAGGTACCTTGTATGGGTGGACAGTGCTTTCCCCAGAAGACATGGGCTATTAAACTAAATCTCAGTGCCAAACATGGGACACCTCCCTCTGAGTTATTTGTCGGGGGGTGGGAAGGTCCCAGAAGCCCCCAAAACAACACAAGCTACTCTTGATTGCCCATCAGAGCTGGATGGTAAGACTCTGTTGCTGAAGACATGATACCCTTTGGTGGTAGGACATAGAGAAATCAAGCTGGAACTGACCTGGAAAATTCCTCCCTGCTGGCGCGCGTTCATAAAACCAAGTGTTCTGCAGGCCACTAGAGAAAAAAACTCATCAGTGGACTTAGCAGTGGTGAACCCTACATGCTCTATTACTGACCTGCCAGGCACAATGTGTCCTTTGGTAGTGGCACAAAGGTTATGTAGTTAAACCAACCACCTTTGAATTGGATTTGAGGCCTGCCCCGCAGGAGGGAATTCATTCCTAGTACTATAAACCTGGTCAAAAGCTATGGCTAGAGAGGTCATGGGCCCCAGGGCGTAACCTACTACTGCTGTTGCCTAGTCAAATAGTCATATTGTCAAACTGCCTTCTAAATATTTGTTTGCACACATAGATTAGTGCTGTCCTCAACTGTGGTCAGCAGTTAATGTGAATATTCATAACTGGTCCAAGGGCTGAGAATAAGTGATTATTGAGTGCTCGGCTAATCGGGACATCTGTATCAACACCACCACCACTACCACCACTGCCCCCAGCCAAGGCTTGGGGAGCATTGAGGAATAGGAGGAAAAAAAAATGTAAAGGCCAAAGGATGGGGAGAAGTGTTGTGAAATGCTGTCTTCTGGACATGACACGGCCATTGCACTCACAAACTCACTGCAGATATAGTTATCTGCACAATATTCGCATAAGATCAAGCCAGTAAGATCAGTCAAAATTCCAAAAGCTAGCAGTAATTGGGCTCAGTTGGGGGGGGGCGCGAGACAGAGAGAGGACATTAGGTGGGACCAGGAAGTGTTGGGAGGTGTCCAGGGGAGTAGAAGGAGAAGTATATATGTATATATGAAATTGTCGAAGAAGAAACAAAAATATTATTACAAAAAAGACAGGGAGGTGACTGGAGAGATGGCTCAGTGGTTAAGAGCACTGGCTGCTCTTGCAGAGGACCTGGGTTCAGTTCCCAACACTCACATGGCACCTAACAAAAAAGACAGGGAGATAAGGAAAAGAGCATTGGGAGGCAGGCCTAGAAAGATATACTGGGTACAGATCTTGGATAATCATGATTCTAGGCTAGTGATCATGACCAAAGGCAGTGAACCAATGTCCAGAATAATTCAAATCAAATCTTTTCTTTCAAATCTTCCTCTTTACATAGGAGGAATATACTTCCATAACATCTTGATGTTGGGTGTGACCATATGACTTATTTAACTAATGAGATGTCAGCATAAGTGACTGGACAAAGGTGAAACTTGTGTCTAT
>NW_008348958.1:151225-154543 GCF_000622305.1 Nannospalax galili | reverse complement strand
CATGTTTCTATCATATATATATATAACATGTATAACATCTTGAAGAAATAAATTGATACCACTAGATAAAGTTTTCCAAAATTCCAAAGTATTCTAGGCTCACCAGTCTCATTGGCCTTGTGACCCCCCCACACACCCAGGGTCTTCCTGTGACATTATCCAGGGGGGCATTGCCTTCCTAGAACTGCCAGGATGACTTAAAAAAAAAAGTAGGGTATTATGTAGGCCAGGCTCTGACCTCAAACTCACTATGTAGCTGAACTTCTGACCTCTTGGACATCTGACCTCTTAGACTTCTGACCTCTTGAACTTCTGACCCCTTGGACATGTGACCCCTTGGATGTCTGACCTCTTGGATGTCTGACCCCTTGCCTTTACCTCTTGAGTACTGGGATTACTGTATCCAGTTTATGTGGTACTAAAGCTCGAACCCAGGGCTTCTTGAATGCTGGACAAGCCCTGTAACAACTGAACTACATTTCCAGCCTAAAATATCTTTTAGTTTAATCTTTTTTTTTTTTTCTATAAAGTTTTCCAGGTCCTAGAATTCAGTGCTTTATTCTTTTGGGGGGCAATGTGCTTGTTAGCTGAGGAATTGTCCTCTCCTGATCTTCTGAAATGAAGCCTCTTTGGCTGGGCAACTTCTCCAGCCCCTGCCTCACTATCATGGCTACACACACAGAGTCATTTAAGTGGGTCCTAATCCCCAACAGTGGTCCCAGACACTTGGCTGTGGACCCACAGGCTCACTGCACCTGTAGAAGCTCAGTGAGCTCACTCCTACTTAGCTGCGTGCTTGACGCCTTGGGATCCCTGCTGTTGTGCTTGTGGGAACTCTCTGTGCTTGTTTCTGATCCTTCTGAAGCTCCATTTCACCAACCTCCGTCCTTTTCCCACAATGTATCTTTTGTTCCAACAGTCCCCGGAATGGCTCGGAGCTCCTGACTGAATCCCTTTGTTCTTACCTTAAGTTCTTTCTCCTGTGTCCTAGCCCCCTTCCCCAGCCCCCAGGATCATTGCTTTCAACCTAACAGGGAGACCCTCTGGAACTCATATGCACAGGAGGGCATGTAACAGCGGAGACGGAGAAAGTCACCATTGACTTGGGTTTCAGTAGCCCATGCCCCGTTTCCTAGAGGCCAGGGTGAATTTACAGAAGCATTGTGGGAAGCGTAAGCATTTGCGCTTTCAGCGCTGCAAGACTACTACTGGTAAGTTATTTGAACTTAACTGTTTAATAAATGAAACTATTATTTGACACTTTATTTATTATTTGTGTTTGTCTGAAAATACCATTGGGTCTTGAGATGTACCGCAGTTGACTGAGTACTTGCCTAGCATACATGAAACTCTGGAATCAATCCCCAGCACCATATAAACTGGCCATGGTGGCACAAGACTGTAATCCCAGTACTAGAGAGGTGGAGGCAGGAGGATCAAGAGTTAAAGGTCATTCTTGGCTGTATCATGAGTCATAAGGCAACCTGGGCTACAAGAGACCCTGCCTCAAAAAAGAAGAGGAAAAAGGAGGAGGAGGAAGGGGAAGAAGGAAGAGGAGGAGGAGGAGGAGGATAAAGAGGAAGAGGAGGAAGCGGATGAGGAGGAGGATAAAGAGGAAGAGGAGGAGGAGGAAGGGGAAGAAGGAAGAGGAGGAGGAGGAGGAGGAGGATAAAGAGGAAGAGGAGGAAGCAGATGAGGAGGAGGATAAAGAGGAAGAGGAGGAGGAAGAAGAAGAGGAAGAGGAGGAAGAGGAGAAGGAAAAGGGGAAGAGGAGGAGGAGGAAGAGGAAGAGGAGGAGGAGGAGAAGGAAAAGGGGAGGAGGAGGAAGAGGAGGAGGAGAAGGAGGAGGAGGATCAGGAGGAAGAAGAGGAGGAGGAAGAGGAGAAGGAGGAGGAGGAATTAGATAAAGATAGCAAGAAAATTATCAGCATACTAAATGCACAACGCAAGTAGAAAGACAGTAACTACGGTCTTGTAACACAGAAAATTTTAGGAAGCAATATAGAATAAAGGCAAGGGTTATCCCCAACTATGATAAAGAATCCTGGGTATAGAGAGGTGGGAGAAACAGAAAGATGCACTAAATAGGCCCAGGAAAGAGGGACCTACCTAGTACTCTACCAATGGTCAGTCTCCTTTGAAATGGAATAATCCTCAGCTAAGTTTATAGAGACCTTAGCACAAAGGAGAATGGAGCCCGATTTTGTGAGTAGGTCACCAAGAACGGACCTGACAAGGAAGCAGTGTGTGATTTCCCAAAGCCTTGGCAAGGTGTGGAAGCAGGTGAGAGTCTGGTCAGACCTGGAGGTCCCAGTCAGACAGGAAAGAAGAGCACGCGTGACATTGTGCAGTGCCTCACTCAGCTTGAGTTGCAACAGCAAGCACCATCATCTAGACAGTTTAAACACCAGGAATTTATTTCTCAAGTTCTGAAGCCTAGAAGTCCAAGACCAACATGCCATTGATATCTGGTGAATGTCTTCTCCTTGGTCACCTTCTTACTGTGCTTTCATATGGTGGAGAAAAGAGAGGGAGCTGGAGAGAAGGGGAGGAAATTCTGGTATCTGTTCCTATTTTATTTTATGCTTACACGTATGTGGGTGCACCCGTGTCATGCAGTGCCTGTGGAGGTTGGTAAAGGACATCAGATCCCCTGGTACTGGAGTTACAGATGTTTGTTAGCTGCCATGTGGGTGCTGGGAACTGAACCCAGATCCTCTGCAGGAGCAGCCAGTGCTCTTAACTGCTGAGCCAGCTCTCTAGCCCTGTGTTCCTCTCCTTAAAAGAACATCAATTTGGTCATGGAGCCCCCATCCTCATGGCCTTGTCTAATCCTGATTATCTTGCAAAGGCCTCCCTAAAATGTCATTACATTGAAGGTTAGAGCTCCAATATAAAAATTAGGAGTGGGTTCTAGGAATCAAAACAGGGCATACTAGGCAAATGCTCTACCACTGAGCTCACCCCCCAGGCCTACAACATAAGGACTTTGATGATCATAGACATTCAGTCTGTACTGTCAATGGCTAAGACAAAACAATGGGTAGGCAATACATATATGATCAAATGTTTTCTTCAGTCTGGATGGCTTAAAACTAAGTAAGTCTTCCAGGTCTTTAATGCAATCCAAGGAAGGGAAACTTACCACTTAGTTTCTACTGTTCTAGAATTGGTTTTTGTGTTTTTGTGGGGTTTTTTTGTTTTTTTGTTTGGGTTTTTTTTTCGGACTTTTTGAAATAGGGTCACAGAGTCTCCCTATAGGCCCAGCTGGCCTGAAACTCACTATGTAGACCAGGCTGGCCTTGAACTCACAGAGAT
>NW_008348958.1:118774-150931 GCF_000622305.1 Nannospalax galili | reverse complement strand
CATAAGAGACTTTGCTTTCTTGGGAAATGGTGTCCTGTTTAAACATAGAGAAATATGTTTTTTGATACTCTGATACGGAGAGATTGTGGTTTTAGCCAAAATCCACTCAAAATCCACTGTTGTGATTTGAATGTGAAGTGTCCCCCATAGGTTCATGTGTCTGAACCCTGAGTTCCCCAGCTGGTGGCCCTGTGGGAAGCATCATTGTTTTTATCAACTTGACACAAACCTAGACATAGTGGGTGAAGGGAATCTCAACTAAGGAATTTCTTCCATCAGATTTGTGTGTGGGCATGACTGTGGCATGTTTTCATGACTGATGATTGATGTTGGAGGGCCCAGCCCATTGTGGGAAGTTATCATCCCTGGGCAGGAGGGCCTGGGCTGTATAAGAAAGGTAGCTGAGCAAGCCAGGGGAAACAAGCCAGTGAGCAGCGCTCCTCCATGGTCTTTGCTTAAGTTCCTACCTTGAGCTCCTGCCCTGGTTTCCCTTAATGATAGCCTGTGACCTGTAAGCTAGAATAAACCCTTTCCTCTCCCAAGGTCCTTTTGGTCTGTGTTTTATCCCAGCCACAGCAACTAGGACAGAAAGGTTGTGAAATCTTTAGGAATTGGAGCCTCACTGGAGGACGTGGGTCACCAGGGTGGGCCTTAAGATATTACAGCCCAGCCCCACCTCTTCTCTTTCTGTTTCCTCAATGGTGATGCAGTGTGACTAGCTGCCTCCTGCTCCCACCAGCACACTTTCCCTCTGGGATGGATATATCCTTCAGTCCTCCTTCAAGTTGCCTCTTGCCAGGTATTTGCTCCCAGCAACGAGAAAGGCAAGCAAAGGATCACCACACCACACCATGGCATGTTTTATAAATACTAATGCTAAAGGGAACACCACAAGTTCAGTGTTATTCCAACTTTCAGTTCAGAAACTGTTTTCCAGATAGACTATTCCAAATAGAATAATTTTAGAGATTCCAGCATATAAAAATGGATAAGCTTGGTATTTTATGCCAGGAAATTTCCATTCCTAGTTCAATTTATACAGTTTTTATTATAAGAACAACCAGTGATGATAGTAAATCTCTTTTAGGAATACAAGGGTATTAAAAATTGGAAACTATTGGTATTGGCTGTCGTCTTAAATCAGACATGATATCTGATTTCTTTTCTTTCCTTTTTTTGTCTTTTCGAGACAGGGTCTCCCTGTAGCCCTCACTGACCTAGAACTCCCTATGTAGACCAGACTGGCCTCCAACTCACAAAGATCTGCCTGCCTCTGCCTCCCAAATTCTGGGATTAAAGGCATGTGCCTCCATGACCGGCTTTATTTTCATATTTTGCATTCTCTTATTTCCACTGCCTGATTCATAAAATACAGTGCTTCAAAGTGGTAATAGTTTCCTAATAGCTTAAGATTTGGCCCACATTATCCTTCAGGGTTCTAATTATCCACTACTGTAATTGAACAAACCACCTTAAAATCTAGTGGCTTAAAATCCTAATTTCTGAAAGTCAGGGATTCAGACAGAATTTGGTAAATTTTTCTTTTTTAAAAATATTTATTTATTTGGTATTTTTGAGACAGGGTCTCCCTGTAGCCCAAATTGGCCTGGAACTCACTATGTAGACCAGGCTGGCCTTGAATTCACAGGGATTCGCTTGCCTCTGCCTCCCAAGAGCTGAGATTAAAGGCATGCGCCACCACACCCAGCCTAAAATTTATCTATTTTTATTTTATGTGTATGAGTGCTTTCCTGGCATGTATATAAGCGTACCAATGTAGCACAAAGTCCATGGAGATCAGAAGAGGGTGTCAGAGCCCCTGAAGCTAGAGTTACAGGTGGTTGTTAGCTGCCATACAGTGCTGGGAATCGAGCCCCACTGCTCTGGAAGAGCAGCCAGTGCTCTTAACCTTGGAGCCATCTCTCCAACCCCACTAGCTGATTTTTCTGCTCCATGTGGCTTTATCTGGAATCACTTTTCCATGGTGCTCAACTGATATGGGACCAGATCTGGAGAGACCACATTGACTAGGCTGGGAAATAACTCAGTAGCAGAGTGCTTGCTAGCATGTGCAGGGCCCCAAGTTCAATCCCTAGTACCAACGTAAGAGAGAGGCAGAGATAGAGACAGACCATGGCAGCCATTAAAACTCCCTGCATGGTGACTCAGGCTTCTGAGAGTGAATATTCCAAGAGCTCTGGGCAGAAGTTGCAAGTCCTCTTATGACCCGACTCACAAGTTCAGATCGTCCTTTCTAACACGTTCTGATGATCATACAACATGAAGGCCTGCCCAGTATAAGAAAGGGGAGAACAGACTCTACCTCTCAACAGGAGAATGGCATGTTCCCACTCAAAGTTGAATGAGTTGATAATGGACTTTTTTTCTTTTTTAATTTGGTTCAGTTGTTTTGGCAGTGCTAAGATCAACTCTTATGCCAGCAAGCACTCCATCACTGAGCTCCACCTCGTCCCTGACAGTGGCCTCTTAAAGTCAAGCTACCATATTCAAAAAAAGCAATCAAGACTTTTTGAGCAGATGACTTTTCCCAGTTCACTAGCCCACACCCATTTCAGGAGTGCTTTCTCTTTCTTAATAAGCTGCCTGTATTTTCTATTTTTGTTCCTTTAAAATAAATAACAACCAAAAAGCAATCATATTTATATTATTTTGTATATTGAATGCAAACTTCATTTGCATTTCTATAGTGAAGATATACATATTTACTTTGTAAATCTAATTCACCAGGACTTAGAATTCACATACAATCACAACAACAACAACAACAACAACAACAACAACAGGATCTAGAATCTACTATTCCTATCATTCTTGCAAATCATCCTGACAAGCCTGCAATTAAAAGCTTAAGCTTGAATAAAATTTAGATGTATATGGCATTATTTCATGCATTAGCAGTGCCAGGAATCAGCCCAGAGCCTTACACATGCTAGGCAAGCACTCTTCACTAAGGTGGACCTCCTGCTCTATTGTACTGCATACATTCATAAAATCTTATTTCAGAATATGTTTCAACTTGTCATAGAACATGGAAGTATCTCACAAAACAGTCACAGTAGCAGGGTATGATGATACACGCCTATAATCACACCTGCATTTGGGATTACACATAAATTCAAAGTCAGGCTGGGCTATGTCATGAGTTCTAGGAAAGCCAGGGTTCCATAGTGAGACACTCGCTATCTCAACAAACCACAAAACGAAAACAAAACAATCTCATTGCCGTCTTGAACATCATAATTTTTTCATGATTTTTTTATTTTTATTGCTCTATGGATGCTTTAATTTGTAACCATAATTCACTGGACCCCAAGTTGCCAAACAAACACAAACTTGTATCATAGTAACTTTGAAGAAAATTTTCTGCTTGCCGCTTTTATTTTGCATACTGTTGTCAGTTTGGTCGATAGAATGTGAAGATGTGTTTAATACTAAACCTGATCGATACAGCACGTCTAGTCTAAAAGGTGAAGCTGATTGGTATTATAATTCACATCTTCACATTTGCCTTTTAAATGTTCAGCTTTTGCCAGGCATGGTGGCTCATGCCTTTAATCTCGGCACTCAGGAAGCAGAGGCAGGCAGATCTCTGTGAGATTGAGGCCAGCCTAGTCTACGTAGTGAGTTCCATGCTAGCCAGGGCTACATAGTGAGACACTGTCTCAAAAACAATAACAACAAAAATGTTCGGCTTTTAAATAGTAAACCATTTCTGGTAAAGAGGGAGGAAACAATGGGGGAGGGAGAGAAAGAGAGAGAGAGGAGAGAGAGGAGAGAGAGAGGAGACAAACTGTAACTGGGACATGGCTGTCTAGTCTCAGTGTCCACCCCCAGTGACATGGTGAACTTCCTAAATCTCCACAATGCCACGAACGGCTCAATGTTTGAGCCTTTGAGGGACACCGCATTCAAACCACCACCGTTGCCTGCCAGGTATTTTGTCACAGCAACAAAAAAAGTGACTGTTGCAGCCCCCAACTTGTACATGGTGGAGAGAAGGATAGGAGTCAGGAACGGAAGTGGAGATTAGGGAAATAGGAAAAGAGTTTCTAGAAGCTTCATCATCGATGAGAAATGCAGCAGACCGAGCAAAACAAAGACAGGAAAGCATTGCGGACTTTGGAGTTTCAGAACTAACTGCTGACCTGGAAAAATGGCTTCGTTTTCCCTACAGTGATAGAAGTCAGACTGAAGGGGACTGAAGGAAAGCAGGAAAGGAATGGGAAACGTGGACAGTGGACAGAGATAACTTGTTAGAGACACATGTATGAAAAGCAATGCTGTCCTCTGGGTAGTAGGAACTGGGAAGCCTGGCTACCCCTGAACTTTGCTGTTAGCTTTTTCTTTTTAAGAATCTACTTATTTGTGTGCATGCACGTGTGTGTGTGTGTGTGTGTGTGTGTGTACACAGAATGGGTTGTAACATGGGTGCTGGGATCTGAACTCCTGTCTTCATGATTGCACAGCAAGCACACCTTAACCAGAGTCACCTCTTCAGTCCGTCAGTGTTTTCTTACTTCCTCAGAGTCCAGACATCAAAATACGCAAACTAGCTTTGCCAGCAGTCCCTAATGACACTATGGTGCTTTTCAAATGACTTTCGGCACCTCCTTGACTTGCTTCACTCACTGCCCTAATCTGGTCTGTTGGCACAACTGTCATCCGCCTCCTTTCAAATGCCTAGCCCAGAGAGCTGACACCTGATTACCATGGCCCAGATAGTTAAGGAGTGGTTGCATTCCAGGGCTTTACTTAGGTCTTCTGACTTATCAAGTGATGCTAATGGTACTGCTGGGCATCGTGGTAATGGTAGCAGAAAGCCAAGCTTTCTTTAAAGACCTTTAAGGGCAGGAGATGTAGCTCTGCTGGTTGTGTGTCTAACATATACAGCCCTAGGTTCAATGCCCAGCACTGCAAAAACTGGGCATAATGGCACATGCCTATAATCCTAGCACTGGAGAGAGAGAGAGGCGGGAGGTCTGATGAACATTCAAGGCCGGTCTGGTCTACTTACTGAGTTTCACGCCATCGAGTGCTACAGAGTGAGACCTTATCTCAAAACAAAACACAAATGAAAACAAGAAGTTCAAGATCATCTTTGGCTACACAGCAAGTTCAAGGCCAGTTTGGGATACTTGAGACCATGTCTCAAAAGGGGGGAAAAGAAGATCTTTAGGACTCAGAAACCATGATGGCATCAAGGTTTTGAAAAGGAGGCTTTTGGGAGTGGGAGGCCACAAGGGAGGAAGCGAAGCCAGGAAAGCAACAGGGACACAAACACCAAAAGCGAATTCAATTGGAAAACGCCATCACGAAGACTAATTCTCTATAAGGCATAAGAAATGAAGTCTAATGATTCATTTTTAAAATAATAGTACCGTGCTCACTTTGGCAGCACATACACTAAAACTGGAACAACACAGAGAAGATTAGTGTGGCCCCTGCGCAAGGACGACACACAAATTCGTGAAGCGTTCCATATTTTTAAAAAAATAAAATAAAATAAACGTACCTTGAGTCGGCTGTGGTCCAATTACAGATAAGCAGAAGAACACTGGATTCTTTGCTGCCAGTCCAGTTACCTGCCCTACAACTAAACCTTTAGAGTAAATTTTATTAACAATGACGCTTGCCTGCAAGGTCATGCACCCAAACAACCTTTAAAATAGATAGGATGTAAAACATAGAGATTAATTCACACGCTGGTTTTGTTGAAGAAAAAAAATAATAAAATAAAACATAAGTACCAGAAGAAAGATCAGACCTAGATGACACGTAAGATTGACCCTCCTGATTACACAGCCAAAGAGAAATGGGAGGAAAGGGTTTGCCTTAGAGTTATAAAAACTGTTCTCAGCTGGGCGTGGTGGTGCACACCTTTAATCCTAACACTTGGGAGGCAGAGGCAGGTGGATCTCTGTGAGTTTGAGGCCAGCTTGGTCTACATAGCAAGCTCCAGGCCAGCTGGGGCTTCAGGGAGACCCTGTCTCAAAAAAAAAAACAAAAAAACTGTTCACTTGGGCTGAAGAACTGGCTCAGCAGTTAAGAGCACTGGCTGTTGTTGTATAAGACCCAGGTTAAAATCCCAGCACCCACAAGACGGCTAACAACCGTCCATAATACCAGTTCCAGGGAATTCTACATCCTCTTCTGACCTCCACAGGCTTTACAGGACATGGATATAGTACAAGCAGATAATATATTCATATTTTATTAATATTTTTATTCATATTCATTTTCATAAAAATACAAAGAACATATAAAATTTTTTTTTTTAAATACTGTTCTCTGTGTTCAATCAGTGCGCCTGTCATTCTAGAATGATACAAGGTCATAAATGAACTGCTTCATTCACTTCCACAACTGTGAGTCTCCAGAACTCTTATTATGAAGTGAGGGTTCACATTTCTCACAAAGGTGACAAAAAATAAATTTTAAAAACTATTTAAAAAAAGATTTAGAAACCAAATGGGCTCCCCCACTCCCCTTAATTTGATTAAAAAGCCAAGGATCCAAGTGCAACCACCACGACTAGTAATAATCAGATACATACAGATTAGAGACACGTGCGCCAACATCTCAGTGTTATTAGCAAAAACAATGAGTCTTTCTGTAAGAAACAGTATATTTTAAAATGAAATGGAGATCTTTTTTAAAGGTTAAAAACTCATTCAATTTTATGTCTTACAGGGTTTTTACTGAGTTCAATATTGTTTAACCCTATTAATTCAACTGTGAATCTAAAAATTTTACAGCCACTTTTAAAAGAGATGTACCTTTGCTCTGGAAATTGTTACTGAGTACATTAAAGCTATAATGAAATGCTTTTCCTGAAAAAATTTTTTTAATTAAAAAAAATTCAAATGGAAAAAATTATTTTAAAAAACCTGTAAATTGTATATTACTGATGAGGTGTTTATAGTTTACTGTTTGTCCTGTCTCTCAAGTGCTATGGTTACAGGTATTTGCCACCATGCCTGGCTTACTGTATCATTTATTGATTGCATTTCTTAAAAACATTGTAGATAGTGGGGCTGAAGAGATGATACCACAGTTAAAAGCACAGGCTGCTCTTGCAGAGGATCCAGATTCAGTTCCCAGCACCCATATGGTGGCCAAAAACCATCTGTAACTCCAGTTCCACGTGATCCAGTGCCTTCTTCTGGCCCTCCTCAGGCACTTGCACACACAGGTAAAATACTCACACATAAATTAAAAATAAACCAATCCCAAAAAAGAAAAAAATTATAGGTAGCTCTTTGGTGTTACAAGGGATAGGGATTTAAGAAGGCTGTTTCATGGATGACCCATTTAATTCAGCAGTGCAAACAGAAATAGGAAAATGCTCCCTAAAACTTTTATATCAGAAATACCTTTGTAAGACTTGTCTTATAAATCATTCACCTAATTTATTCACCTTTTCAAACATGTACTGAGTGCTTAGTGATTACTGCAGATATGCCCAGGGTTACACGGGAAAAAATAGGAAACAGCTTTGGCTGGGAATTTATGGGCAGTATTGGAAAAATGCCCTTTATCAGAGATTTGAAGGATGAGTAAACATTTATTAGTGGACCACTTAGCAAGGGCATTTTTTAAAGAGGGAGTAATTTAGTAGTGGGATACAGTGGTGCACACCTGTAGTCCCAGAACTTAGAAAGTAAAGGCAGGAGGACTATAAAGGAGTTCAAGGTCATCCTCAGCTATATATCCAGCTTAAGGCCGGCCTGGGATACATGAGACCTCAACTTAAAAAAAAAAGGAGCAATTTTGTGCAGAATGAACTAGAATGGGAAAAACCAAAGTATAGGAAGATGGGAAAGAAATCAGAAGCTGTTATCATCACTAGCTCAAGTGAGATAGAACAGCCCTAGCTGTGACAGGTATATTGTCAGGAACTGACATTCTGAAAGTATAGTGTCTAACCTCAAAAGGATCATGGTATGTGTCACTGTGGTCACGTTTACACACTGAAATGCCAATCCAGGTGTCTTAGCATATAACCTTAGTTTCAAATAGGATGACCATATCCAAAGCAAATCACAGCTGCCCTAGTGAGTTAACAGGTGCCAGACCAAGAAGACTCATTTCTCTACCGTGTATTTGGAAATCCTGTTTCACAAAACTTTCATTTGTAATGAATCATTTGGCTCTTTTCTGCTCTTCTTATTTCCAGCCATTTATTTTTCATCTGTCAAATTCAGCTCCACCCCAAGTGCCAAAATGAAAGATATTCCTGTCCAGAGAATGTTTAATAAGCTCTGTTCCTGTGGGTTAATCATCTAATCTTCTTGGACAACGATCAAGCATTGTTCTAGTTAAATGAGATGTTCCTGTAGTTCTTTATAACCAAACCCCCAGGTTTTCGGATTTGATCCAAATACCAGGTCGTGTTGGGCCTCTTTGCAGCCATAAGTCCACCTTCCTGAGACTCTGCCTCACGGCTTTCCTGGTGGCTTTCTGTTGCTGGCACCTGCCCTGCCTATCTGTGCCAGCTTGGTGGCTCTGCCCAGGCTCTGGAGCCTTGCCTTCTGTGCCCTGACGCGTCTAGCCACTGACTATGCCCTGATTCTGACTGAGTTACGTCACAGTAGTAGTAAAGGCCCATTAGGGGAAAATTAGTTCATTCTGATCAAGAAAATGAAATCTCTGATGTGAGGAGATACCCAACAGTCTAAGCTGCCCAGAACGTAAAAGAGTTGATCCCCTTGGGCCAAGGGACTACCCCTCAGGAAGGCAGGTCCACCATAAGCCACGATAAAGAGATTGGAGGAATAAGTATCCCTTTAATGAAATAATGCATTTTTCCTTCCCAGAAGTGCTAACCCTAGTGCAGTCACTTAGCTGTAGCCCCGTAGTTTTTCTGAATTACTGAGAAAAGTATGACTTTCCCTTTTCCTCTATGTCCTTTCTAAGCATGCTTTCCCTAACATTTTGGGCTTCACTCTTTCTCTAAAGTTCCCCTCCACGCCATGTGACTGCTCGTCCACCATGTGACTGACCTCTATGTAAGCTTAATTCAAATGATTTGGCTTTCTGTCTTTTCTCCATCTTTGCCCTCTGGCAGCTGCTGAGATTTACATCCTGACTGCCCTGAGGTTTTTCTTTTAAACCTTAATAAAATTGGCTTTGAGCTTTCTTTTCAGTTCATTCTTAAATTCTTTTATGCAGCATTACTAAGCCATGTTACAGTTAAATGCCTGGCTCTTAGCTCTTAGTTTTAAGTCCAAGAGTGAACCTGAACTCTGAGAACTACCTGCTCCTTCAGAGGTCTCATAGACATGTGAAGCAGTCTTTCCATCATCCAGTTGGAAAAGTAGGGGCTAGGATCCACCCTGATCTTATCAGAGAATCTTGCCCTTTGAGTCCTAGGCCTAAAATATCTCACACTCAATATCAAGCAGACTTCCCAATTGTTTTCTCTGCTTTCGATGAGAATGAGTTGTTTCCAGCACTTTGATGTGTCAAACAAGCACACCCATGTTCAGTCATTATCTTGGGTGAAGGACAAAGTGGGGTCCTGGGGGATAAAGGTCATGTGTCCCGGTTATAAGAGGAGCATATGGCTCAGTAAGCTTGTTTACTTATAACTTTTGGTTATAAGCTAGGTAAAAGTCTAGTCCAGATTATGTCTATATTCTAAGTCATTCCTATACTTTTTTTTGGTCTTTTTGAGATAGGGTCTCCCTGCAGCCCCAGCTGGCCTGGAACTCACTATGTAGACCAGGCTGGCCTTGAACTCACTTAGACCCACCTGCCTCTGCCTCCCAAGTGCTGGGATCAGTCATGTGCCACCATGCCCAGCCATTTCTATACTTCTATTAACAAGACTAAGAACTCCAAGAAGGGACCCCAATTTGCCCCAGTAACATGTGCCAAGTCTGATGGGACTTCCCCAGTTTCTGATAACTCTTACCTTTCTACTAACCAGTGAACATTTTATTTTCCAGTTTTGTCTGTTGGTTTGTTTTGTGATAAGATGGGGCCTCACATAGCCCAGACTAGCCTTGAACTTGCTAAGTAGCCAGGGATGACCTTCAACTTCTGATCCTCTTACATTCACCTCCAATAACACCATGCCTGGTTTGGCTTGAGTTGAGGTCGGTAAAGCTCTAGAGGAACTCCTTAAGCTGCTGAAGATAGCAGTGGGGAAGTGTACCCCTTGTTCCTGTACCTCAAAATGCTGACATGTTAATTAGGTTCAACAAGCTGATGTCAATATTCAGCAGTGAAAATCTGTTTTCCTCTCTTCTTCCTGAGACTCAAGCTTATGAACAGACACTATGTGGAAATTGTCAAGAGTGGTGGTCAAAGGGAAAAGAGCTGTGCTTTGATCTGTAAGTACTCAGGCCTAGGAGTGATTCACATCTCTCCCAGTTTACACCGGTTGACTGGGAAATTCAGTATTTGACAGGAGAAAAGTAGCACACATGACTTCCACACTTGACAGTGATTTTGTTTGCTATTGTTTTTGAGACTGGGTCTCCCGCAGTCCAGGCTGGCCTCTAGTAACTCACCATTTAAGAGAAACTGACCTTGAACTCCTGATCAGCCAAGCCTGATCCTCCTTCCATCTCCCATGTGCTATGATTGAACTTCTGTGCCACCAGGCTTGGCTCTGATGATGATTATTTAACTCAGCTTTGGTCATATCAGGTCTCTATTCTTGTACACAGAATTGTAGATAAAAATAACATAGCAACTACAGTATGTATACTGATTGCTAAACCTGAGAGATACTCTGAGAACTGATATTCCAGAATGAAATAAAATCCATTGGGGAATAGGTTTTACTCTTCTATATTCATCCAATGTGTGCATATTAGATCCTCTGCAATATTTTTTAATGTATATATCTGTGTGTGTGTGTGTGCACAGACATGCCAGTGAGTGCCCACAGAGGCCACAAGAAGGTGCCAGGTCTCCTGGAACTGGAGTTACAGGTGGTGGTTGTGAGCTGCCCAATGTGGGTGCTGGGAACCAAACTCCAATCTTCTGTAAGACCAGGAAGCCCTCTTAACTTCTGAGCCTCCTCCAGCCTCTTCTCAGCAATATTTTAAAGTTTCACTCAATCCAAAATTTCTACCTTACATCTTTATTACATGTTTTCCTTACTGTAGCTTATTTAGTAAGATGAAGAAAATACTTGGGTGAATATTGTCATATGTTTTTAAATTTTGTTACAACCCTATAAAGCAAGAAAATATTAAAACTTATTTTTTTTTCCAATCAGGCATCATGGCACATGCCTTTTAATGCCAGCCCTTGAGAGGCAGAGGCAAGAGGATCACTGTGAGTTCAAGGCCAGCCTGGTCTACATAGTGAGATCCTGTCTTTCAAAAAAAAACAAAAAACAAAAAACTCATGTTTCCTATTTATTAGTTCTTTAAAATATTTAGTACAGAAAAAAAAAAAAACCAAAATTATTGCTTTTGGTAGTCTATGAATTTCAATTGCATATTTTTAAACTTTATTTTTAGTTTATGTATATGAGCATATTATCTGCATGTATGTTAAGTGCACCTGTGTCATGCAGTGCCCAAGGAAGCCAGAAGAGGGCATAAGATCCCCTGGAACTGGAGTTATGGATGGTTGTTAGCCACCATGTGGGTACTGGGATTAGAACTCAGGTCTTCTGCAAGAGCAGCCAGTGCTCCTTAACGGCTGAACCACCTCTCCAGCTCCCTAATTGCATTATGTTTTAAATGAGAAAAATTCTTTTCAAGTTTCATAAAGAGATGCAATGAGACAGATTTCAGGTGAAATATTCTTTAGTAACATTGACCACCCACATCTGGGGAGGCTGGGACAGGAGATCCAACAGCAACCCACAGAAGAAGAAAATCCTTACTTTCATGGACTTGGGAGGGGAAGAATCTGTGAGTCTAGCAGCTCAGTACAAGTACCAGATGGATATAAGGATGGACTCCAGTTGTCTTGGGCCTTCCCTGCAGGAAGCTAATCCTACATCCTGCTTGCCTTGGGGTTGTTTTGTGCTGAGTTTAGCAGAAAGATTGTCTTGGGCCCATGATGGGAGCTAAACTGTTAAGGCATGTGGCTAATCCCCCTACATGGGCAGCGTCTATGATCAATCTATCACTGATTTCCCTCAGATCATTCAAACTTTCACTGTGCTTCTAAACATTTAAAGGTAAAATGAATTACTTTCTACAAATGGAGGCATATTTAAGTTATTGATATGTTTCTCAAAGTTGTCCTTTGTGAAAGTCTTTTCCATAGAGACGGGACGTTTCAATGGCTTTCAACTTGGAAGTTTTATTTCTTCCTTGCTTGCTCTTCCTTTAATCGTACTATTTTAATTCTAAACCCGACTTCAAAGGGTAGCTTTTTAGACTAACGCATTAACTGCATTTAGCTTTACCATATGCTTCATTATTAGGTATAATTATGACTTTACTCAAGATTATGATATCACTCAATTGTGACTTTACTCAAGATAAAGACTTACATCTGGATTAAAAAGTATTCACTGAAAATGAAAATAATAAACTTTAAAACCTCTCCTACAATATTTTTTGTTTGGTTTTGTTTTGCAAGATTTTTTTAAAGCAGCCTTTTTAAAGTTATACAGTTATGCAAAATCCCTTAGGCCATTCACTGTGGGAGGGAAAAACCCATCTAATTCAGCATCTATATAAAATGAACACTGCTTTTATGGCCCTATTCTTCGCAGACTTTTTCTTTCTTAAACATGATACCATACTTCTAAATCTCTTCTCTTTTGTAGTTTTTCTATTTAGAAAAGATTAGGTCACGTTTTCTTAGCAAATTATAGATTTTTGGCATTAGACACTTATTTCCCACATGTGTTCCTGTGTTTCAGGGTATTATTTTTCTCCACTGTTCTTAACTTTTCCTCCAGTGCTCAGGAAGCCTTCAGCCGGCCGGGCCTTTCCTGTGATCTCAGGCTTGCTGCCCAGGAGCACATTACCACAGGCGTTCGTTCCCCTGCTGAAAGACAGAGTCTCCTGTCACCTTCTTTCCTTCTCTTTACCATCACACACACCATCACCACCCACAACAGCACCACAGACAACCAGTTCTTTCCAGCTGAAACGCCACTCAGCCTGCTCTAGAAGTCTAACCAGATCTAGAGCAGAACAGTGCTGGTGTTTACCAGTAAGAGCTAAGCTGACTGGCTGCTGATTTAAAACAGACCTAACCAGTGTTTCTGGATAAAATAAAGCAAAAATCTGGGCATGGTGACACATGCTTGCCTGTAGTCCCAATGCCAGGTGGGAGCTGGAAGATCAGGAGTTCAAGGTCATCCTTAGGTATATAGTGAGCATGAACTAGAGGAGACCATCTCAAATAACTGGGAAAAAAGAGGGAAGAAGACAAGGGGGGTGAGGGGAGAGGGATGGGGGGGGAAGGGAGGGGCCGAGCCTATGTGTATGTAGTATATGGGCTTGTGTGTATGCACATTCACTTATATGTGGATGCATGTGTGTGCCTGTACGGAGGTTGATGTCAGGCATCTTCTTCCGTCACTGGACATTTTATATATTGAGGTAGGGTCTCTCACTTGAATCCAGAGCTCAGTCATTCACTGGTCTAGATAGTCAGCTTGCTTGGGGGACCCCTGTCTCTGCCTCCCAAGCACTGAGACTACATGGAGCTGCCCTGCCCTCCTGGCTTTTATGTGGTTGCTGGAGATCTCAACACACCCTTGGACAGCAAGCATTTTGCCTGCTGAGCTGTCTCCACAGTGAAGCCCCCACCCTATCTTTTTCTAGACAAGGGGCACTCTTAGTTTTTGCTGAATCTGAAATAAACTGAACAAAGTGAATTTTCTCTGAATTATGAAATAGTACAAAGTAGGAATAACCAGCTCCTTTAAAAAATTCTATTTCTCAGGGATGGAGAGATGGCTCAGTGGTTAAGAGGACCCCGGTTCTATTCCTAGCACCCACATGGTGGCTAACAACCATCTGTAACTCCAGTTCCAGGAGATCCGACACCCTCTTCTGACCTCTATGGGCATTGCATGACAGAGGTATGCTTACATATGTACAGGCAATACATTCATACACATAAAATTTAAAAATAAAGTATTTTTTTAATCTTTTTTTATTTCTTTTTTTAAAGATTTATTTTAGTGTGTGTGTGTGTGTGTGTGCATGCGTACCACATGCACATGTGCATGCAGGTGCTTGGGGTGGCCTGAAGAGGTGGATCCCCTGGAGCTGGAGTTATAGGCAATTGTGAGCTGCCCCAGGTACATGCCGTGAGAACTCCAGGTCTCTGCAGCAAGTGCTCTTAACCACTGAGCCATCTCTCCAGCCCTTCAACTCTTCCTTTTTTTTTCAGTTTTTGAGACAGGGTCTCCCTGTAGCTCCAGCTGGCCTGGAACTTCACTATGTAGACTAGGCTGGCTTTAAACTCACAGAGATCTTCCTGCCTCTGCCTCCTAAGTGCTGGGGTTAAAGGAGTGCACTACTATGTTTGGCTTGCTTTATTTCTTGAGGCCAGTAGGATGGCTCATCAGTTAAGAGTGCAGCATAAGGCCTGGCATGGTGGTACATGCCTTTAATCCCAGCACTTGGTAGGCAGAGGCAGGAGGATCTCTGTGAGTTCGAGGCCAGCCTGGTCTCCATAGTGAATCCAGGCCAGCTGCAGCTACAGGGAACCTGTCTCAGAAAGACCAAAAAAAAAAAAAAAAAAAGGGTGCTATATAACCAAGAGGACAGAAGTTAGGATCCCAGCTCCCACCATGACAAACCAGGCATCCTGAAAACACTTGGAAATCCAGCTCTGAGGGATCCAATGCCCTCTTCTAGCCTCTGGGCATGCACAGGTATGTGCATCTATACAGGCACACACAGACATATACACACAAATAAATGAAATAAATCTTTAAAAATCCAACAGGGACCAGGCATGATGGCCCACACCTTTAGTCCCAGCACTCGAGAGGCAGGGGCAAGCAATCTCTGTGAGATCAAGGCCAGCCTAGTCTACATAGTGAGTTCCAGGCCAGCCGGGGCTATAGGGAGACCCTGTCTCAACAAGACTAAAAAGAAAAATCCAGTAGGGAAAGACATTCTCTAGTAACTTCCACTAAGACTGCCAAAGTAATGAATTAGCTGCTAACATAGAAAAGTAAAACCAAGGAAGTATAGAATTAGGAAGAGAAAAGTAGGGAACTGAAAGTTGATGGGAGCGACTTCTAGTGGAGTCAGGACAGATGGCTGTGTGCCAGGAAATTTTGAACTTACTGGTTAGTTTATATTTATGCAGCTGATTTAACAGCTGCACAGGTGGCTTTTGCCTGTTACAGCCTGGGAGCAAACTTTGAGTTTGAGGTCATGTAGTTACTTGTTTTTAATTTTTTTTTATTATTTCTATTTTATGTGTATGAGTGTATTGCCTACATGTATGTAAGTGCACCCGTCTCATACAATGCCTGTGGCAGTCAGAAGAGAGTGCCAGATTCCCTGGAACTGGAGTTACAGACGGTTGTTTGCCACCACGTGGGTACTGGGAACCAAACCCAGGTCTTCAAACAGTCAGTGCTCTTAACCTCTGAGTCATCTTTCTAGCCCTGGTCCTGAACTCTTGATCCTCCAGCCTCTACCACCTGCCAAGCACTGAGATTGCAGGCGTGCTCCACCACATCTGCTTTGTATGGTACCTTTGTCCAGAGATGAACACCTATCTTTAGGAGGCAGGGAGCTCTACTTGTGTGTGCTTGTATGTACTTGCAGCTGCCTTCTAGGAAAACCCTCTTGGACCACTGGGCAAAAAATGCCAGGCGCTATCAAGCTTTGAAAGAGTGTGCACACCTACTTCACGACTGTCAGTCCTGTAAATAAATGTGCTATCCATGTGAGTCTTAGCAAGGGAAACTACACGATATCACAGCCACAACTCACCACACAGCTCCATTCTTTATACAGGCCAAGGAAACCTTCAGTAGAGAGAGCCTCAGGGGACATAGACCTTTGAGATATGAAAGGGCAAGATATATTTTTTTCCTGTGTTTCTGTGGCAGGCCTGAGATTTTAAGTCAGAAAATGAGCACTTTGTGTCCACTGAGCCCTTGGGTGACTCATTTTCACTCATCTACTGCTCCGAAGTACATTAAATTATTGTGCTGAGGTGGAACGGCCTACTGGTCTCGATAGCATGGAGTTCATTGGAGGGTTCAAATCATCCTGACCACAGGATAAGGTTGACTCCTGATGCAGGCATCACATATGATGGAGAAACTTCTCCACATACAACTTTAATAGTTCTAAGAAGCTCAAGGAAATGGAAATTGGGAATTTTTGATACAGCCTGTGAGAAAGAAAAACGCTTCAAATGAGACAAGGTCATTCAAGTGCCACACTTGCAAATTTCCAAATTTGGTGATGTGTCACATACAAAGCTCTGAAAAAAGCAACCAATACAAAAGCTTGTTTGTAATCCAGGCCCTGTAGATGCCGAGAACCAACAGTATGTTCCTTCTGTGAACATCTCCTAATTAAAAGTCTAGATTATGAGCTAGACATGATGGTAAACACCTATAACACCAGTACCTGGGAAATGGAGGCAGGAGGATCAGGAGTTCAAGGTCCTCCTCAGCCACAAAGTCAGTTCTAGCCCAGCCTGAGCTACATGAGACCCTGCCTCAAAAAACTAAGAAGCCCACTGCGATGACTGATCCTAGTTGTTAACTTGATGCATCTGGGAAGAAAGAACTTCAACTGAGGAATAGTCTCCATGAGATTAGCCTGGGATTATGTCTGTGAGGCATTTTCTTGATGGCTAACTGATGCATGAGGGCCCAGCCCACTGTGGGCAGTACCATCCCTAGGCAGGTGGGCCTACGCTACATAAGAAAGGTGACTGAACATGAGTCTGAGAGCAAGCCAGTAAACAGCAGTCCTCCATGGTCTCTGCTTCAGCTCCTGCCTCCAGGCTCTTGCCTTGAGTTCCTGTCCTGACCTTCCTCCATGACGGACTGTAACCTGTAAGATGATAATAAACACTTTCCTCCCTGAAGTTGTTTTTGGTCATGGTGTTTTTCACAGCAACAGAGAAACCAAACCAGAACACCCACCATTTCAATATTCAAAAAAGAAAAGAAAAAAGAAAAAAGTGTTGTTACTCCTACCATTTGTATATATATATATATATATATATATATGGAAAAGAGCTTGGCACGGTGGCATGTGCCTTTAATTCCAGTGCTTAGAGGCAAAGGAAGATGGATCTCTGTGAGTTCAAGTCCAGCCTAGTATACAGGACACCCTATCTCAAAAACAATAACAACAAACAAAACAAAACAAAAAACTAGGGGTAAAGAGATGTCCCAATGGTTAAAAATACTTCCTTTCTCCCAGAGGACCCAAGTTCAGTTCCCAGAACTCAGTTTAGGTGGCTCATGACTTCCTGAAACTCCAGCTCCAGGGGATCTAATGCCTGCTTCTGTCTTCTGTAGGGATGCACACATACATACATGTGGCATACTCACATAGAGACACACACACACACATATGAATAAAAATAAAGATAAACATTTAAGAAAGAAATCTAGTGGCACTGGAGAGATGGCTCAGCGATTAAGAGCATTAGCTGCTCTTGCAGAAGACCTGGGTTCAGTTTCCAGCACCCATGTGGCAGTTAGCCATCTGTAACTCCAGTTCCAAGGGACCTGACACCCTCTTCTGGCCTCTACAGACACTTCACACACATGGTACACTTACATACATACAGGCAAAACACTCATACACTTTAGAGAAACAAACAAACAAAAAAAAAAACCAGATAAAACAAATCTCATCTGAGAGTGGTCACCTCATTGGGTACCTCTGTGGTCATCATGGTCTATGTATGGGGTGCAGGTTTAGTCTGGGTAGAGAGGAAGAAAGCTCTTCAGTACCTTCTCTGTTTATCCTGTGAGTCTTGAGCATTGAGATGCTAATGAGAGGCTGTGGTGGTAGACTTTTCTAGGACTGGGGTAAGCTCCCTAATTGTGTTGCTTGTTCCCTGTTATTTTGCGTTTCCCATAATGATGGATAAACTGAAGTACACACACACACACACACACACACACACATACACACACGCACGCACAGATATATAATTTTTGTTTTTCTTGAGACAGTCTCACTCTGGTCACAAACTCCATCTCAAGCCATCTTGTAGCAACCCTCCCCCATTCACTCTTTTGAGTGGTTGCAATTACAGGCATGTGTCACCATGTCTAGTCCTATAACATTCATTAATGTGGATTTAAAATTTTTCCCTTTGTATGCCCATGTATTTTCTATATCTGCTCCAACACGCTACTAAGAGTGTCACATTTAGCTGAGAGGTAACTGACTTTATAGTAATATTTAAATTTCTGCTAGGGATGTAACTCGGTTGGTAGAGCGCTTATTTAAGCCCACTAAACCTAGGGTTCAATCCTCAGAATTGCATAAAACAGGCATGATGGCACACACCAATAATCCCAGCACTTGGAGGACTGAGGCAGAAGGATTAAAAGTACAAGATGATTCTCAGTTATAAGCAAGTTCAAGGCCAGCCTGAGCTACATGAGACCTGCTTTAAAAAAAAAGGAAGAGAGAAGCTGGAGAGATGGTTCAGCAGTTATGAGCACTGGCTGTTCTTACAGAGGACCTGAGTTTGGTTCCCAGCACCTACATGGCAGCTAGCAACCATCTGAAACTCCAGTTCCAGAGGATCTGAAGTCTCCACAGGCATTGCACAACCACAAGTGCACTTACATACATGCATGTAAAACATTCATACACATAAAGTAAAAATGAATAAATCAAAACACATTTAAAAAAAGAAAAAGTCAAAGTTCTCAAGCCTTCATTCATGTCTGTAATCTCTATATTCATGAGACAAAGACAAGAGGATCGCCACAAGTTTGAGGCCCACCTGGTCTGCATGCTAACTTCCTAGTCAGCTAGGGGTACACAGTGAGGCCTTGTCTAAAATAGAAAATAAAATTTAAAAATGAGTTCTTTTCCTTCATCAACTCAGATGCTCTGGACAAGTTCCTCTGTACAAAACAGGATTTCATTTTTACATGAATTGCATCATAATCTCTCAAGCCTTACCAGGTCAGTCTTATCTTTAATATCTAAGCACAGAGCTGAGCCTCCACCCAAGGGACTTCGGGAGCTGAACTTGAACTTCATGAAGATACTTGTAAATTTCACGAATCCATCCCGAGTGTTTGTGGTCAACTCCTTCCTGGCTGTTGCTTCAGATCTGTTCACGGAGGACAGTGGCTGCCGTTCTCTGGCTTCCTGAGTCTCTCCAGTGTGAAGACACAAATTCCCTTTAAAAGCATAGAAATGGAGTCTCCTTATTTTGAATTCATAAAACACTGCAAACCAATGTGTTAGCATACTTTACTAAGGTTTGAAAGAGCTGTAGAGGATTGTAATTTTAGCAGTGATGTAAGCTGTTCACCCTGGAACCTAGAGTTTCCTGACTTTTTACCAGCGTCTTGTGGTGGACTGTTTCATGGTGCTACAAAATAAGCCTAGATGCTGATGGTACAGGACAGGTGCTCTACCACCATACTATAGCATTTATTTTTGAGATCTAGTCTTTGCCAGGTTGCCAAATCAGACCCTGAACTTGTGATCCTCCTGCCTCAGCCTTCCAAGTAGCTCTAATTACAACTCCCGCGCTGCCGATGAAGCCGCAGGTAGACTTATGCGTTCCCTTGGCATATTCGCAGAATCCATGTAATCATCTCTAAACAAAAGTTCTTTTCTATCTCTTTTTTTCTCATAAGTACCATATTCACAATCCTGTCTGAAGGTCAGCTAGAGAAAGCAAAGCCAAATCATGTAATTAAAATCTCTTCTGAGAGGCAAGTAGTCCCCAAAGAATTCACAAAGGACTATGTGGTCTATTTTTGGATGACTTTATCAATGGGTTTCCCTCAGGGTAATGATGAGTCTTTAATTTACAAATATTCAACTTGTTAAAATGTTATTTATTAAGCTTCCATTTTAGGATCAAATATGTGTGTGTCTGTGTGTATGTGTGTGTGTGGTGTGTTGTGTGTGTGTGTGTTGTGTGCGTGTGTGTGTGTTGTGTGTTGTGTGTGTGTGTGTTGTGTGTGTGTTGTGTATTGTGTGTGTGTGTTGTGTGTTTTGTGTGTGTGTGTACATATATATACATCCATTCCTGATGGTACACATCTATAATCCAGCACTTGGGAGGCAGAGAGGTAAATTTCTATAAATTTGAGGACAGTCTAGTCTACAGAAAGGGTTTCAGGCCATCCAAGGCTACATACATAGGGAGACCTTATCTCAAAAAGGAAGGAAAAAAGGGAGGGAGGGAGGGAGGGAGGGAAAGAGAGTGACAAAGTCTCACAGAGTGGTTTAGAACTCACTATGTAGCCCAGACTGGCCTCAGAATCTCAATAGTCCTCCTGATTCAGCCTTCTAACTGTTGGGATTACAAGCATAAACTAACACACCTAGTTTAATTTAAAATTACAAATTCTTTTTTATTTTATTTTTATTTTTGAAACGTGATCTCTTGTAGCCCAGGCTAGCTTTGAACTCACTTGTAACAAAGGATAACCTTGAACTGCTAATCCTTCCATCTCTACCTCCTGTGTGCTACGATTATGGGCATACACCACCACACCTTGTATATGTTGTATTAGGGATTAGACTCAGGGATTCCTGAATGCTAGGTGAGCACTCTACCAACAGAGCTATACCCGCAGCCCCAGAAACTTATACATTCTTAATTCATGAACCGTGAATCTTCCTGAAACAAAGGAAGAAGATAGTATACCCGACCCCATCCCCTGCCACCAAATCACCTTCTACTATTTACAAGAGTTGTAGTAAGAATGTCTGGTAGGTTAGAACACTTCGTCACTTTTTTCAGTCAGCAAGAATTTAGGAGTCAGGTGTACGCCTAAATCACAGCAGTGGGAAGTAGAGGCAGGAAGGTCAGAAGTTCAAATCCAGTTTTAGAATTGCTGAAATGGTTCTGGGGTGGGGCGGAGGGGGGGAGCTTCCCATGCCTGGCCTGGGTTTGATCACTGGAACCAACATAAAGATGGAAGGAGAGGGACTAGAGAGATGGCTCAGTGGTTAAGAACACTGGCTGTTCTTGTAGAGGATCCAGGTTTGGTTCCCAGCACTTATATGGCAGTTAACAACCATCTATAACTCCACTTCCAGAGGAATCTGACTCTCTCTTCTGGCCTTTACAGGTATTGCATGCACATTGCATGCACTTATATACATGCAGGCAAAACATTCATACACATAAAATTAAAATAAATAAAATTTTTAAAAGATGGAAGGAGAGAACCAACTCTACAACAGAGAAGGGTTATCCTCTACCCTACACACACACAACGTATACACACACACACACTATTAGTACTACTACTATTGATAATGATAATAATAAAACAACAAAAATAAACCATCCTTAGCTACATAGCAAGTTTGAGGCCACCCTGAACCACTTAAGAAAATGAAAGGTAGTGGAAAATGGGAAACTACGCTAAAAGTTCATTATATACTTGTAAGAAAATGTCCTGTGGAGTCCAGTACACTGTTCAATAAGTAAACATCAATGAAAATAAAATACATGGGCCAGCTAGATGGCTTGGCAAGTAAGGGCATTTGCAGCCAAGCCTGACAACCTGAGTTGGATCTGCGGAGCCTACATGGTGGAAGGGGAGAACCAAATCCCACAGGTGTCCCCTGGGAAATGTATGGGGTTATCAGGGTTTACCATCCTAGATTCCCTCCATGAAAGCATCATTAGTTATCGTTCTTTTCTTTTTTCTTTAGCATCTTTAAAAAGAAAAACACCTATTCCTGTATGATCTTTCCCCTTTGGAGGTAGAAGGGTACAAAGACTTGTACTTCTCCATTTTCTCACATACAAGGACTGTCCTAACACACAGAAACTAATTGGCTAATTCCTCAGAACCTTCATATGTACATTCTTAGAGCACTAAACATGCCAGCTTTGGGAGATAGATAGGGAACTGACTCATGAACCACTTCCAAAGTGACATGCAGAAAGACATTTGTTGCTGGGAAGGGAATGGGGTATGTAACATTTTGTGCACCAAAAAAGTCACTGAAAAAAAACAGCCCTGAGAGTCACCGCTTGAAGGAAAGCTTACACTTCCTCACCTTCTGAACTTTGTCCTCTTTTGCAGGGTGTGGTAGGCTTAGTCAGAAAGAAAGAAGGCTCCTAGAAGTTTCCCTGTCCAATATTCTGGGAAAAATTGATTACCTAACTCAACTTAAATTTTAATATTAGTGAGAAAAAAAAAAGATACTGGCAAAGTTAACTTTCTTTTTTATAGCAAAAAAATTAACATTTGGAAGCGTAATGTTAAGAAATGGAAATTCTTTTATATGCCTGTCTCTGGCTTTCCAGCAAACATTATTGTTCTATTTTACTTTCCAAAAATGTGATTATACAAATGCTATAACTACATGTCACTGAGTACATAAACTCTTAATTGTAACTATAGCTGAACTTCTGATGGCTACCCAGGGACGGAAAGACATGTCTGAACAGGTAAATCAGCACATAATTAAATGACATGTGTGTCCTATATATTGCAATCTTTTAAAGCTCAGCTCTGACTAATTTCTATTGCACAATTTCTAGAGCAGTATTTTTTTTATTACGTAAACATGATAAGGACACAAAAGATTTCTTTTTTCCCTTTTGGCCACTGGACTTTCATGAAGATGTTCTGAGAACCTCATTTCTTACCAACCCCCTCTTGACTGAATTTCCTAATAAAGACCAGCATTTTCTAGTTACTGTGTCTGAGTTGTGTTTGTAACAATCCTAAGTCAGTCATTATGAATCCTCTGCATAGAGGCAAAGTTTATCTTAATAGCATTTTTAAGTGACTATAAGGAAGCATATTTAAAATAGTTCAGCCCTATTGCTGTACTCCCACAGTCTGCTTTTCTTTGCATGTTTTCACAGCTCACATTTAAAGTCATTGCCCTTTATTGTCTCCCAAATCCATCTGGGGTCAGCAAATCACTTTTTAAAAATTTTTGGTTTGGTCATTTTTGAGACGGGGTCTCACTATGTTGCCCCGGCTGGTCTTGAAATCATAGAGATCTGCCTGCCTTTGCTTTCTGAGTGATGTGCTTAAAAGCGTAGACCACCACAACCAACACTACAATTTTTAAAAACTTTTTATTTATCTTATGTGTATGAATACTTTGCTTGCATGTACGTAAGTACACCATGTGTGTACAATGCCTGTAGAGGCCAAAAGATGGTGTCCAAACACCTGGAACTGGAGTTACAAATGGTAATTTAGCTGCCTTGTGAGTGAGTGCTGGGAACTGAACCTGGGTCCTCTGTAAGAGCAGTCAGTGCTCTAAGAAGTCTTGCTTCTCCAGCCCCTAATATTTTTTTATTACTTTTATTTATTTGTGTATGTATGAGGGCATGTGGGTGAGGTCAGAGGACAACTTGAGGTCTGTCCTCTCCTTCCATCATGTGGGTACTGGGTATAAAACTTAGGTTGTCAGGCTTTGCCTTTATCCACTGAGTTATCTCCGTAGTCCAGCAAATCATCTTTTAAGAAAAAGTTTGTGAGGGAGGAGCCAGGGGCTCCTCCCAAGCCCATATGACCCCTGAGGAACAGAGCCTCAGATGACCTTAAGTTTAAAAATGAATTGAGGGGCTAGAGAGATGGCTCAGCAGTTAAGAGCAGTGGTTCTTCTTGCAGAAGACCCGGGTTTGAATCCCAGCACCCACATGGCAGCTAACAACTGTCTAACTCCAGTCCCGGGGATCCAACAGCCTCTTCTGACTTCTGTGGGCATTGCATGACACGGGTACACTTACCTACATGCAGGCAATACACACATACACATAAAATTAAAAAATAATTTTTAAAAAGTTTGTGAGGGAAAAAATAAACAGGAAATTTTAATTAGTACTTTTTTTTTCTGCTTCAAGTAAGATAAAAGTGGTTCTTAGCTGGACATGGTGGCACATGCCTTTAGTCCCAGCACTTGGGAGGCAGAGGCAGGTGGATCTTTGTGAGTTCAAGGCCAACCTAGTTTACATGGCAAGTTCTAGGCCTGCCAGGGCTATATAGTGAGACCCACCTCAAAGGGGAGGGAAGTCTCTTAGACATAATTTTACTAAACCTCAGTGGCAAGTTGAAATAAAAGACATTTATTTATTACTCAGTTTTTGGTAAGCTGAACAAGCAGAGCACATGGAGCCACTAGGCTTTTGACCCATCATGCCCCTTGAGTCTCAGCCTTTTGACTAAGCTCTAATGTGGAGCCATCATTCTAACAGTCTGCCTTTATTGGCAGTGCTCAGAAGGCTTCCCTATGGAGATGTGAAAATGTTATATAATGTAACCATTTGAAAAGGTTATATCTATTTCTGTGCTAGAGAAATTTGAATTTTGTTTTGCTAAATGAATTAATAATTAGAATCTCAAACTCAATTTAGTAAAGTTTGACAGAAATTTTTTTCAGGAATATCCAAAAGGAAAGATTTGGCTGATACATGAACATGATTTCTTAGGAAGTAGAAAGAACCCAAAATATCCAGTATATTCATTTTAACTAAACAAGAAAACTGAGGTAAAGCCAGGCCTGGTGGCACATGCCTTTAATCCCAGCACTCGGGAGGCAGAGGCAGGCAGATCTCTGTGAGCCTGGTCTACATAGTGAGTTCCAGGCCAGCTGGAGCTACAGGGAGACCATCTCAAAAAAAACTGAGGTAACGCACACAAGGGCTGCAGCTGACATTCAAGCACAACAGATACTTTCTTACAACCCCTCCATCAGTTTCCCTCACTTTCAAAGTTCATTTCCAGATTCTGTTTTCCCAGTGCTGCATGTCCCCTGCTCTGACACAGGATGCTGTGGCTCCCGTAACAGAAAGTCTAATCTCTGACCTCAGCTGAGGGCAAACCCTTCTGAGTAGCGTCGCCCTATTCCCATGACCTGGATCTGATTCAAGAAATTACAGTGGCAAGCCCAGAAGTATTCCTCCAACCAGTTAGGCAGAAACCTGAGAGCCAGGCAAAAGGCTGGCAGTGAAGGAAGCCCACACAGCACAGATAAGTTTGTCAGGCAAAAAAACAAACCCTCTAAACAAGGGTCGGAATTCTACAAACCCTGGAAGGGATGGAGAACAACAGCATAAAACAAATTAAATATCTTGAAAGGACAAGAAGTTACAGACCCCACAGTATGTGACATGTTACACTTCAAATGCTCCAACCACAACGTCTATGACTCCAACAAAAAAAATAGAAAAGGTCCTTAGATGTCATACCAAAGCTGCCCTCTGTGCAGTGTTGTCCTTCCTGGGTTTTGTTTTTATAATTCTGTTTCTGTGTCTCTAGGTCTAATTGGCCAGCATCCATCTTGTTTTCAAGTTCATCACCCCAAGATCAGTCTGGTTAAAATAAGCAGTCATTCCGCAAACTGGTAAACATTCATTTTGCCTGGAAATAGACTGCTTGTTTTCCCTTCGTTAAATGTTCATCATTTAAAATTTCAACAGCCCACACTTGACATTCAAGTCAGTTTGTTTAGACATGAATTCAACTGTCTTTAGCATTTTACACAATAAAAAATAAAATCATTTATCCCAAAGAGATTTACCTTATCAATATTCAAAACAGGTATTGACAAATGATCCAAGAACAAGGCAAGCAATACAGATTTTATTTAATAGTATTATTCTGTTCATCTGTGACTTTGTAATGATAAATTTCATCCATGAACAATTCCAAGGTCAAAGTCCATGTACCATCTATAATCTTTTATTTTTCTTTAGTGGAGATTGACTGCAGGCCCCTGCACACATAAGTGCTGGACCACTAAGCTACATCAGCGCCAGTCCATGAAATAGCTTCTTAGATGGTTAAATAGATTAATTAACAGAAAAATATCGCTCTTCTTCAGGATAAAATAATTCAGACAAACTATAGTCAATGTTTCCATTAAAAGCTATTTCTTGGACATCACTGTAGATCAGTTCCCAGTTAGGACCTGGACATCACCATAGAGAGACAGTGTTCCATACACATTGCGTGAGTCTTTCAGTAGCACAAAAATACTTTTTCTTCAGGTCTCATGCTCCCCACCCACCCTTTGTAAGAACAAATTCTTCCTCATTTCCCCTAAATGAGGAAGCTTAGGCTTATGGCAAAAAATGAAACAAGAATAGAATATATATATATATATATATATATATACATGCATGTATATTAAAGTCTCTGTGTGAAGGAAGGCACACCCTACATTTAGGCTCTTCCGTCTACAGACTCCAACAAAGCGGAACAATAAGGGTTAGACACCAACTGTCCCAGCTACTTTCTACTGCTGTGCTAAAAACACTGACCCAAAACCAAGTTGGGGAGGAAAGGGTTTATTTTATCTTACATCTCCCAGGTCACAGTTCATTACTAAGAGAAGTCAGGGCAGGAACCTGGAGGCAGGAGCTGAAGCACAGACCACAGAGAAATGATGTTTACTGACTTGCTCCACTGGCCTGTGCTCAGCTTGCTTTCTTAGACAACACAGGCCCACCTGCCCAGGGGTGGCACCGCCCACAGTGGTCTGAGCCCTCCCACACCACTCAACAATCAAGAAAATACCCCACAGACACAGCCACAACCAATCCATGGAGAGAATGCCTCACTTGTGGTTCCTTCTACGCAGGTGTATCAAGTTGATAACGGACGCTATCCAGCACACCGGTACAGTGTGGAAATGAAACAGGAGAATCTGCAGATTTCCACCTTAGCAGTGCGGAAATACATTAAAGAGCAAACCCACAAAGAATTTAAATTTTCAAATGTTATTTATGTGTGTGTGTTTCCTGCTGCACACATAGCACAGCACACATGTGGAGGTCAGAGGACAACCTTTGGGAGGTGGTTCTGCGCTTTCACTGTGAATTCCAGGCCTGGAACTCGGGTCATCAAGCTTGCACAGCAAGTGCTTTTACCGTTTGAGCCATCTTGATGGCCTAAGCACAAACATTTTGATACTCATATTTCGTTATTGTTGTTGAGGCTCATATTTTTCTCAAGCTTAATGTAATTTCCTTTCTTTTTTCTTTTGTGTGTGTACCACCCATGTGTGATGGTTTGAGTGAGAATGTTCCCCATGGGCTCCAAGTATTGGGACATTTTTGTCCTCAGTTGGTGGTGCTGGACCTTAGTTGGGAGGTCTTAGAAGGTGTGACCATACTGGAGGAAGCAGTCACTGGGCGTGGGCTTAAAGAGTTCTTAAGCCTTGCTGAATCTCGAGTTGCTCTCTTGCTTCCTGGGCCTGCTTGAAGATGTGAGAGCTTAGCTTCTGCTCCTGCTCCAGCCACCTCCTGCCACCATGCCTCCTCCTCACGGTGGACTATAGTTCCTCTGGAACCATAACCTCAAATAAACTTTTCCTTCTATAAGATGCTTTGGTCAGTGTTTCTATCACAGCAACAGAAAAGTAACTAATACAGCATGTATAGGTGTGTGTGTGTATGTTGATGTGTGTGAGGGTGCATGTGATGCCAGTTCTCACCTTTCACCTTGTTTGAGACAGGGTCTCTCACTGCTCATCTCAGGCTAGCCAGCTCACAACTCCCTGGAACTTCCTCTCTCTGCCTCCTATCTCGCTGTACAAGTCCTGGGATTACAGATGTGAATTATTGCACCTGGTTTTGTGGGGGTTCTAGGAATTCAAATTCAGGTCCTTACACATGTGTGACAAGTTCTTTACCCACTGAACCATCTCCCCAGCCTACCTGATGTGTTTTCTGATCATCCTGAATCATGTTAAAATAATAATTAGCAATAAGAATATTTTGCCCCTGATCGTTCATAGTTTCCTTTCAGGAGATTTATTGCTCTTTGAGCAATTCTGTCTTTATAGCTTGTGCCTCCAGATGATAATCAATGCTAATATAGTGATGATATATTTTCTTAGATATTAATATGATTTACAAGCATCTTTTATTGGGTAACAATAATAAGATTCTTATGTCTATGAACAGTTTTATAGTTTACAAAACACTTTCACATGCATTATCTCATTTAATTAATGGCTCAGACAGGTGGCCAGGACATAATATTTATCCCTGTTTTATAGATACCAAGACTGTGCTGGATAGCTTTAGTGTCAACTTGACACACCTGGGTTGAGGGATCCTCAATTGGGGAATTACCTTCATCGGACTGGCCTGTGGCCATGTCCGTGAGGCATGCTCTTGATTGTTGAGTAATGTGGTTGGTGCCACCCCTGGGCGGGTGGGCCTGTGTGGCATAAGAAAGCAAGCTGAGCAGGGGCCAGGGGAGCAAGTCAGTAAGCAGCGTTCCTCCATGGCCTGTGCTCCAGCTCCTGCTTCCAGGTTCCTGCCCCGAGTTCCTACCTTGGGCTCCCTGATGAACTGCGACCTGGGAGATGTAAGCTGAATAAACCCTTTCCTCCCCAAGTTGG
Source organism: Nannospalax galili (assembly GCF_000622305.1). Lineage (NCBI taxonomy): Eukaryota > Metazoa > Chordata > Mammalia > Rodentia > Spalacidae > Nannospalax > Nannospalax galili. The sequence continues at coordinate 122,429 of NW_008348958.1, read as the reverse complement.
CATTGGTCAGAGTATTTTGTCACAGCAATGAAGAAACAAACTAAGACAAAGACTAAGAGAGGTTATGAAACACCTAAAATACCACAGTAAGTAGTGGGGGTAGGATTTAAATCTAAGTCATGTGATCCAAGTTCAGTTCCTTCACCTCCTCTCTCTGTCTCTAATAATATCATGACCACCCCCACACCCAGCTGGACTGATGGTGCCATGACATCAGTCAATAGTGCTATACCTCCTGATAAGACAATTTTATTCTTTTTTTTCTTTTGTCTTTTTGAGAAAGGGTCTCCTGGTAGCCCCAGCTGGTCTGGAACTCACTACGTAGACCAGGCTGGCCTTGAACTCATAGAGATTTGCCTACCTCTGCCTCCCAAGTGCTGGGATTAAAGGCATGTGCCACCATGCCCAGCAATTTTATCCCATATTTAGTTAGCATCATTTAAGTCATAGCTAATAAATAAAAAGTCACTAGTACCACTGTGGATAAAGAAACCTGGAAAAAGGTTAAACCCTCATGTAAAGAATATTATGAATAGCTGGGCACACACACCATGCACATGCACAATGACAATGAACAAAATTTAAAATCGTTTACATTTTTTGCATTCATTTATTTTGTGTATCTGTGGGTGTGTGGCACTGCACATGTGTGGGGGTCAGAGGACAACTTTTGGGAATTTGTTCTCTCCTTCCACCACGAGTTCTGGGGCTAGAATTCCAGTTGCCAGGCTTGGTAGCAAGCACCCTTGCCAACTAAATCATCATGTCAGGTCACAGTTTGTTTTTAATGTTTATTAAGAAAAAAAACTTTAAAAAAATGTTTTATTATTTTTATTTTATGTGTATGAGTGTATTGCCTGCATGTATGTGAGTGCACCCATGTCATGCAATGTTGCAGAGGTCAGAAGAGAGCTTCAGATTCCCCTGGAACTGGAGTTAAGGATGGTTCGTAGCTGCCATGTGGGTGCTGGGAATTGAACCCAGGTCCTCTGCAAGAGCAGTCAGTGCTCTCAACTGCCAAGCCATCTCTCCAGCCCCTATTATTTTTGTTTTATGCATATGAGTGTTATGCCTGCATGTAGGTAAGTACACCCATGTCACACAATGCCCACGGAGGACAGAAGAGGCTCTCGTAACTGGAGTTACGGACAGTTGTTAGCTGCCATGTGGGTGCTGGGATTCGAACCCGGGTCTTCTGCAAGAACAGTGTTCCTAACCGCTGACTCTCCAGTCCCGAAAAAAAGCTTTTTTAAGATGCCTGTAATTCCAGTTCATCAAGATCCAAGCCTCTGTCCTCCAAGGGCACCTCTGCTCACATGTTATTTATATTATTTTTAATTGTGTGTGTCTGTGTGCATGTGAGTGCAGATGCCCTTGGTGGCCAGAGGTGTCAGATCCCTATGGAACTGGAGTTACAGGTGGTTGTGAGCTATGCTATGTTGGTGCTGGGAATGAACTCTGGTCCTCTGGAAAATCAGTTTGCAGTCTTAAATGCTGAACCGTTTCTCCAGCCCCAGAGAAAAACATTTAATCAGAAGGTTTAGTGAAATTATGTTTTAGTGATTTGCTAAAAATATAATTAGCTATTCTGGGGTAATTTTTGAAATGTTAAAAGACATCTACATGGTAAAATGCACTGAGGAGAAAATATTTAAGCTATTTTTAAGTGATTTTCAGGTGGCTCTTACCTACCATAAATAAGTCACTGTGCTTTCCCAGGTGACAGTTCATTGTATCATCCCCCTGAAGGAAACATGGTAAGCAAATTAACTCCCATTTCTAGGTAGTTGCTTTGTTCTCTACTCACATTTTCAGAATTCAAATAATAGAATAGTTTTTAAATTTTTTCAAGTTTCTTACATACACTTAGTTCACCAAAATATATCTCACAATGGATGCTGGATACCCAGAGGTACACAGAGCTAGAAAATAAGTCTGTGGACTTAGAAACTGTGCAAAAGCAATTTCTGTATATCTAGCAATGCTTGCTGAGAATCTATGTTTATATGTAGCACATAAGATTTTGGGCCCAGGGCTGGAGAGACTGGGGTTCAGTTCCTAGCACCTATGTAGTAGCTAACAACCATCTGTAACTCCAGTTCCAGGGGATCTGACACCCTCTTCTGGCCTACTCCAGCACTGCATGCACATGGTACACTTATATACAGGCAAAAATAAAGAATTTTTAAAAAGCATTTTATTTATTATTGTTATTTTATGTGTATTAGTGTATTGCTTGCATGTATGTTAAGTGCACCCACGTCCTATAATGCTCATGGAGGTTAGTAGAGGGTGTCGGATCCTCTGGAACTGGAGTTATAGATGGGTGTTAGCTGCCATGTGGGTGCTGGGAATCAAACCCAGGTCCTCTGCAAGAGTGGCCAGTTCTCTTAAGAGCTGAGTCATCTCTCCAGTTCCCACAAAAATAATTCTTTAAAAAACTATTTGGGCTGACTTCTCAGCACTGTCCTCTTTTCTGGCAGCGCATCATTGTGCTCAACTGTAGAGGAGCTGTGACTGACCACCCTACTTAAGTTCCAGTAACAAGGATTTGATCAGAGCTGAACAGTATTCTCCCTCCTGACTTTGAGTAAAGACAAAGACTCTTGTGGATGAGCCCTGGGTTATGGATTGGGAACACTCAGGAAGTGAGGGGCAGTGGGTTGGTTAGGCATCATTTTAGTATTGCCAGAATAAATACAGGCATCATGTATTTTATTTGCTAGATCTGGCAGCTGAACATAATGCACCAGATCAAACTGGAATTGAAACAACTCTTCAGCTGAGTCCACGTGGTGGGGCACACTCGTAATCCCAGCACTGGCGTTAAAAGACAATTTCGACTACATTGTGAGTTTGGGGCCAGCCTGGAATACACAATTAAAAAAAAAAAAAAAAAAAAAAAAAAAAAAAAAAAAATCAAAGCCGGGCATGGTGGTGCACACCTTTAATCCCAGCACTTGGGAGACAGGAGCAGGCAGTGTCTGTGAGATCGAGGCCAGCCTGGTCTACATACTGAGTTCCAGGTCAGCTGAGGATATAGGGAGACTCTGTCTCAAAAAGACGAAAAAAAAAAAAAAAATCAGGGGCTGGAAAGATGCTTTAGCAGTTAAGAGCATGTATTGCTCTTGTAGAGGACCAGAGTTCAGTTCCCAGCACCCACACCAGGTGGCTCATGTCAGGTACCTAAGATCCAAGCTTCTGTCCTCCAAGGACACCTGTACATACTCATACTCATACATATGGGACAGAAGAGAAAAATCACCCACCACCCCAAGGTCTTTGGTGTCATTCATAAAAGAATTCAAAAGTGGACTCAAATGGACAATTTTATTAGAATGAAAGGAAAAATCCTCAGAGCAGGCAAGCTGCAAATCTCACAGCTGCCTTAAGGAGGAGCATGTAGGTCAGACAGACAGCACTGGCAAACTAGCAGCCCATGGAGGAGGGGGAGGGAGAAGGGAGCTTTAGAGGAAAAGGTAAAGATACCTAAGAATGTTGGGGCAGCTCAAAGAGTTAGGGAAAGAATGGTTTAAAAAACAACATATAACAATTTTTTTAAATGTATTCTATTTGAGGAGGAAACATGGAAATTTACATCATGTTAATTAGTAGAGGTGATAAACATTACCATTGAACTCTAAATGATGACTTT
>NW_008348958.1:91521-118752 GCF_000622305.1 Nannospalax galili | reverse complement strand
GATACATACAGATTAGAGATGCATGCACCAACATCTCAGTGTTAGTAGCAAAAACAATGAGTCTTTCTGCAAGGAACAATATATTCTAAAATGAAATGGAGATCTTTTTTAAAGGTTAAAAACTCATTCAATTTTATGTCTTACAGGGCTTATACTGAGTTCAGTACTGTATAACTGTATTAACTCAACTGTGAACCTAGAAACTTACACCCTCTTGTGAAAGAGATGTACTCTTGCTCTGGAGTGTGTTACTGAATATGTTAAAGCTGTAATGAAATGCTTCTTCTAATCATGTAGTTATTAAAAATTTAAACAATAAATAAATAATGATTTAAAAAAAACAAGATATAAAGGTGAAAAGGGGCCGGGCGTGGTGGCACACGCCTTTGATCCCAGCACTTGGGAGGCAGAGGCAGGTGGATCTCTGTGAGTTCAAGGCCAGTCTGGTCTATATAGTGAGTTCCAGGCCAGCTGGGGCTACAGGGAGACCCTATCTCAAAAAGACAAAAGAGGAGGAAGAAGAAGAGGAGGAGGGAGGTTATGCTTTTCTGAATTACAAAATGCAGGCAGACTCACATCCCCGTGAGTGACCAGCTGGATCCACAAATTCTGCTCTAAGGGGCAGAGATTATAGGCAGGAAATGTTCTCCATCTCATTACCTCAGTAGGTAGTCTGCTCATCTCTTTAGCATAACTTTAGGTGAATCGACCTTCTTGGGAATGATGCTGTGACCAAGTGACCTGGCAAAACTGGAAAGCTGGGTCTTCATCCAGGCTACAGAGTCTATTCTTCTGACCAGCCAGGAGGGTGGGGGCCCAGACTTTTTGCTACTATAGCACAGAGACACATAAATGGGGCAAGCAATGGCTTAGTGGTTAAGAACCCATACTACTCTTGCAGAGGACCTGGGTTTGGTTCCCAGCACCCTTTATCAGTCAGCTCACAACTGCCTGTGACTCTGGCTCCAGGGGAATTCACTACCTTCTGGCCACCATAGGCACTACACTAAGGTACACATCACAAACACAGACCACACACACATAATTAAAAAATTAAAAAATCCTTAAACAAAACAAATTTCTAGACACATAAATACACATAATTTAACACAATAAAAACAAATCTTAACAAAGAAAAAACAGCCAGGGAGCCAGCCCAGTTGGTAAAGTGCTTGCCGTTCTCACATAAAGACCCCAGTTGGAGTCCCAACACCCACATAGAAAGTGGAGCATGGTGACGTGCATTTGTAATCTCTGAGGAGGCAGAAAAATGAGAATCCCTGGAGTTCACTGACAGGCCAGCCTAGTCTAAAAACAGTGAGCCCCAGGTCCCAGTGAGAGATTCTGTTTCAAAATAACGGTGGACGGCTCCTGAAGATCAACACCCAAAGTTGTTGTCGGGAACATACACAGAGATGGAAAACCCCAAACAAACAAGCATAAAGAAAATTAGAACATTAAATAAATGCTGTAGTAAATGCACAGTGAGGAAATGAGATGAAGGAGAAGGGAAAATTTCCTGCTTTCTATCCTCCACCCCAGTCCTTCAAAGTTATTGATGCATTTCCTGCCCTTGAGGTCCCTGAGCTAGCCTATCTCTTTGTAAAAAGAAATTGTTTCCCCTCCCCTTACATCGCTCAGAGGAGATAATTTCCTATGTAAAACATGTCCCAAGGCATGTATAATACTGTCACACTTTGAGAAAAAGTTTTATTTCCCAACCTTCAAAGAATTCATGGAGTCTGTGAGGAAAGTGAGCAGAAAACCTGTGTTTAGTGACTAGAACTAGAAACCAGTGGTGAAGACCCATTCAGCAGGTAAAGCCACTTACCTTACAAGGCTGGTAACCTGAATTTGATCCCCATGACCCACTTGGGTAGGAGATACTCCTGCAAATTATCCTCTGACCTTCACATCCCAGTATGCGCCCCCCTCCACAAAATAATAAATAAATAAATAAATAGGGCTGGAGAGATGGATCTGTGGTTAAGAGCACTGGCTGCTCTTGCAGAGGGCCTGGGTTCGAGCCCCAGAACCCACACGGTGGCTAACAACCCGCTGTAACTCCAGTTCCAGGAGAACCGGATACCTTCTTCTGATGACACGGGTGCATTTCACACATGCAGGCAATACACTCATACACATAAAATAAGAATGAAATATTTTAAAAATAGATGTAGCAAAAAAATTAGAAAGAGGAAATAAATACAACAAAACATTTGGATCAATACTTCCAAATTGTGTCTTTAGAAATCTGGGGTTCACAGTAGGTAACCCTGCTCCTTGCTTTCCTTAGGAATATTGCTACTCGGTAAATTCATTTAATGTGTTTTCCCCAGAGCAAAGATTTTATTGAAAGGCTGGAGTTGCCCTTTCTGTACCAGCAGTTTCCACTTAATTTCCCTCTCCCTTTTTCCTTCTTCCTATCTCGTTCCTCCCTCCTCCGTTCTCTAAGCCCCTAGACTCTTCAGGAAGAAAAAAGCCAAGAAAAAAAAGTCACTATTGATATCAGTAGGCTGAAACCCCGCTATTCACACTTAGAGTATTTGCATGTTGAAAGGACACTTTGAGAGAGGGAAGTTAACAAAACATTTTAGGGCTTGCTATGAAAAATAACCCTGAATACTGTGGAATGTATATTAAACTGACGTTAGATGATGGGTTGGAGACAGACTGGATCATCGTGCCTTCTGTTGAAGAAAAACATATTGATCTTCAACTGGCCCAAGATTGGATGGGCTAGGACCAAGCTGACTTTCTCTAGAGTAGATCTGGGGAAAGGATTTAAGGGGATATGAGCTAAGTTCACCCACCAACTGAGTATCACCTGTCCACCTCCCAGGACAGAGCTGAGAGTATGGGCCTTCAGAAGGGGCAGGACACAGAATGAAGGAGGAAACAGACATTTGGTGATACATTTCTTGGGTTGGTCACAGAGAGGAACTCTGCCCCTCAGATTCTTAAACCTAAACAGAACACAGATGGCTAAACATCTTAATTTCACCCACAAGCTGTCCAATTGTTCCCTTTATCCAAAAACATCTGCCCCCTGGCAAAGACTTTGGTAATTGAATGTTCTTTTTATTAATAAACAATCTCTTTTTAGATTAAGGAGGATGGTCAATGATTCACACCTTAATATGAACTATAAAGGAACCAATCGGTGAGTTGCTAGCTGAATTTGAAAAGGTGGCAATACCCTTATAGTGAGGGAGAAGGGAAAATTCATTCTGAAAGATAGGATACTCTGAAGAGCAGGGTCTGACAAGAGAGGCAACATTAGTGACAATTTTAATTCTGAAGAATTAGAATTAAAAGATGAGATTCAAAAGACAAGAGCCAAAATAGCTGTCATTGTCATTTTATTTTTGACTTTTTTTGAGACAGGGTCACCCTATGTAGCTCTGTCTATAGACCCTGTTGGCCTCAAACTTGAAGTGATTTGTCTCTTGTCTCCCAAGTGCTAAGATCACAGGTGTACAACAAAAATCTTAAAAATCAAGTTTTCTAGGGGTTGGAGAGATGGTTCAGCACTTGGGAGCACTGGCTGTTCTTCCAGAGGACCCGGGTTCTGTTCCCAGAACCCACCTACACACATAACAGTAAACATATCAACAGTCAAAACACTTGTACAAATAAAAATAAATAAATCGTTTTTAAAAAATCAAGTTTTCTAAGCTGAATGTGGTTACAAATACCTGTAACACTAGTATTCAGAAGGTAGAGGCAAGGTCAGGTATTCAAGGTCATCCTATAGGACACAGCAAGATCAAGGCCAGCCTGAGCTACAAGAGACTGTCTCGAAAAAATCTTCCTGTTGCTGGGCATGGAGGCACATGCCTTTAATTGCAGCACTCAGGAGGCAAAGACAGGAGGATCTCTGAGATCAAGACCAGCCTGATTTACATAGTGAGTGCCAAGCGAGCTGCGGTTACAGGGAGACCATGTCAAAAACAACCGACCAACCACCAAAAACCTTTCTGTTGTTGGTTCTGTTTTGTTTTTTAAAAGCTTTATTTACTTATATTTTATGTGCATTCGTGAGTGCCTGCATGTATGTATGTGTACCATGTGCATGCCTGATGCAGAGGGAACCCAGAAGAAAGTGTTGGATTCTCTGGAACTGGAGTTACAGGAGACTGGAGTTATAGTGAGCCACCGTGTGGGTGCTGGGAACCAAACCCAGATCCTCTGCAAGAACAGGAAGTGCAAGTGCTCTTAAACATTAAGCCATCTTTTCGAAAAGCTTTATTTACTTATATTTTATGTGCATTCGTGAGTGCCTGCATGTATATATGTGTACCATGTGCATGCCTGATGCAGAGGGAAGCCAGAAGAAAGTGTTGGGTCCTCTGGAACTGGAGTTACAGGAGACTGGAGTTATAGTGAGCCACCAAGTGGGTGCTGGGAACCAAACCCAGATCCTCTGCAAGAACAGCAAATGCAAGTGCTCTTAAACATTAAGCCATCTTTTCAGCCTCAAAAACTTTTTTTTTTCCTATCTTAAAATTTAAAGTACAGAGGATAGAGAGATGGCTCAGTGGTTAAGAACACTGGTTGCTCTTGTAGAAGACTGGGGTTTTGTTCCCAGGACCCACATGGCAATTAACACCCATCCATGTCTCCAGTTCCAGGGTATCTGACACCCTCTTCTGACCCTGAGGGCATCAAGCAAGCATGTGGTACACTTACATACATGCAGGCAACACTTATACACATAACATTATAATAAATAAAATCTTTTTTTTAAACTGGGGGCCTGGAGAGATGGCTCAGAGGTTAAGAGCATTAGGTGCTCTTGAAGAAGACCTGGGTTCAATTCCCAGAACCCACATGGCGACTAACACCCATCTGTATCCCCACTTCCAGGGGATCCAATGCCCCCTTCTGACCTCCTTGGGCAATGTATGACATGAATACACTTACATACATGCAGGCAATAGGCTCATACACATAAAATTAAAAATAAAATATATTTTAAAATTAAACTACAGCTCATCAGTTCATTTGTCTCCCAAGACACCCTCTTCTGTCCACCAGCAGCCACACTCATGTGCACACATCTGACACACACGTACACATCATTAAAAATAATAAAATGGGGCCTGGAGAGATGGCTCAGCAGTTGAGAGCACTGACTGCTCTTGCAGAGGACCTGGGTTTGATTCCTAGCACCCACATGGCGGCTACGAACTGTCCTTAACTCCAGTTCCAGGGGAATCCAAAGCCTTCTTCTGACCTCTGAGGCATTGCACGACACAGGTACACTCATATACATGCAGACAATATACTCATACGCATAAAAATAATAAAATATTTTTTGAAAATAATAAATATTTTTTAAAGGAATCACTGATGGTCCCCAAGTACAAATCCATTGTTCATTTCAGGTGAGTAAGGAGCTGCCCCAGGGCACATAACTCACTGCATGGATGACATAGAGAGTCTAGTGCCTGGAACTTTATGAAGCAGAGGGTGACCTTGAACTCAATCTTCTGCCTCCACCTCTGGGATTATAGGTAGTGTGCCACCACACCTGGCTTCTGTGATGCTAGAAATGGACCCAGGGCCTCAAGCATGTTATGCAAGCATTCTACCAGCTAAGCTACACCCCAGCCCCTCAGAGATAATTGTGAATGGTAAAGAGAAAGTTTCATATATTATTCAGGTGTAGACACTGGGAGCTCATAGACCACTCAGTGGAACCTAGCACAGTGATTGGTTCAATGTTGGTATTCAATACATAAGCATCAGAAATAATAAAAAAATGGCAAGGAGAAAAATGAATCAGTCAATCAGTTGTGGAGACTAACCCTCAAATTACACCATGGTTACCTGTATTCCCTCAAATTATCTACCAAGGAACCCTGGGCCTCAAAGATACTAAAATGTTTGTAGTCATTTAAACTTGAAAAGGGTTGTATGTTATACACTTTAGATTCCTTAGTATATCATTTATTTATTTTTTTTTTACGAGTATGAGTGTATTGCCTGCATGTGTATAAGTGCACCCATGTTGTACAGTGCCTGAGGAGAACAGAGAGGCATCGGATCCCCTGGAACTGGAGTTATGAACAGTTGTTAACTGCTATGAGGGTGCTGGAATTTGAACCTGGGTCTTATGCAAAAACAGCCAGTGCTTTTAACTGCTGAGCTATCTCTCCAGCCCCTGCTTTAATTTGTAAAAATTTATTCATTTTTGCCGGTGTGGTCGTGCATGCCTTTAATCCCAGCACTTGGGAGGCAGAGACAGGTGGATCTTTGTGAGTTCGAAGCCAGCCTGGTCTGCATAGTGAGTTCCAGGACAGCTGGGGCTACAAGGAGGCCCTGTCTCAAAAAGACAAAACAAAAAAATTTATTCATTTTTATTTTGTGTATATGAATGTTTTGCCTGAATGTATGTAAGTGTATCACATGTATGCAATGGCCACAGAGGCAGACGAGATTGTCAGATCCCTTGGAACTGGAGTTACAGGCAGCTGTGTGGATGCTGGGAACTGAATCTGGGTCCTCTGTAAGAGTAGCCAGTGCTCTAAATCACTGAGCCGTCTCTCCAGCCCTTCCTTGGTTTAATTTTTAGGTTGAAAAGTGATCTATTAATTTTAACAGATATATAAAGTTATAACTTCCAAAACAAACAAACAACTTCTACAATTTTTTTTCTTCTCCTATATTATCTATGCTTCAAAAGCATTCTTAGGGCAGGTGAGACGGCTCATCAGGGAATGATGCTTGCCACCAAGTCCTAGGACCTTTATTTGATCCTTGTAATCCACATGGTGGAAAGACCTGACTCCCAGAAAGTTATCATCTGACTTCCGTATACATGCCATGGTATATGTATGCCCCCACCAAATAAAATAAGCATAATTTTTTTAAAAATCAAACATATTTTGTCACAAATCTGAGTAATGGAGGTCTTGAACCCAGGGATCATATAGCCCATGTTTACGATAGGCAATTAATTGAAGTCTGCATGAACTTTCATATATTAAACAACGCATTAACTTTTTTCCAGTGGTAAAATGTATAGAATGTCTGGGCTACTTTTTCCCTCCCTTTTTCTTCCTTCCTTCCTTCCTTCCTTCCTTCCTTCCTTCCTTCCTTCCTTCCTTCCTTCCTTGTTTATTTTGTTTTGTTTTATTTTGACAGGGTCTCTGGCCTAAGCAGAACTTGCTATATACTATATAATGGAGAACGGCCTTGAACCTGCTATATACTACATACTGGAGGATGGCCTTGAACTTCTGAGTCTCCTGCATCCACCTTCCAAGTGCTGAAGTTACAGGCATGCACCACCATGTCTGGTTTATGCTGTGCTAGGGGGGTGGAGCGCAGTGCTTCATGCTAAGGAAGTGCTCTACCAGCTGAGCTACAGCCCCAGCCCACTGGGCTATCTTTCCTGGCACTCAAGGAAATATAGACTTTCACAGTTTAATATAGATGGAATTTAAAATTTTGCTTTATTATGCAAATAAAATGTTTAATACAGACATATTAGAAAGTACATTAACTATAAAAAACCCTCCAATTTTGAGAAGTGAATCATTGCTAATACTTATGTATCCTCTGCTTTCTAGCAATAAACTTCTTTTAAAATTTCTAACTTTATTTTTTATTATTGTGTATGTATCTGTGTGTGCACATGTGTGTATGTGTGTACCACAGAGCACATGGATGTCAGAGGACAACATGCAGGAATTGGTTCTCTCCTTCCACCATGTGAGTCCTGAGAACCTGACTCAGGTCATTTGGCTTGACAGCAAGTGCTTTTACCGCTGAGCTATTTTATCAGCGTACAAAAAAGGCATTCATATTGTGATACATTCTAAAACTTGACTTTCTACTCATATATTATGAGCATTTTCTCACATTAATAATCTTATTAAACCTCATTTTAGGGCTGGCGAGATGGCTCAGTGGTTAAGAGCACTAGTTGTTCTTGCAGAAGACCCAGGTTCCAACCCCAACACCCACATGGCAATTAACAACTGTCTGTAACTCCAGTTCCAGGAACCTGACACCCTCTTCTGTCCTTTGTGGGCAATGCAACACAGGTATACTTCAGACTGCAGACATAACACTCATATACTTATGGGTACAGGCATAACAGTCTTACACATAAAATAAAAATAAATCAGGCCGGGCGTGGTGGCGCACGCCTTTAATCCCAGCACTTGGGAGGCAGAGACAGGTGGATCTCTGTGAGTTCAAGGCCAGCCTGGTCTCCATAGCGAATCCAGGCCAGCTGGGGCTACAGGGAGACCCTGTCTCAAAAAGACCAAAAAAAAAAAAATCAATCAATGAAAACAATTTTCTTTTTAAAAAGGGCACAATAGCTGGGTGTGGTAGTGCACACCCTTAATCCCAAAACTCGGGAGGCAGAGGCAGTGGATCTCTGTGAGTTCAAGACCAGCTTGGTCTACATAGTGAGTTCCAGGACAGCTGGGGCTACAAAAAAAAAAAAAAAAAAAAAAGACAAAAAAAAAAAAAAAAAAAAAAGACAAAAAAAAAAAAAAAAAAAAAAGACAAAAAAAAAAAAAAAAAAAAAAGACAAAAAAAAAAAAAAAAAAAAAAGACAAAAAAAAAAAAAAAAAAAAAAGACAAAAAAAAAAAAAAAAAAAAAGTATACCCTTTGGCCTAGAAATAACACTTCTTGGGATTTATCCTAAAGGAAATAATATGTGAGCAAAGTTATATGTGGAATTCTTTAATTTTTTTTCAGAAATGTCAGGATTTGGATTTTGTTACGCCTTTTTTTTTTTTTTTTTTTTTTTTTTGTCTTTTTGAGCCACTGGAGAGATGACTCAGCATTAAGAGCACTTGCTGCTTTTGTAGAGACCTTGAGTTCAGTTCCCATTGGGTGACTCACAGCTATTTGCAACTCAAGCCTCAGGGGATCTGACTTCCCCTTGCAGGCTTCCACAGGCACCCATGTGCATGTACACAGAGAGAGAGAGAGAGAGAGAGAGAGAGAGAGAGAGAGAGAGAGAGTCCCTACCATAAAGTCTGCCCAAGAAATATTAAAGAACAAAAAATAAATAAATATATATGCTTCTAAGCTGAACACGAGGTAAAAATGAGAAAAAAATTACAATGCAGAGAGATTTAAGAAAAAGAAATGGGGGCTCCTAGGTTAAGAGCACCGACTGCTCTTGCAGAGGACCCATGTTTGATTGCCAGCACCCACATGGCGACTCATACACATGAAATAAAAATAATAAATAAAATATTTTTAAAAAGGAAAAGAAAGAGCCGGGTGTGGTGGCACATACACCTTTAATTCTGACCTCTGTGGGCATTGCATGACATGAGTGCACTTATACACATGCAGGTGATATGCTCATACACATGAAATAAAAATAATAAATAAAATATTTTTAAAAAGGAAAAGAAAGAGCCGGGTGTGGTGGCACATACACCTTTAATCTGTAGCTGGGGCTACAGAGAGACCCTGTCTCAAAAAGACAAAAAAAAAAGAAAAAAGACAAAAGAAAGAAATGCACAAGGAAGCAGGGCCTACCTGTGCTGTTAACCAGCTTTATCTCCTTGGATAAATAAGTTAACCTGTCTGACCTCTTGAGACCTGCTTCAAGGGCATCCAACCTGGGTAGTTGCACAGAGTCCTGTGCTCAGAGGGACCCTACCATTGATCTAATGTTCTGTGGTCATCATCTTGAACTACATGCTATGTTCTGTGCAAGATACCCAACATTTTCATGTTGCACTGTACTCTGCACATTCTATAACTGGTCCAGCCTCTACTTCCTTCTTTGTAAGTAAAGATACAGAAAATGAGGCCAATTTAAGACATCACAAACAATTATAATTTTGTTTTCCCTAAATGCTGTACAAGGCTGCAATTTAGATACATAAATATCTTGGAACAATTTGAGAGGTAGTCCACTGCTCACTGAAGATCACCCTTCCGCAAAGCACTTGTCCCTCCTCTACCCCATCTCCATCAGAAGTGTTCTTCATCCTGTGCCTTCGAATTCTGCTGGAATTGCATTGGCTTCTACAATCATTGACCTTGAAGTATGAAGGTCAGGAAAAGCAAAACTCAAATTCTTCACATCTGAAAAGAGAATTTTCTAATGCAGTTTCCTCTAAGGAGGGTTTTAGACAGAAAATCTGAAAAGCTTTGAAAAATCATTTTAATGTTTTGTAATGTTGGTTCCCCTTCCTTTCTTTCATCTGTGTGTGTGTGCACTTGTGCACAGAAGCCAGAGAACAACCTTGGGCATCATGCTCAAGAATGTAGTCCCTATCCTTCAGGGTCTCTCATTGGCCTGGAGTTCACCAATCAGGCTAGGCTGGCTAAGCTGCACAGATCCTTCAGTGTCCCCCCACCCCCACGCCCACAGTTACATCCCAGCGGCACTGTGCCGTTGTCTGAGTCTTGGGAGTTAAACTCAGGTCCTCCTGCTTGCAAGGCAAGGACTTTACCAACCAAGCAGCTCCTCAGTCCTCTATCCCTTTATTTCTCCCTGTTTAAGTGAGCCATTTCAAAAATACCTCATCTCTATCCTCAAATGAAGTATAATTTCACAGAGGAAAATGCTTATAAAATATTTCAGAAGGGAACAAATGACACTCCAGGTTTATTTTTGAGCAATCATTATGAAAATAAGTGATGGACTAGAGAGGAGGGGAAAAAAAAAAAAAACCACAGCAAGCTGCCCAGAGATGAGAACAGCATGCAAATTACTACTAATCTAAATTACCTTTCCTTCTTCTCTACTTGAGGAAAATATCATCTCTATTTTAAAACATTTATATCTGAGCAGTTCAAGCTATTTCAAGATGTTAACGCTTAGATCTCTAAGTCTAATGCTTTTTGCTACATCTCAAAATGATTAATATAAAGGCTTTGTCATGTAATAGACTGAAAGAACTGGGAAACATTTAAAAAGTTAATGTTTGGATTTCATTATAGGTAAAAAACTATATAATTCTTGACAATGTTATCATTTCTTTAATAATTATTATGAATAGTGATTTTTTTGTAGTATGTGTTTGAGAGTTTTTTGGTTTTTTCGTTTTTTTTTTCTTTTTTTGGTCTTTTTGACATTGGGTCTCCCTGTAGCCTCAGCTGGCCTGGAGCTTGCTATATAGACCAGGCTGGCCTTGAACTCACAGAGATCCACCTGCCTCTGCCTCCCGAGTGCTGGGATTAAAGGCCTGCGCCACCACGCCCGGCTGAGCAGATTTTATAGTACCGAAATTGTTGTAATTCTGTTGCTGTCCCTGAGAGTTGGGCAGACAGACATAACCACAGCAAACATCCTTCAATGCACACTTGTCAGAGGTGTTCGTTTCGGTTTTCTGTGAATTCTGTCTTCTGTTTACAATTGTATGAAAACATATCGACAAAATGCAGTCTGTAAAGACAGTGAAGTAGCAGGAGACTTCTTTATCAGTGTGCGTGCGTGCATGCGTGCTTGTGTGTGTGTGAGTGTGTGTGTGTGTGCGCGCAGGCACGCACGTGTGTGTCTGAGAGAGTATTGAACGGGTGTGTGTATGCAGGACAGAGCACAACTTGCAAAAATCAGTTCTTTCCTTCTACCATAGGTTCTAGAGATTGAATCGGGTCATGAGGATTTTATCAACTGAACCAACTTGCTGGCAAGCAGGCTGGCTTCAAACTCGTGATCCTCCTGATCCTGATCCTCCTGATCCTGATCCTCCTGACTCTTCAGTTTTCTTCCTGGCATACCCACCAGAACCAGCTCAACTGCCTTTTTTTTTCGTTTTTCTTTTTCTTTTTTTCTTTTTCAACTGCCTTTTACAATTTTTATTATTTTTAATTATGTATACTCGTGTGTGTCTGTGTGTGGTTATGTACACACGTTGGGTGTAAATACCTGAGGAGGTCAGAGGTATCAGATCTACTGGAGTTACAGGTTGTTGTAAGCCACCCAACATGGATACTAGGAATTGAATTCAGGTCCTCTCAAAAGCAGTGCCATCAACTGCTGAGTCCTCTCTCCAGCCCCCTCAACTAACTTTTGAATGTTCTAGATCCCATTAAGACATCTAAGAACAGTCTGTATAGAAGAATGAATTACAGTAGTTTCTGAAAGAACAAGGTTAGCAACGAGAAAATCTGTTTCCTCTAAGAGACTCATCAGGAATTACAGCAGCATGTGGTCAATTTTATGCATGCAATTTTAACACATGTGAAGGAAATTCATTCATTTATTCATCTATTCAGGAAAAAAAAACATTGAACACGTAACACATGCTAGGCATTGCACTGAGGACTAGTGAATGAGGAAATATGATAGATCCTCTGAAATCAAGTCTATCCACAGAGCAAATGTCTCCTAGATAGGATGGTTTCATCAGAATTATTTCTTCATTTGGAACTCTGGAGAGAAGCAGTTGAGACCCACTGTGTTGGCCCTGCTGTCTGAACTTCTTGTGGCTCCAGGATGTGTCCAAGTATCTGCTCTACCATCCTCAGGGCGTGGCACCTTTATTATCCCCCAAGTTCTAGCAGCAAAGAGGCCAAGAGAAGCAGGACCAAGCATTTGTCAACTATCTTGTAAAGATATTTCCTATGACCTGCCATTGTCTCTGTTTTTGTCTACCGGAACCCAAGCCAGACCTCACATCTAGGTATATGGAGTCTGGGAAATACGTGCTTAGCTTAGGCACCAGTGTGTCCAACTAAAAACCAAAAGGAATCTACTTGGGAAGAAGCAATGTTGGGGCAAATAGCAACTTTTGCTATGTATAGATCAGACCCCCTTTCAGACACTACCTTAACAGAACTGGAAGAGAAGGGAAAGAGAGGGGAGCTACCTCAAGGTGTAATTTATCAATTTCAATTAAAGTCTTTAAAAGTAACTGTAGTTAACAACTAAGTTACCAATTTCTCTAGGAAAGTGTCTCTAAACACTGCTTCCCACAGTTGCAGGCTGGAAGCCCTTCTTACAAACCTTTGTCTTCAATCTTGTTCTCTCTCTCTCTCTCTCTCTCTCTCTCTCCTACCTATCTATATCTATCTGTATATTAACATTTATTTAGTGTATGTGAATGCATGCTATGGCTGTGGGGTGTGTGTGGAGGTCTAAGGACAACTTCAACTTGCAGGAGTTGATTCTCTTTCCATGATGTTAGTCCCCGGGATCAGACTCAGGTTGTCAGGCTTAGGAGCTGGCATCTTTACCCACTGAGCCACTGAGTCCGACGTATATCATTTATTCCTAAAATAATAATTATCTGTTTCTGATTTCCTCCATTTTCCCATTCCAACCTGAATGCAAAGCTTTGAGGGCTAAAATATTCATTTTTATATTCTCAATATCTCTAGCTTTAGTATATGATTGCTATATATTTATATGTATATATATGATTAGATTCATGAAGTGTTTACTACTTGAATTGCTTTTTTTTTGGAGACAGGGTCTTCCTGTAGGCCCAGCCTGGAACTCTCTATGTAGACCAAACTGGCCTCAGTCTCACAGAGATCCACCTGCTTCTGCCTCCCAAGTGCTGACGTTAAAGGTGTGCATGGCCACGTCAGCTTGAATTGCTTTTTTAATAAATACAAATGAAAGCTGCAACAAAGGTACCACAGAATAATAGCATACAGAAAACGTTGCCAGTTACCACAATATTTAACACCAACTTTTTTGCTTATGAACACAAGGGAATCTTGCAGTTTCATCAATATTTAGAATCTCATCTGATCTTCTGAACATGCTTAAATATTGCTGGCAAACTTAGAATCAAATGTATTTTGTCAACGATAAGTGCTATGACAGCTATAACATTTAAAAATCATTCTTTGATCAGGATTGCCAAAAAAATTAACTCTCTTAAAATATTCTAGTAAAAAATATACAGTGTGAATTTTATCCACTCTATACAAATGGTAAAGCTGGGCTCAGAATGGCAAGCTTGGAGGTAGAACAGCACGCTGTCTACTTCGTGTTGTTTCCTTGATCTATACGCACAGCATTCTAGAAAGACAGGTCTCCAGTGGACAAGGCTTGCACCCAAATGGGTTTCACGTGGCTCAGGCTCTTCCTTGTCTCTGTTACCCAAGTGCCACTGTAAAACAGTGAAATGTTAACTGACAGGATTCATTTCTACAGTCCTTTTCGATTTAAACCTGCTCACATTTCCTACTGCAATTATTCACAACTGCTCCATTTTTCTTAGGCAAAACATGAATGTTCTTCACATGAGAAATTCAACTGACAAGACACTTGTAAATTCATAATGGCTCAGCTTTAAGGGAAGTAAATCCAAAACAGAAGCACTCTGGACTGGGTGTCTGGCACAGTGGCAGAGCACTGGCCTAGCATGTGCCAGGCCCTGAGTTCATTATGAGCTTTGTTAAGAAGCCTTACATCCTCTCCATCACTGTATGCTGTTATTTTATGATGTAGTCAATTTCTAAACATTGTTGAATACAAACTAGTCACAAGACGGTGCCAATGACATGCAAAAATTTGCACCTACATTACATTTTTCTTAGTTTTGACTTTATAATACAATTAACTACCTATAGTCTATTTTTTATTATTGTTTGTATACTTTCACATATAACTGAATTAAACATTGAGTTGGAAGCTTGGTTTAAGAGTGAATGCATACATATTGGCCAGGCATGGTGGCCTGCACCTTTAATTCCACCACTTGGGAGGCAAAGGCAGGTGGATCTCTGTGAGTTCAAGGCCAGCCTGGTCTACATAGCAAGTTCCAGATCAGCTGGGGCTACAGGGAGACCCTGTCCCAAAAGACCAAAAAAAAAAAAAAAAAAGAGTAAATGCATATATATAAAGATATACATGTGTAATTTTCTATAAAACTGAATTGTCAGATGGGAAAAATTTTTGTTTTAAACAAGTGGTAATTGAAACATTAACAGGTAATACTGTATTTAGAGAGTAGCCATGTACTGTGAAAAATGCTAGAGAAAAAACTGAATCTCATTCCCTAGGGCTTAGGGCATATGGTCTGGTTGGATGAGTCCTTCAAAGGCCAATGTGGTAAAGCCTTTGCTCCCAGGTAACAGAACTGGGAGGGAGCAGAGTCCTTGTGAATCCTTGTGGGAGGGTCTTGGGTAATTGGGGGTACGCCCTTGGAAAGGGTGTGGGGACCTTGGCCCATTTAGTCTTTTTCTTTGACTTCCTGGCTCATGATGTGAGCAGTTTGTTCTTTTATATGCCCTTTGTCATTACCACCGAGACCCCCAGCAGAGGTCTCAGGAAATGGGTCCACCCACTCTCGGACTAGAATCGCCCAAAATGCAAGCCAGAACAAACCTTTTCTTCTTATAAGTTGTTAGTTATTTCCTCATTGCTGTGACTAAAAACACCTTGACAAAAAGCAATTCAAGGGAGGATAGGGTTACTCTAGCTCACGGTTTGAGGGGATACAGTTCACCATGGTAGGGAAGGCATGGCATGAGGTGGCTGTTCACAATATATTGGCAGCCAAAAGCAACAAGCAAACAGGAAGTGGGGCCAGTTATAAAGCCATAGGACCTATCTCCAGTGACTCGCTTCCTCCAGTGAGGCTCCACCTCCTAAAGGTTCCACAAGTGTTCATAAACAGGGACCAGTGTTCATACACCTGAGCCTATGGGGGACAGCTGTTTACATTCCAACCACATGTCAATTACCTCAGATATTTCACTATAGTAATGTGAAATGAAACTAATACAGTGTCTTATAACCTTTGTCTCTTGCAGCATCGTGTATCATGAGTGATTATAAACTTACACAGGTTCTTTTTCCAGCCCATTAAGCTGTGGTATTTGATTTTAAGGTACTACTATTATTTTTTTGTCAATATCACTTTCCCCTGGAAGAATTTATTCTCTAAGAAAGTCTCCATAGATTTCTTTAATGAACTAAATAGAATGCCAAATTTTCTGTTCTTTGTGGTCTCATTCTAAATGCCTACAAATCCTTAGTATTCTTGAAGCAAGGTAGACAGCTCGACAGGAGCAGCTATTTTCAGACAGTTCTAGCTGCTCCTGGGTCTCTGCAATTTTCCCCCTTCTTCTGCACGGGATAGTCTATAAAAAGCTAAAGGGGTTGTTAAATCCAAGAAAGGATAGAAATATGACTCATGGCAAGTTGCAGCCATAAAAACAGAAATAAGTATCAAAGAGGGAATGATTTGCAAGACACAGAGCAAAGGGAGATATAAGTTGTAGTATTTATCCACTTACTGTTTCTTGAATGATAGGTGATAAGGATCTATAAAATGTTTGATTTAGGAAGCTTAAGGAGGAGAAAGAAATACAGACTACAATATCAATTATGTAGAAAAGATATATTGTGGTGAGGGTTAGCTAGGTTGGTCCTAATGGATCAGGTTTATTCACAGAAACAACTTTTTTTTTTTTTTTTTTAAGATATTGTCACATGTAGATCAGGCTGGTCTCAAGCTCCCTGTGTAGCAGAGGATGACCTCAAACTTCTGATCCTCCTGCTTCCTCTTCTACAATGCTCAGATTATAGGTGTGTAGCACTGTGCTCCGTTTATGTGGTGCCAGAGATTGAACCCAGGGCGTGGTACATGCTAGGCAAGCACTCAAGCAACTGAGCTACATTCCCGTCCATAAACAACTCGTGAGCAAGGAATTGAAACATCAGTAGCAGACTGCTAGGAAAACAAGGAGGAAGGCATTCTAGAGAGAGACTAGCATGTACAGAGACTTGGAAAAGCTTGGCTTGTATGGAAACTGGTAGAATATTCTGTATGTCCAGCATGGAGGTTGGTAGAACTCAGATCAAAAAATCCTCAAAATGATAAGCAACTGGCTTGAGATTTTATCCTTTTAGCTAGTTGAACCACAAAATGATTTTAAGCAAGAAGGAAACATTTGGAATTGAATTTTTAAACATTTTATTATATTTTAAAAGATTTTATGTGTATGAGTATATTGCCTGCATGTACATAAGTGCACCTGTGTTGTGCGATGCTTATGGAGGTCAGAAGAGGGTGTTGGATTCCCCTGGAACTGGAGTTATGGATGGTTGTTAGCCACCATGTGGATGCTGGGAACTGAACCTGGGGTTCTCTGCAAGAGCAGCCCATGCTCTTACTGAGTTATCTCTCCAGCCCCAGATTTTTTAAGAAGACCACACTGGTAGAAATGGCAAGTGCTTGCATTAGGACATAGGAAATAGGGAGGAGATAGCTTTGTGATCTAGTTAATGGATGATTCATCCAGCTTATTAACTAGGTAGTTGTGGGAGTGTGGTTTTGAAGTTTCTGATGTGGGTATTTGGTTGGATACTGGTATCCATCACTAAAAGGACTGGGATGGTTATGACTTGGTTTTGGCATGTTGAGTTTGAAATATTTAAAGACTACGTCTAAAAGGAAGTTTGGTAGATCACTGAGGACTTACAAGAGAGGTCTAGTGTATTAATACAGATTCAGGAATATACTTCTGGCAGTGAGTCTCAGACATTAGTGTGTATCGGAATCACCAAAGTGCTGGTTGAAATCTAGTTCTTTGGTCTAACCCTTATAGGCTCTGGTTGAATTGGTCTGGAGAATCTGTGTGTGTGTGTGTGTGTGTGTGTGTGTGTGTGTGGTGTGTATCTCTGTGTGGTGTGTGTGCTGTGCCCAAGCCCCTGCATGCTCACATGGAGGTCAGATGCTGATGTTGGGTGTTTCCTTCTATGGTTCTCCGTTTATTTATTCATTTATATATTCATTTACTTATTTACTTATGAACATGAACCAGTCACCTTTTCTTGGACATTTGTTCTCAGTCAGCATATGGGAAAATTCAGCCTTAGTTGAAGTCTTCACAATGGGAGGTGGGTGGGCGCCTCGGTCAGGAGTGCCGTGCCCTCCGCACCATGCCCTCTTAGTGGTGCTTGTATCATCGCTCACGTCTGTTCCTTGTGAGGAAGGCGACAGCTGAAAAGCTTGTGGACTGCCGACACTGTGTTGATGCCGGCGATGCTGCCTTTCCTCATGTTGAAGCACTTGGAGTACCAGTTGTAAGCTCCCTGACATGCTCGACAATGCCTTTAGGGGTGAAATCCCACATCAGTATCCAGCTTGGCAGCTGTCTCAGTTTAACCTGAGTTTCTTCTCCTTCAGAGATTCGAGCAACGCCATCTTGGAGTCCTGATGTCCACAGAGATAAGCAGTGCCTGTTCTCTATAAACAAAGATTTTCTTTATTATCCGTTTTTTATTTTGTGTATGACTGTTTTACCTGGTGTATATAAGTACACATTGTGCATGCAATGCCCACGAATCACCTGGAACTGGAGTTAGGTGGTTATTAGCCACCGTGCGGGTGCTGGGAACCAAACCAGGGTCCTCTGGAAGAAGAGCTAGTGTTCTTAATCCATGAGCCACCTCTCCAGCCCCATCCACTTTATTTTTTGATGCAGGTTCTCTTACTAAACCTGGAGCTCACCATTTTGCC
The DNA here is from genome assembly GCF_000622305.1 of Nannospalax galili. NCBI lineage: Eukaryota > Metazoa > Chordata > Mammalia > Rodentia > Spalacidae > Nannospalax > Nannospalax galili. Next base: position 100,326 of record NW_008348958.1, on the reverse strand, counting down.
TAGGCTGGCCCTGGGACTTACTGTGTTTGCTTCCCCACTCTGCTGCCTCCTCTGGCTTTTCTAGCAAGTGCTTGGGGATTCACACTCAGGTCCTCATGCTTGTGCAAGAAGCACTTTATCCACCAAGTCACCTCCCCATGTTCAGGAATCATTCTTTAAATAACTTCCCTATGCAGAGGAACCTGCTGGAGACCCTGATGCAGAGGAGCTACAGAACCAGGTTTGAGAAATCTTCCAAAAGAATAGGACTCTGAGGTAGTGGTGCTGTGAAACCCAAAAGTGGACAGTTTCAAAGAAGCTAAGTGTGCTGAGCCCGTGAGTCCAGCCGGAGAGTCTCAAAGCTTGGAACTGAGAAGATTACAGTCTTCAGGATGACACTGGTGACCTGAGGGGCATGTGCACAGAAATGCTGAGAGGTTCAATTGATGGCAGTACGTGTAGAGTGACTGGGCATGAGGAAATGGACACAGTGAATGGAGCTTTTCTGCTAAGGCAATACCTTACAGACAGAATTTGAGTTCTAATGTCCAAAGAATCTGGTTCAAGCCCTGAATCTGGCTCTTGAGGCTCTGTGTGTATGTGTCATATATACACATATAATCTCTGCAAAGCCATTTTCTTATATGTTATATAATTTTATAGATATGAAGTCTTTGTACAAGTTAAACGTATTAACACAAGTGTGCTGTCTGCCTATAATCCCAGTAATTGGAAGCAAGATCAGAAATTCAACATCATCCTCTGCTATACAGAGCGCTCAAGGCCAGCCTGAACTACATGAGGCCCTGTTTCAAAAACCAAAAAACAGGGTGCATGTGAAGAAACTGAAAATTGCTCCGTACATTTCCATCAACAAGCCATCTGTGTGACAGAATGCTCCAAACAATTCTACTGAGCACGTTTCTTGTGGTTGTCCATTGTGACAAAACATCTCCAATATCTCCAACTTCAGTCACTGGCCTGCTCATAACTACTAAAACAAACAAACCAAAAAAAAAAAAAAAAAAAAAAAAAAAAAAAAAAAAAAAAAAAAAACCAATAAAACAGCATAAGGCCAAGAGCCCCATGTAATGAATAAAATTTACCAATGTTCTCACTTTATGAATAAGGATTCAGAGCTCAGAATGGGAAGCAAAGGTTAAATGATTTGTCCAAAGTCACAGGACTAATCAATGGCAAAAGCAAGCATAACATTCAGTCAGACTCTGGACCCGGTACTCCCACACCTGTTCCTGACCTCTGTTTCTTCTTTATTTATTTCTATAACATTCATTTTATTTTCTGCCATTTGAATTTTAATCTTTCTCTACAGCAAAGAGAGTAGATAATTGGAGATTTGAAACCTAGCATAAAAGAAAAAGGTATTTAATTTGAACAAGTCCAGGGGCTCAGGTACAAGCTCCTTCAAGATATTCTTTTATTTATTTATTTATTTATTTTATTTATTTATTTTATGCATACGAGTGTATCACCTGCATGTATGTGAGTGCACCTGTGTCGTGCAATGCCATGAAGGTCAGAAGAGGGCTTCGGATTCCCCTGGAACTGTAGTTAAGGACAGTTCGTAGCCACCATGTGGGTGCTGGGAGTTGAACCCAGGTCCTCTGCAAGAGCAGTCAGTGCTTCTAACCGTTGAGCCATCTCTCCAGCCATCTCTCCAGCCATCTCTCAATTTACAATGATAACATACCGTTTTTTAAAAAAGCAAATTTTTCAGTGTTTTCAAATTTCTGGTAAGAATCTATCTTTATCCATCCATCCATCCATCCATCCATCCATCCATCCATCCATCCATGGAAGAGTTTATTGGTCTTACGGTTCCAGAGGGAGATAAGAGTTTTATCATGGAGGCAGCTGAGTGCTCACATCTTCAAGCAGCCCCAGGAAGCAGAAAAAAGCAAGAGTGGGGCAAGGCTATGAGCTCTCAAAGCCCACCCCAGTGACTTGTAACCCTCCACAAACAGCACTACCAACTGACCAAGTGTTTAAACACATGAGCTTATGGGGGATGTTCTCATTCAAACAACCACATAAGGATATAAGGACCGAACAGTGGCAACTCCAGAATCTCTGCACAGTGGGAACTCTGGGAACATCATTTGTGGCTAGAAAACATGGGGAAGTAATACACAGAACAGGAAGAGAAAAGAAACCAGAGGAAGAGAGGAGGGGACTGTTGGGGGCTAACTTTGATGTTGCTTTATACATCTTCCAGGGCATTCCAGGTGCTAAGAGATTGTTCCAGGTCAGAGAGTTTCTTTTTTTTAATGAAATGTATTCTTTGACAATTTCATACATTTATATAATGCATTCCTATCATACTCACCTGCAACCCTCTCACCCCCCTGCCGCCTTGGTTACTCCCCTTCAGCAAGTCCCCCTTCTGCTTTTATATCTTTTGAGACAGAGTCTCACTATGCAGACCAACCTGGCCCCAAACTCACAGAGATCAGCCTACCTCTGCCTCCCAAGTGCTGGGATTAGAGGTATGTCCCACCATACCTTGTGTTTTTTTGTGAGCCACTGAGCTTAACCAGGGCCATCTACTGGAGCACAGGGACTAATGACTCCCTCTCCCCCAGCATCCATAATAGCCAATGGTTCCCCAGGGAAGGGTAAGGCAGGAGGGGTCTTTGCCAGGAGAAGAGAGGGGATAGATGTCTACACAGCACTACCCTATACAGGTACACCTTGTTTTATGTCAGAAGCTAAGCCACATTGTGCCTGGTCAGTGACTTGATGAGAAAGAAAGCAGAGCTATGGGAGTGATGAGGAGGAGGTGGGCTCCCATCTACCTTTAGGACTCTGGGAACTTGGGTAGGCTCTGTAAAGGGTGATGCTGGAGGAGCATCACCCAGAAAAGGGGACCCTCTTTTCTGGGGCAAGGAAGGTGAGGCGGGGAGGACTGTGGTGAAGACAGCCAAAAAACCCCGATTGACTGAATGGTAGTGTTGGGGTGTCTATGAACAGAAGGTAAAGTGGGAACTCTTCCCTAGGCAGACATTCTGAGTGGTGCCTCAATTTGGCAGCAATTCCTGGGAAGCACTCAAACTTAGGGGAAGTTGGCTTCATGGGCTGTGATTCTGTGTCATCTAACAAGATGGACTGAGACTTCTAATCATTTCCCTAACAGAGGGGTTGAACTGGATCCTGGTCCTGGTTTCCTGTGTTACATGTTCTTGAAAATATTTTTATTACATTTATGTGTGTGTGTACATGTGTATGTATGTGTACACACTCCTGTGCCACAGCATGCAGGTAGAGCTCAGAGGACAACTAGTTAAAAAAAAATATTATTTTTATTTTATGTGTATGAGTGTATTGCCTGCATGTATGTAAGTACACCCGTGTCATGAAATGCTGGAGGAGGTCAGAAGATGGCGTTAGATTCCCCTGGAACTCGAATTACCGACAGTCGTTAGCCTCCATGTGGGTTCTGGGAATCGAACCGAGGTCCTTTGAAAGAGAAGTCAGTGCTTTTAATCACTGAGCCATCTCCCCAGCCCCTTTTTCTCTACTTTCTAAGATTTAATTTTTTTTTCCTCCCTCCCTCCTTCCTTCGACACCATGGTCTCACCATGCAGCACTGGCTGGCCTGGAACTCACTGTACAGACCAGGCTGGCCTCGAAACCACAGAAAGCCACCTGTGTCTGTCTCCTGAATGCTGGGATTAAAGGCATGTACCACCATCCCCGACTAGGACTCACTGTTTTCATTCCCTTTAAAAAGAGAAGCAGGGCTGGGTGTGGTGGCGCACGCCTTTAACCCCAGCACTCGGGAGGCAGAGGCAGGTGGATCTCTGTGAGTTCAAGGCCAGCCTGGTTTACATAGTGAGTTCCAGGAGAGCTGGGGCTACAGGGAGACCCTGTCTCAAAAAGACCAAAAAAAAAAAGAAGAAGCAAATGGATTTATTTTCTTTCTTTTCTTTCCCTTTCCTTTTTCCTACTTCTCTTTTTGAAACAGGGTCTCACTTCAGCCCTGGCTAGCCTGGAACTTGCTATGTAGACCAGGCTGTCCATGAGATCACAGATATCTACCTGCCTCTGTCTCCCAAATCCTGGGATTAAAAGTATGTATCACCTTATCTGGATTCATTGTTTTCTTTTTTCTTCTCTCTCTCTTAAAGTTTTTAAACATTTATTTTTGCAGGTAGTGGTGCACGGTGTACACGTTTCACAGTATACTTGAGGAGGTCACAGGACAACTTTTGAAAGTCAGTTTCACCATGTGGATCCTGGGGATTGAACTCAAGTTTTCAGGCCTGGCAACACATGCCTTTACCCACTGAGCCGTCTCACACGAACAGCTGTTTTCTAAGATGTCACCTTTCTCTCTTTCTTTCCAGTACTTTAGGAAATAATTTTGGATTTTTTTCTTGTTATTGAGAGTTTTTCCACTTTATCTGAACTGTGAGCTCCTTAGAACCAGGGTTGTCTTATGTAGGGAGAGACTGTTTATTTTTACTTCATTTCAGTACTTAATGGATGGACCCATGCTGAGGAACATGTGGGGACACAAATCAGACTCTGTAGGCCGTCTTATATATATAGTAGAGTACACTGAATTGGGCTGGGGTAGTGGGGGGAGGTGCGGATGGGGGAAGAGATCTAAATACCACCAAATTATATTGTATGAAAATCGCAAAAGTTCAATAAAAAATTTAAAAAATATTTTGACATTTATTTTCAGTGTTGTGCATGTCATAGAGTGCACGTGGAGATCACGGGACAACCTTCAGGAGTTACTTCTGTCTTCCACCATGTGGGTCCCAGGGATTGAACTCAGGTCTTCAGGCTTGGTGGCAGGCACCTTTACCCCCACCAAGCCCTCTCAGTCCTTGTTTCAGTGCTTTTAAACCACCTCTTTTTTTTTTGAAGCAGCTGATAGTCATAGGATGATACGTCTTGAAAGGCAGAATCATGGCATAAAGAACTGAATAGCCTCACAGGATGGAAATAGGAAAAAAAAAAAGACAATAAAAGGCCGGTACTGGATATCAGTTTAGGTCTGAGTCAGTTACTTCAGTGGTATAAGGTGATAAAAATGGGGTATGTTATTGGGAAATAACTCCACTAGGGGGTTGAGGCACTAGGAGAAAACGAAATTCACTGACTATCCCAGTGCTGACTCAAGGCTGAGAAGACTCCCAGCGATGGGAAAGACATGATTCCCACCTTCCAACAGGGAAGAGACACAAGTGCACAAAAGACCTGATAAAAATTATAGTTGGGGCTGGGGGGATGGCTCAGTGGTTAAGAGCACTGACTGCTCTTGCAGAGGACCTGGGTTTGAGTCCCAGCACCCACATGGCGGCTACGAACCGTCCTTAATTCCAGTTCCAGGGGAATCCAAAGCCCTCTTCTGACCACGGCATTGCACGAGTGCGCTCACATACAAGCAGACAACACTCATATACATAAAATATAAAAATAATAAACGAAATATTAAAAAAAATTATAGTTGCAGAGAAAGGGCATTTGTGGGAGATTTTAAGAAAAATAATATTTTACCAACCAAGAGTGAAAATTAGAGTACCCAACATTCTAACACACCAGGCTGCTTTTACTGGCTCTGAAAGTCACATGAGTTATTACATTCCCTAATCAAAGCATACCTCAGTTTGAATATGCATCATTAAGTAACTTATTTGCTGCTTTTCCTAAACTTGGGGGCATATTATAGAATGTACTTAAGATTCTAGTTTACTACTTGAGCACTGTGAATGTGACTTCTCTTAATCCCTCCTCCCTTTTGCCATGCTGACAACCCTGTATGCTAGGCAGGCAAGCATTCTACTGCTGAACTATACCCCTAACGATTGGTTGTGACTTTTTTTTTTTTGTCTTTTTAAAGACAGGGTCTCCCTGTAACTCCAGATGGCCTGGAACTCACTATGTACCAGGTTGGCCTTGAACTCACAGAGATCCTCTTGCTTCTGCCTCCCAAGTGCTAGGATTAAAGGTGTGTGCCACCATGCTCAGCCCTGATTGTGACTTTTTAAAGCTATCGGAGTTGCTTTCTGAGATGTGCCTTGCCTGAACAGATCTTATAATATCAAAAGACTTATAATATCAAATAGACATAATATCAAAAAGACTTACAATATTAAAAGAGGTTAAAAAAAGAATCCCAGCACAGTATATGGACTACTTATAGTCCTCTCAGTAGTATGCAAACATTCAGATCCTACATCTGGACTAACAAACACTAGATCCATAAAGCTATTGTATTTAAGAGAGTTTTAAGTTTGTAGTGATAGCACAATAGAAAGTCAGCAGCTCTTGATTTTTGTGCTGGGCTATATCCAGCAACCATGATGCTAATGTGGGACATTTCCTGCTAGTTATTCATTGATTTTTTTTTTTTAAATCATATTTTCCAGAGGCTGGGCAGGAGATAAGATGTCAAGAAGTAATAAGTAATGAAACGAGGAGGCAGAATACAAAGGAGCCCCAAAGAGAAAACATTAAAGTGATGATTTTTTTTCCTTCCTGTGTATGCAGATGGACAGGAAAATTATGGCAGTAACTGCATAACGTTTCACCAAAGAGGAAAGGCCTTGGGGAATCGGAAGATGGGAGACTCCAACAGACCTGCATTCTCATCCAAGGTGGACTGGGCTTTGGTCAAGGTCATTGACCCTTGCTCTGCCTCAGTTTCCTTAAAGGTTGAAAAGACTCTTTGCTCTTTTGAGTTACTGGGAAGATGAGTGAGACAATGCTTCGGAAGCACCCAAAACTGGTCAGAAAAAGGTGCCGTGAAAATGCCACGTAGTGCTGTTATTATTGAACTGTGTCTCCTGCTGGAGTGAGTCATTTTGCTGCAAAATGCATAAACAATTCCAAGTGTGATGGAGGACCAGGAGAAAATAAGAAGCAATATTGTACTGTTAGGGGGTGCCAAGCTAGGTCTCGCTTGCAGTGAAATCTTCCTTTGTTCAGAGAACAAGGGGAGGAATGGGGTGTCAAGATATTTGAAAGCACAGCAAAGTGCTCATACAAACAAATTACTGAAAACCTACAGCCAAACCAGATTTTGCAATTTACTGCCATGACCCTGGACAAAAACAATCACCTTTGTTCCTTTAAATTTCATTTTCCCATCTGTGAAATGGGAATAATAGCAGTATCAATAGGATCATTGGGGCTTTAAATGTACACTATCCCAAAGGCTCTGTAAAGTAACCTGTTAACTGTAATATTTGAGAGACATTGGGAGAATAGAAACTCATGTTGATAACAGATGCATCCTTCTAAGAAAGGAAGAGGGGGCTGGAGAGATGGTTCAGTGGTTAAGGGCACATGCTGCTTTTGAAGAGGATCAGGGTCCAGTTCCCAGAACCCACACAGAGTATAACTACTGTCCAGTTCCAGGGATTCCAACACTGCCTTCTGGCTTCTGAGGGTACTGCACTCATGTGGTGCACTTTACATACATAGGTAAAACATTAATACACATAAAAATAAATTGGAGGGCTGGAGATATGGTTCCGTGGTCAAGAGCACTAGCTGTTCTTCCTGAGGACCTGGGCTCAGTTCCCAGCACCCACATGGCTGCTAGCAACCAAACGCAACTCCAGTTCCAGGGATCCGATGCCCTCTTTGGGCCTCTGTGGGCACTGCACACATGGGTGCACTTACATACACATAGGCAAAAACGCTCATATATATAAAATTAAAAATGAGGGGCAGAAGAGATGGCTTGGTGGTTAAGAGCCATAGCTGTTCTTGCAGAGGATCAGGTTTGGAAGCACCCACATGGCAGTTAACAACCATAAGTAACTCCAGTTACAGGGGATTTAACACCCTTTTCTGACTTCCCCTGGCATTGTATGACACAGGTGCACTGACACACGTGCAAGCACATACTCATATACATAAAATAAAAATATTTTTTTTTTTTTAAAAGAGAGCTGGAGAGATGGCTAAGTGGTTAAGAGCACTGACTGCTCTTGCAGAGGACCCAAGTTCAGTTCCCAGTAGGAACCTACATGGTGGCAAACAACCATCCTAGCTCCAGTTCCTAACTCCAGTTCCAGGGGATCCGACACCATCTTTTGACCTCCTGCAGCACTGCACAACATGGGTGCACTTACATGCAGGCAATACACTCATACACATAAAGTAAAAATAAAAATATTTATTTTTAAAAGGGACCTGGAGAGACGGCTAAGCGGTTAAGGGCACTGGCTGCTCTTGCATTAGACCCAGGTTCGAATCCCAGTACTCACATGGCATCTAACGTCTATAACACCAGTTCCAGAGGATGATCACCCTCTTCTGGCTTCCGCACTTGGACACTGCACCACACAGGTGCACTTACATGCAAGCAGGCCTAACACTCATTCACATAAAAGAATAAAATTTAAAAATTAAAAGGTCTGAATTTACAATTTTAAAAAGGAAGAGAAAAGGGCAAGTTTTGATTTTCTAAAATATTACATGACTTAGCCTATAAAAAAGAAAAAATCAAATCTGAATCAGGTCCATGGTCCCTTGTCCAACCTTTGATATTTGGCACACACACCAGAAAAGCTTTCCGTGTGTGTTCCTAAACGCAGCTTTCTATTTCCCAGCGATTTGAATATTTGAAAGACCTCCCAGCTAGACCAGGGCTGTTATAAAACAGCATTGACCGCGCGTCTCCATTGTTCTAAGCGGAGCTACCAGGGCGCCGGGAGGCTCGCAGCCCGGGGGGCAGGACACGCTCGCCTCGACCCCGGAACCTTCGCGCGGCGGGGGCGGGGCGCGCGGGGGAGGGCTTACGCGGGGGCGCGGCGCGGGGGAGGGCGTAGGCGGGGGCGC
>NW_008348958.1:77894-91051 GCF_000622305.1 Nannospalax galili | reverse complement strand
ACGGGGCACCGGCGGCAGGGCACAGGTAGGGCGGCGGGGCGGGGCGGGGCGGGGCGGTGCAGCCGGGGCGTGGGGGTCACCTGGCGGGGGCCGAAGCTCGGGGACATCCGGGGGGTCGGGGGGGGACGCGCAGCGCCCACTCCGCGCGCGTCTCGGGACGCCTTTTTTCTTTCATCAGCACTTGCAGACGGCGCCCTCTTCCTGCTCCCTACTCCCCATCCCTGCCGGGACGCCCCCCCAGGGACAGCCGACGCCCCTGTCTTCCCCCACAATGGACCCCCTGACCCTCCCCATCTCTTCCCTAGCACCCCTAGAAGAAGTGCTCATCAGATCTCTTGCACCCCGGGACCTCCCCTCGACCCCCGCTTTGAGAAGGTCCCCGCATCCTCGCCCCCTCCAAATTGGACCCCCTAGCACCCCTAGAGGAAGTGCTCATCGAATCCCCTTCCTGCACCCCAGGACCCCACCCTTCACTCTCCACCCCTCGGCTTTTAGAAGGTCCCTGCATCCTCGCCCTGCTCCCCGGAGAGCGGCGGAGCAGCTTCCTCCTCCTCTTCTTCCTAGGTGGGACTTGTGGGGAGGTGACTGGTGCAGGGGAGAGGAGAGGAGTTGTTGGGGTGCTGCGATCCCCCCGTGTGATCCGAACGCCGGTGCGTGCCCTCCTAGCAGCGGAGATGCAGCCGGAGCCGCGGAGGCAGGAGCTGGCGCCTCTGCCAGGCGGTGGGGATTCAAAGTCCCCGGCAGCTGCAGCCACGCCGCACACACCGCCAGGGGTGTCCCGCCTGGGGGTTTGGGGGTGCAGAAGCTGGAGGTCGGCGGGGAAACGCATCTGCGGGGGGAGCTTTGGTAGCTTGCTGAGTGCTGACGGGAGGGGGGGCGGCGAGCCGGAGGAAGGCTCCGGCAGATTTCGGGGCTGCCTTGCTTCCTTTTGTCATTCTTTGTTTACATTCGTGGAAGTTGTTTGCCTGAAATGTAACATGTGTTCTCCGACTGGCCCGCCCCTATTCCGGGTGATCACCAAGGCTCCAGATCAGCCGGGTGGAAGAGGGAGCCCGCTCTCCAGCAGTCCTCTGGGTACTTTTCTCTCCAACTCTCCGGTTCTGAGGATCTCTTGTTAAAGTTGCCAGGAGGTTGAGCAAACCTGCCTTTTCTGTTAAACACTGGAGTTGAGCGGACTGCCTAATGTGCCCACATTTGCAAAAGGGTGGAGGAGGAAAGGGAAGGCTGGGGTAGCCAGCCTGAGGAGCTTACATTTTGGGGACATTTCTCACTAATACACCATCATGTTCCCTAACTCCCCTGTGCAGTCTTGAGCTTCAGCTTGTGCTCAGTGCACATCGTTCAAGCATGCTGGCCTCATTGCTTTTATGGATAGCGACAAGTTTATGCCATGGAAGACAATATGCTATTATAGTCATTTAACCCAATCCTCTTATGGCAGTGTTTCATGCTCATTTTGGTTATGTGTAATATGAATGTCTTCTAATTACCCTCTCACAGATTGGTAACAGTCACACCCCAGAAGAATTTTATTCTCTGATGTGATTTCACTTCCAGTTTTCTAAATTTGTTCTGGTTTGTTTTACTTTGTTTGAGCTCCAGCTTTGGGCACCCATCAGTGACTTTTCATTTTGGAGATGAGTTGTGATTAAATCCAAACCATTGTCTTTCTGACTACTATATAGCACATAAAGATCAGATTGCCACCTGAATCATTCCCAACTTGAAACTCCGCATCTCTTTTAAGGTCAAGTGTATTGAAGCACACCCATGGAAGTACTTGCCGTCAGGTGTCCACCAGTTGTGCACCTATGAAGTTCTTGTCCTTGTCGACACTTCTAGATAGATTCAGTTATGTTACTGAAAATATGGTTTTAAATAGTCAAAATACACCTGAAAGGCAGGTGCTGCCTGTTTGGGGAGTTTTGCCAACCGTTGGTGGATATTTTGCCTGGGTTTAGAGGACTTGGCTCTGCTTCTCCTGGGTTCCAGAGCCTAGTTAGTTCCTTTCCATCATTAAAGGAAATAATCATCATGTAAGATCACCTCTAATGTTGGGACTTCCCTGGTGGTTTTAAATTTGAATTGCCATCTTCTCTCAAATAAATGATTTTAGATAGATAGATAGATAGATAGATAGATAGATAGATAGATAGATAGATAGATAGATAGTTGGTTTTGCCAGTCAACACTTTAGTTAGAAAACTACTTAAAACAGCCAATCATGAAAACGGATAAAATGGATTTAAGTTTATTTTTCAATCCCATTGTGGTAATCCTAATTGTTATATTTTTTTTTTTTTAGATTTGCCCACTGGTTGGGAAGAAGCATATACTTTTGAAGGTGCAAGATACTATATAAAGTGAGTTTTTAAATTTTGATATCTTCCCTTGGTAATTCAAATGTTGTGATTGATCTGCAGTTGGGATAGTTGTTTGTCTAGACATGATTATAATTTCTTAAAGTTTATTATATAATGGTAGTTATCCTTTATATGGCTTTGAAATTTTGAGAGGGGAAAATGGCCCTCTTCTTTTTTTTTCTTTTTTGCCTACATATTCATCGATTCACTGATGGGAAAATAGATCATTTATGGCTGCAGTTGGAGTGCTTGGTGTGTATATGTATGTTCCTGTGGTAGAGCATTAGAAAGTCTTTGACTTTAGTTATGTGGTACTTAAAAGTTTTGGTTCTTGATTATCTGTGGTAAGAGATTTCTCTCTCTCTCTCTCTCTCTCTCTCTCTCTCTCTCACACACACACACACACACACACACACGCACACACACAAACAAATCTCTGGGCTATGTTACCTTCCTTTTCTTGGAACTGAATCTGGTTCATGTGTATTTTGACCTGAGCTGTTAATAAGTAGCAGAGCTGATGTAAAGCTAGGTGCAGTGACTAAGGGAAAGTAAAACAGCAGTAAGTTCTAAACCAACCACAAACTGTGTTGGAACACTGTAATTTTGGTTCAGTTTATTTAAAAATATCCAAAATATTGTGCCTTACTATAATATAATACATTGTGTTTGAGTAAAAGGCTTTCAGTAGAGCCTAAGAGGAAAGATGGCTGACTAATCACTGAAAACCAGTTCTGTAGAATCCCAAACTGATTTCCATTCAAATTTAAGTTGGTAGTACTTGGATACAAATACAGTACTGGAGGTTGACATAATGTAGGAAAAATTTCATTCTCACTAAGGGAAAATAAAAGTGGTTTTGTCATTATTCTAAATTAGATGTTTACTTAAGAGCTTTTTTTTGTTATGTAAAGTTTTTTTTGTTGTTTAATTTCAAGGAACTGAATCTTGAAAGATCATGCTTAAATACAAAATTTGATGAAGATTTTAGTAGTTTACTAGAGGTGATGTATCCCCAGTTAAAGGTACATTCATTTCATTGAGCTTAGCCAGATATTTTTACCAAGTGGTATTTTTTTTTTTTATTTTTAAGAATATGCCATATTTCCATTAACTTATAATTACTTGAATGGCTTTTAAGTTTTTTTAGGAGGATGTAAAATGTCAAGGTGTATATAGGTGTGCTTGCTTTTGACTGTAGCAGTAGAGAAAGCTGAAGTGTGATACAAGATTGAAGTAGTTCATGATGTCCTTCTGGATTATTTCTTTATTTTGGCTAAAATGTTTGTTTGGAGATCAAACCATACATTGGTAGATGGTCTGAAAAGTGAGGGTATCATTAAAGGGAGGCCATCAATATTTCTGTAGTGCTTGTTTCATCCCAGCTTTAAGTGGCTTTGAGTTGCCATGGAAAGAAATGCTTTTTTTCAGATGTGGTCCTGATACTATAAAGAAAGACAGGCTTTTAAAAAATTCATTACTCAGAGTACTTTTGATTAGAGTACATATTAAGCCTAACTGGTTTTGGAAGAATGTTCATTTTAATTCGATAATATTTTAATTTCTGTGTGTATCCCCTTAGATGATTTTTTTTATATAGTTCAAAGTGTGGTATTATGTAGGCTCAATGTGATGTTTTAATTCAGATCTAAGCTATTAGACTATATCTTGTTTTCCTACCTATTTTGATTAGATTTTCTTTCATTTTGACTTAGAATTTTATTTGAGTACCACATCTAGATACCTTTCTCAGGAAAATTAGAACAATATTAAGAAAGCTATAAAGACATTTTAAAACTAGTACGTTTTAATCATATGGTATTAAGAAATAGCCACTAATTGTGCTCAAAAGTAGCAGTGAGTTTATATCATGAAAACAGCCCATTCTGAAATTGGGTATGTCATAGAAGCACATCAACCTTTAGGTGCTATAAGTAAGCTAGCCATCCACAAATGCACGATTTGCTGAGTCTTAAGTGTTACTGCTTAGGCTCTCTGGGTTATGCCAGAAGACTATTGTCTCTATAAAGTTTAGTTAAATCTCTAAGATAGGCTGTAATTTCCTAGAAACAACACGTCACATCATCCTATATTAGGGATGCTTTCTCATTTTAATACAATAGGGACACTACTCTTATCTAAAACTTTACAATTTACTGGAAATCTGAATCTCATGTTACTCATGGAAGTAGTCAGAATTATTGTTTCTTTTGTCACCACATAATAAAACAACAGAACCTTATATTGGAACTTACATTCTGTAAAGGCAGCATGTTGAGAAACAGCAGGAACTCATCTGTATTTAGAATCTGGAGAAGCAAAGATGGTGTTCTGAGGTAGGAGAGGGATTGATGCTCATGGACTTTTTTCCCCACCTGCTGTTTCTTGAAGAAAGGAGGTTACTGATGAGGTTATAAGAAAAGGGGGATTGAGTGAGCTGAGAGGACTGTGCTTACATGGGAGGGAACACAGGGGAAGCTAGTGGGAGACACTGGCTACCTGACTTGCTAATCCCGTGTTCTGGGAGACTCCCATTGTACGTGGGGAAACCAGAAGAACTTGACTTCTCAAATGTGGTACATTGACCTCCAGACATTGACCTCTAGATGTATCCCTCCTCTGAAGATGATGCTGGTGCTTGTTTACAGTGTTAGGTCACTGGAGACTTTTCTCTGTGCATGGTGTTTTGGTATTGACAGTTGGAACAGACAAGTTATAGAAGTTGGATTGTGTCTTAGTTTGTTCTTCATTGCTGTGACAAAACACTCTGACCACCACCAACTTGGGGAGGAAAGGGTTTATTTATCTTACATCTTCCGGGTCACAGTTCATCAGGGAGCCCAAGGTAGGAACTGAGGGCAGGAACCTGGAAGCAGGAGCTGGAGCACAGGCCATGGAGGAACGCTGCTTACTGGCTTGCTCCCCGGACCCCTGCTCAGCCTGCTTTCTTATGCAACACAGGCCCACCTGCTCATGGGTGGCACCACCCACAGTGGGCTGGGCCCTCCCACATCACTCATCAAGAAGATGCCCTTCAGACATGGCCACAGGCCAGTCCAATAGAGGAAATTCCCCAATTGAAGCTCCCTCAACCCAGGTGTGTCAAGTTGACACTAAAGCTATCCAGCACAGATTGTGAGCTTGACTTTCTTAAAAACTTTGGAAGTCAGTCTTCCCAATTTGAAATTAGGCTAACTGGAAAAAAAAATGACTTCTAAATTCCATCCTGTTTTTAAATTTCTTTGAATTTTATTCTGTTCTGTTCTGGGGATTTATAATATTCTAGAAAATAATGAAAGCTGACAATGCCAAGGAGAGATTCGGGAGAGCTGAGGAAGCTGGCAGTTTCCTGTTCTGCTTAGCGGTTTGCTGCCCCTAAGCTCCTTGCGGAGACCTGCAGATGGTGTGAAGGGAGTAGGGCCAGAGCTGGGTGTGTTTGTGTGGCTGCCTTGTGCTTACATTTCCTTGTAAAATGTTTGTATACACATCTTCCCCTGCTCAGCTTCAAGGAAGCAGATAATAAATAGTGCTAATGGCAACAGAGGACCTGCTCAGACTTAAGAGTTGTGTAGATCTGTGCTGGGTCACCAGTTTACTTTGTTTACTTAAAAAATTGATTCCTTGCCGGGTGCACGCCTTTAATACCAGCACTGGGGAGACAGAGACAGGTGGATCTCTGTGAGTTTGAGGCCAGCCTGGTCTACATAACCAGTTCCAGGTCAGCTGGGGCTATAGAGACCCTGTCTCAAAAGAAGACCAAAAAAAAAAAAAAATTGATTTCCTAATATGTTTGTAGTTCGATAAAAAGATATATAATATAGAGAATGTATTTAATTTTTATTCGTTTGACCAAAAAAATGATGATTTATGAAAATTCTTTAAAGATAATTATAATGCTTTGATTTTTTTAATGGAAAACTGATTTTCAGTGTACCCTAAACTAACCAGCCTTCACATTATGTTTATGTGTGTTTATGGATAAATACAAAGTTGATTACTGCTCTTCCATATTGGTCTCCAAAACCTAATTCATGCTCTTTATCTGCCAGAAAAATGCTAAACATTATTGTCAGGGAATTTTTAATTTGAAAGTATAGCTTTAAATATTCTGTATTCTTACTCGAAATCAAATAGTAGCCTACAAAGTACTGAAGATAATCTTGCATTCCTGAAAGTTATAAAGCTTCCTGCTTAAACTTTGAAAATGTTGCTTAATGACTCCTTAATGACAGGTCATAGTAGCTTAAAATGGATGTGTCACTCTTCTTTTGTGCTTCAAAGCTTTATGATGGTTAACTTAAAGTGCAAAGTAAATCTTAAAACAGTGCTCTGTGAATATTGGGAAGCTTTGTTTTGTTGCTTAAAGGTTGGAACAGAACTTGAACACAGGTAAAGCAGATGCAGATTTTGTGGGATAGCTCTTCTATTGCTTTTCCTTAAATATAACTTCTGAAAACTGAGCTTTTTCTTAGAGGTACAAATAGAGTAGTGTATGATTTGGGCTAATGAGGTTTCATTTCATTATCTTATCTTTTGATAGACTATAAAGTGTGCTGACAATTCCAAAACACCTGTATGGACAGTTTCTGGTATGAGATTGCAAGAAATGGGAAGAAGCTAGGCACGGTGGTGCTCGCCTTTAATCCCAACACTTGGGAGGGCAGACGGTAGCTGATCTCTGGCATCCAGGGCAGCCTGGTCTACATAGCAAGTTCAAGGCCAGCTGCTGCTACAGAGAGACCCTGTCTCAAAAATTCCAAAACCCATACAACCTGGGGCTGGAGAGGTGGCTCAATGGTTAAGAGCACGTATTGCTCTTCTGGAGGACCTGAGTTTGATTCTTGGCACCCATATCAGGTGGCCTAGAACCACTTATAATTCCAGATTCAGGGGCTCTGATACCTCTGGCCTCTGAGGGTCCCATATTCTAATACACACACACACACACACACACACACACACACACAATTAAAAATAAAGTTAAAAAAAAAAAAGGAAGAAAAATCTTTTTTCATAATCACAATTCTAAATATGAAAATGGGAAACCATACATATCTGTCATAAAAGCATTAGGAAGTACTAACTTTATTTGATACTTAAAGTTGTTTCATAGCTTAGTACTGTAATAATTATAGCCAAAGTTTTAAAAACATTTTTTTCTTTTGAGACAAGGTCTCATGCCATAGTTCAGGCTAGCCCCACTCTCATATGAAGCCTCAAGATGCCTCTAACTTAAGGTAATCATCCTGCCTTAGCTTCCTGAGTGCTGAGAGCATAGGCATGAGCCACCACACCCGGCTATCACCATAGTTTTGTAACTAAAGCAGTATAATGCTTTCAAGCAAATGGACAGTATTCCTTTTCATGTCTTTGGCAGAAGAGTTTTAACTGTTACATATAGCCCCTTGTATGTATTGAGGCCTTTATGCTAACCTACCAGGTGCAGCTCAACTCTTAGCCTTGATGAAGTTTGGAATGTACAGAGACCATGCAGTGTATTAAAATGAGGAGATGGTGTAGGGAGAACGGACTTGTTTAGTGATAATGCTTCATTACTTTTTGTTATTCTTTCTTTTTCTTCTCCTTTTTTTTTTTTTTAACTGATGCCCAGAGAGGCTATAAGGACCTATAGATTGTAGGTCATAAAGTTTACCACTAATCAGCAACATTCAAATTAAGGTCTTTGGGATAAAATTCCTCTGTGCCTCAAAACACAAGGCAGTATAAGCATGCCCCTCTCTAAGTTGGTTGCTTGGAACAAGAAGTATTATTTCATACAAGTACTGTAGTTAGGTTAGTAGACAGACCCACCAAAAAAGAACTTGTTAGCTACCCCCAAACCTGTTACCTACTATTAACAGGGTCTTATGACTGGTCATTTGTGTATATTCACTTAGTAGTGCTTTTCCCATTTATTGTTCTCAGAGCTTGGGTACATAAAATGGGGAGGGGAGACCACCCTTCCATCTTGGAACCTACAGTCTGGTGAAAGAAATAGACATTTAACACAAAAAAGAAACAAAAAGGTAGTTTGAAAATGATGTCTTCATGAAGACAAAGTACTGTGCACTGCAACAGATCACGAAGCTTTACTGTGAATAAGTTGCCATAAGATGCATTTAAAGTTTCAAGGCTCTGATACCAGGATTTCCAGCCACAGTGAGCTTTTTTGTGGGATTACAGTCCCCTTCTTTTTAGCCTCAGGACCACCACTTAAGACCAGTAACCATTTCCTGCACTTCTCTTGGTAAAGCTTAATGCCTGGAATACAGTTGACTTCTGACAGTGCTACCCATGATGTTGACACCCCTAGTCTTTCAAGGACTTCTGGATTTCTTTTTATTATTCTGATTATTATTATTATTATATATGTGTGTACACACATGTGCCATGGCACACATGGAGGTCAGATGAACAACCTTATGGAGTTGTGTTTCTCCTACCTTACGTGGGTTCCATTATTGAACTCAGGTTGTCAGGTTTTTGTATTCCAGCTGCAAGCACCTGTACTTGCTGAGCCGTCTTGCCAGCCCATGATTTCTGGATTCTTTAAGTAATCTTCCCCTTTCCTGCATCCAGGATAGATAGCTTTGCTTCTTCTCCTCTGAGTTGGTATATGTTTGGGATGGTGAGAGAGGGGAAAGTAGAAAGTCTAGAAAGCACAGAGGAACAGAAGGAAGGCCCTGGAGACTAGCCTGACCCAAACGCCCTTGCATACCCACCTTTTTCTGTCCCCTGAAAGAAATCCTCTTCTGTGACCTTTTCCTTTGATATGACAGAGAAGTATAATGGTTAATGGTGAGAAGTTTTATGTATAAAAGTATGTGTCACTTGGGAGGCAGAGGCAGGTGGATCTTTGTGAGTTCAAGGCCAGCCTGGTCTACATAGTGAGTTCAGGTCAGCTGGGACTACAGGGAGACCCTGTCTCAAAAAGACAAAAAAAAAAAAGAAGTATGTGTCAGTTGAAGTTACATTAGTTGACATAATACTAGTTTCTGTCAGTGGCTGTCACAAGGATACATAGGAGGAAGAAGAGAATAAGGTGAGCCGCCGTCCTGGAGCCTCTAGAAGGAAAAGAGAGTGGAGCTTGGCCTGGGGGTTCGGATGGGATTCAGATGTGGTGATATAAATGACTAGGAGGAACAGTTCTGGGAGCCTATTTGATGGATAAGGACTCTGCCAAGCTCTCTGCTGTTGTGGTGCTTGTGTGGAAAACACTGTGGAGAGACAGCAGGCAAAGTTAGGAATGCTGTTTAGAGACACATCTGGGCTTCAAATGTCAGGCAGGATTTCCCCCAGGCATTTGTCTCAGTTGTCTTTTTGGTATAGCATTTGTTATACAAAGTGAAACATTTTGGGAGATTTTAATATAGGCAGCTTAGATTAAACAGACAAAGTGGGACTCAAAGAAACAAGACTCTGGGTTTTTTGCTATTATCTGGAAGTTGATTGCTTGAACCAAGTTGGTGACAGAGGGAGTGGAAATGAAGGAAGCCAGTGATCAAAGATATTAAAGGAGAGTTGACAGGCCTTAGGAATCTTGCTGAGCAAGGTGGGAAAGAGGTCAGAGGCAAGTGGCTACAAGAATGATGGTATCTTTACACAGAATAAGGGAATTGGTGGTGTGGGGAGGAGAGCCCTGGGTGGACATGCTACTTAGTGATGCTTTGGTTTTTGAGTGACTAAAATCTGACCTTCACAAAGGATTCCCAACATTATCCTATAACCACTTGTCACAGATAAGCAAACACAATTTTCTCCTGCCTCCCAAATCCTGTCTCAGCCTCCTTAATGATCATCTACCTATATATAGATCAAAGCTAGGAATTTCATGTTCTTTTTATTATTATCATTTTTATTTTATGTGTATGTGTGTATTGCTGGCTTGTATGTAAGTATACTACCATGTTGTGCAATGCCTGAGGAGGACAGAAGAGGCCGTCAGATCCCCTGGAACTGGAGTTTTGAACAGTTGTTACCTGCCGTATGGGTGCTGGGATTTGAACCCAGGTCTTCTGCAGGAACAGTCAGTGTTCTTAACCACTGAGCCATCTCTCCATCCCCGGAATTTCATATTCTTCTGTCTGATGATTCCTTCAGTAAATACTAGGACCGGCTATGGTACCTTGTACCTGCAATCCCAGCACGAGAGGCAGAGGCAAGAGAGTCACTGTCAGTTTAAGGCCAGCCTGGTCTACACAGCAAGACCCTGTCTTAACGCAACAACAAATCCTCAAAACAAATACTGGGTAATGGCCATGTAGTAAGTGTTTTATGTTTTATAACTGAAACAGATACAAACCATACTTTGGAGGTAATAGTTGATAAACAAATTAGTAAACTTTATATAATTTGCTAGCATATAAAAGTGCTATAAGAAAAAAGTAGAGCCAGAGTCTGGGGAATGATGATTTATGGGGGCTGGGGGGAGAAGGGGAGATAGGAGGTAACAGGGCCCAACTTTGTGATATGGGGACATTGGTCATCCAGGGCGATGAGCAGGGAGGGACTTGAGCAGAAGTGATAAATAATCTGATTTCCTCCTTTGACAGTGTCCCTGTAATTACTGTGTTAGGAAGAGCTCTGGGGAAGCTAATATTGCCTTTCTCAAGAATAGGTTCTGCTCCTATCAGAGTTTCCGTACTTAACAGGATTATGCTTAAATATTTAATTGTGTAATTACCATGCTTCTTTTAAGCTATCAATGATCAGACATTATACCATTGATTTGACAAGTTTTTCAAGGGAAAAAAGAAGATGACTTTTTTTTTTTTTTTTTTTGGTGTTTTTGAGACAGGGTCTCCCTGTAGCCCTAGCTGGCCTGGAACTTGCTATGTAGACCAGGCTGGCCTCAGAGCCTCCCCTGCCTCTGCCTCCTCAGTGCTGGGATTAAAGGCATGCACCACCACTCCTGGTGACTTGAGTCTTAAATAAGCATTAATATTTGTGGATTGCATGAAATGCTCCCGCTCATCAGTCGTACTCTGTGTAATCCCATGGTGTTCAGGCGTCTTGTCATTTGGCTCTGTGAAATCTTAGTAAATGCCCATAAATCTCTGAATTAGGGAAAATCATCAGTTTCTCAAAGTTTGATTTATTTGCTTCTACTAGGGTTTGGGGGTAGGGGAAGGCTGCTCTTTGGAGTTCTGAGTGTGCAGCCAGAGGTCCTTGAAACAGCCAAGATGATGCAGGGACTTGGGAGGCCTCTTGAAACCACTGACACCCAGAGTATGCCATTAACTGTCCCATTTCCAGTTAAAAACTGTCGTAGTTCAGTGGGATTACTGCGGCTTCAGGGAAGCAAGGAGATAGTGAAGTCTGTGCTGCTCTGGAGAGACTGGATAAAGCCAGTATAGGTCAGATCATCAGATCAGGGACAAACCTGAAAGAAATAGAAAGTGGTCCTGTAGGCATTTCTGGGATTGGCCTCTGGCTGTTTGGGAATTATTTTCTGAAGTGGCCAGTAGGTTCAAATGCATGGGTTTATTCTACTTAGCATAGTGTCCTCCAGCTTCATCCATATTGTTATAAAAGGCAGGGTCTCTCTTTTAAGGCTGAATAATATTCTAGCACATTTGCTTCATCTGTTCATGTGTTGAGGGACACTAAGGTTGTTTCCCATGTATTGGATATTGTCAGTAATGCTGCAGTGAACATAGGAGCCCGGATCTCAAAGAGGTGTTCCTTTCATTTCCATTGTGTAGAGAGCCCTGAGGAGTAGGAGTAATCGTTTATATTATAGATCTATTTTTAATTTTCTTGAAAAAAAATTTTTGCATCAGCTGAATGTGATGACGCATACCTTTAATACAAGCAGCCGGAAGGCAAGAGGCAGATGGATCCCTGTGGTTTACATAGGGAGTTCCAGGCCAACCAGGGATTACATAGGGAGACCCTGTCCTAAAAAAACAAGAAACACCAGGTGTGGTAGTGCATGCCTTTAATCCCAGTACTCAAGGCAAAGACAGGTGGCTCTCTGTGAGTTCCAGGCCAGCCTGCTCTACATAGTGAGTTCCAGGTCAACTGGGGCTACAGGGAGACCCTGTCTCAAAAACAAACAGAAAAGCAAAAAACCACCACATTTACTTATTTATTTATTTATTTTATTTATTTATTTGTGTGTGTGTGTGTATGTGTGTGTGTGTGTACGTGTGCCACTGTGCCTGTTTGGTGGTCAGACGACAACTTGCTAGAGTCAATTCTCTCCTTCCATCATGTGGGTTCCAGGGATTGAACTGTCACCAGGCTTCACAGCAAGCACTTTTAGCCTTTTCCTCTGCACTGTCTTACTGGCCCTCTAACATGCATCAAAAAACCCCAGATAATAGCACATTCACTTCCTAAACTCTTTTGTGAATTGGAGTTGGTCATTTTCCAGTCACATTTAGATCAATTATGATTTTTTTACCATTTGTGCTTTACTGTTAAGCAACTTTCATCACCATTGTGTCCTTGTGTGGGATTATCCTCCTGTATCCTTGCCAGCACTTGATGTTACCAGTCTTGAGTTTGGGCTCATCTGATGGCAAAAACGGTATCTTGTGTGAATTTGCATGGCCTGATTCCTACCACATCAGCGCTATTCCCAGAGTAGCCTCTTTGGTGAGTCGCCTGTTTGGTGTTGTAGCCTCGTTGGTGAGTCACCTGTTTCATGTGTTCCCTGTGCTCTTCACTGAGTCATGTTTTTAATGGTTCATGTTATTTGAATTTGTTTATATTTTTGGTGTTTAGGCCACATAGTTTAGCAGAAGTCTTCAAAATATTTGGTGTGAATACCTATAAGTAAGTTTTCAG
>NW_008348958.1:76560-77531 GCF_000622305.1 Nannospalax galili | reverse complement strand
CAAGTTTGCTGAGAGCACATTCTTTTCTGTGACACACAGACCCAGAAGCCTGTGGGTGCTGAGCACTGGAGTGAAGTAGCTGTGGGCCACACCTTGATCTCTTACTTGGGGAAAAAAAATCTGGACACACCTTTAATCCCAGCAGAGGCAGGCTGATCTCTGTGAGAACAAGGCCAGCCTGATTTAAGTAGTGAGTTCCAGACCAGCTGGGGCTACAGGGCCCAGTCTCTTCCCTTTGTTAGGGTGTTACTTTGATAAAATGGATCCTGTTACATGTGTTTCCTTTTGTATAAAATGCAGAGGATAATTCTGGCCGTGCCTATTTTGTAAGTTTATATTGTGAGTTAGTTTGTATGAACAGATTTTGAAAATCCGTAAAACACTGTGTAGATATGAAATAGGTATGCATTTGTTTCCTTAGTTCACGACGACATTGGGTATCTTAAGAGAATAGAGTATGCTTCATTTTTATTTATGCTGGAAGACAGCTCTAAATGCCTGGCCTGCAAACAGTGGTTCACAAATGTCATCACGTAGGCCTCATTCCCTGATATTTTCTGCCTCTTAAAGTAAGAACTGTTGCTTGTAATTCACACAGATGGTGATGTATAATGCACATTTAATAACATACATGTTTGGTTTCTATACTGTTACTTTCTATTTAAGAAAGCCTTGGGGGCTGGAGAGATGGCTCAGCAGTTAAGAGCGCTGACTGCTCTTGCAGAGGACTCAGGTTCAAGTCCCACCCCCCACGTGGTGGTTAACAACCATCTGTAGCTCCAGTTCCAGGATCTGATGCCCTCTTCTGACCTTCTCAGGCATTGCACACATGTGATGTACTTACATACATGCAGATAAAATACTCATACACATAAAATACAAAAAAAAAAATTAAGAAAAGGTGGGACATGGCTGCACTTCCCTGTCATCCCAGCATTAGGGGCAGAGACAGGCAGGAACCAAAAACAACC
>NW_008348958.1:53435-76433 GCF_000622305.1 Nannospalax galili | reverse complement strand
GTCAAAGAACCAAATCCCTTATCATTCATAAAAGGAATAAAATTAGGGATTGCAACTGTGTAAAGTTCTGAGTGTGAAGTATTTTGGGCATATTAACAGTCAGCATTTGCTGGCAGCCGCATGCTCTTGTGCAGACACGTGCCGCTGGTTGGCAGAGGCAGAACCATGACCAGCGGTAGCCTGAGTAGGCAGTGACCAAGGCCACGCAGGGCCACACTCCTGTCGAGCCTCTTCTCCCTCTCCTTGGGTTTGCACAACAACCCCACAGGGTGGGAAACAGGAGAGGCCCAGTCAGTTCAAGTCAGTAACCCTTTTATGCTTTCCCAGATGGGTGGGAAGGGGACGTAGAATGCCCACTTATGTCTACTCTCAAACTAGTGGCTTAGCTTGTGCAGGAGGTGGAAGATGGTGCTTATCACAACAACCCCACAGGGTGGGAAACAGGAGAGGCCCAGTCAGTTCAAGTCAATAACCCTTTTATGCTTTCCCAGATGGGTGGGAAGGGGACGTAGAATGCCTACTTATATGTCTACTCTCAAAACTAGTGGCTTAGCTTGTGCAGGAGGTGGAAGATGGTGCTTACAACAATGAAAACCCTTTGTGAATTTGGAATAGATTGCTTTCTCAGAAATCATTCATACAAAAGTTTCTTTATTTCTGGAAAGAATGATTTGTAAAAGGGCAAAGAACTCAAACTATTTTCCCCTCCATAAACAAGAGTCCCAAATCCTTCTGATCACATACCTAAATGATCAGATTTTATAGTAGCAGCCGGCCTCCTTCTAGGTAGTATAAATGACGTTGAGTCTAGGTGCTGGGCTTTTTCTTTTCTTTCCTTTTCTCTTTGTTTTACATCAGATTCATAAAAAGAAGCTCTTATTCAAAGTAGGCAGTATAATTGGCAGGGAAAGTAAAACCCTTTGACAGGGTTCTGAGTCCTTTCTGAACATGGTAGCTTCTGTCTGGCCTGCTGTTTCAATGTCATTTAAAAAGACTGACAGAGTATTTCACAGTTATTGACTTCAATTTCTCAAAACTATTAATGGAGAAAAACAATAGATTATCAGAGTAGGATAGATACAGAGAGTCTACATTTTGCCCTAGCAATTATTGCTGTATGACAAACCATGTAAAAACTCAGTGGTTTAAAACAGTGACTGCATGCATGTGCTGTTGCACACGTCCTTGGGCTGATCAGTTCTAGTTTCTATGGACCCACTCCTCTCTGATGAGCTCATAAGGCGTGGCTGGTGTTGGCTGGTCTAAGATGGCCTTCAGTAGTCTCTTATTTGTGTTTTTGTTTTCTGCAGTTTTACTTAAACCTGTGCTCAGTTGTAAATGAAAAGTAATGGACAATACCATAAATAAACACTTCATACATTTGAGTCTTGTGCTGTTCTGAGCAGGGTGATAAAGCCTTGTGCCACCCTGACCAGGCTGTGAGTCTTCCCTTTTCTCATGCTGCAACACTGCCTGCCTGCTAGTCAGCTTTCAGTGTCTTAGTCAGCAGATCACCTGTCATGGTATCACAGCTTTTATATTCAAGTATCCCCTAGCAGCCTAACCCCTGTACAAGCTGACCTCGCTCACTCTTTTTATCTCATCAGTTAGTAGTGCGTCATTTCTCTTCATCCCAAGAAGGGGGACTGGAGTACAATAAGATATTTTGAGAGAACGAGACACATTCACAGAGCTCATTACAGTATATTTCATAAATTTTTATTAGTTATCAATCTCTTATTTGTTTGTTTATTTATTATTTATCGGTGTGTGGGTATGCCATAGCAGATGTGTGGCCATCAGAGGACAATCCTCAGGACTTGGTTATCTCCTTCCACCACATGGGTTCCAGGGATCAAGCTCACGTGGTCAGGCTTGGCAGCAAGTACCTTTCATCTGCCGAGCCATGTTTTCAGCCCAGTGTTAATATCTTAACTGTGCCTAATTTATACATTAAAAGTGTATCATAAGTAGCTGTGAGAAAGCATAGTATATACAGGGTTTATACAACCCACTGGGAGGTCTTAGACTGTGTATCCCCTGTGGATAAAGGGTACTACTGGACCTGGGATGGTAGGAATGACTCAGCTCTTTTCAGGTGGTCTTTCATCCTCTAGCAGGCCAGTCCAGGCTCGCTATCTAATAAGAAAGGCATCCAAGCAAAGAGCAGATTCGCACAAGGTCTCTTAAAGCTTGGAACTGGGACAGTATGATTTCCAACACTTTCTGTTGGCCAGTGATAATCTCACTGCTAGCTCAGATTCAAGGAGGAAAGAGGTAGATGCCATCTATGGATGAGAGCAGACTCACACCACAACCTTAAAGATTCAAAGAGGACAAGAAAATTGGACCATTTTTGAAGTCTATATGGCATGTGCTGGAAACCATTACTGAACCAAGCTGAAGTTTCTGGGTGCCCTGTCACAAATATGGGATTAAGCTGGATTGTGGGTACATTGCTGACCATGGACTTCTGTTACATAGACAGTTTAATGAAGACTTCTGTTTTGACTATATCAGTTGTATTCTGTAACTCCTATAAAATAGTGAAGACTTGGTTTTCTTTTGATGCTGTCTTTAGTTGACTAGGTAGTCTCATTTGGGCCAGGTCAGTTAGTTTAAGGTCCAGAATGGGCCTGAGTGCTGTGTGGGGAGTGGAGGAAGTCCTTGGGTTTCAGAATATTTCAAGACAGTTTTCTAGTAGATGAGCTCCCTTGTTCTGCCCACACCTGCATGCTAGTATAGTGATCAGGTAGTTGCTGTCGTATTACTTGGTTCAAGATCTTGTTCATTCTTTGTTTGTCTGGTGATGTGAACTTTCCAAGAGTGGGGACCTCCTCTGTCCTGTTCCTCTCTAGCTTCTCAGAGCTTAAAACAGTGCCTTTTCTTAGGGGATGCTCAATAAATCTGTTGAACACTTGCATTATATATTTTCTGATAGAGAAGTAAACAAGCGTGTTCAAATACCAAACATTAAACTGTGTCTTAGGTACATTGTAAATACACATAGGGTATTTATCAGATCATGTGGGATGTTTAAGGGCAGAGGGAGCTCAGAGAAAGTGCAGAACTGAAGCCACAAAGGTTTCACTGTATGAACATGATAAAAAGTCGGTAATCTGGAGAGTACAGGGTATGACAGATTTGTTCACATGTTGCTGCTGGATTTTAGGCTTGGAAAAGAAATCTGATAAGATTGGGAGTAGAAATTTTCCCAAGACCAGAAAAAGCATATAGGGACTGGAGCTCAGCTTGCCTACCAGAAGTTGGGTAGTGGTGGTGACAGGGTGTGATCACTGACACTGAGACTTGTTATGTGCCATGTTGTGGGTATAAAAGGGTCCTAAAGGTGAGGGAGGGGATGGTTCAGGTGGTAGAAGGACTTTTGGGGATAGAGAAAGTATGTGCACTCAAGAGAGTGCAGTTAGATCAGCTCTGTCCTCAGGAGAGAGTTGTTTGCAGCTTCAGATACCGAGGCAGTGCACATCGGAGAGCTTGGTGGTTACGAAGCACTACTTCCATAGGTAGTTTCCTTTACAGGCTAGAGTTAGGCTGGAGACTAGGTCAGAGACAGAAAGAACAAAGCTCTGCAGGCTAATATGTGGCCAGTGGATGGATTGAAGAAACCAATGAAGATGGTGGGCATTAATGGAGTTAATAGATTATTAGAGAAAGGACCTAGCGGTTCATAGAGGCCATGACTCATTTGGCAAAGGTGATCACCCCAGGAATCTCTAGGCTCTGTCTGTGCTCCTAGAGGCTATTTAGGTGGATACAGGTGAGCTCTGATGTGTGAGCAATACTAAATATATGCTGCCTTCTACAGTATCCCAGCAGAGGGCAAAGTGCAACGATCAAGTCCTTTATAAACGACGGTATTTCATATCGCCTTATGCGGGTCTTCCTGTATGCTTGAAATCCTCCCTAGATCACTTAATACCTAATGTAATGGAAATGTGTTAATAGTTGTTTTTTTGCTTAGTAATGCTTGGGGGATAATGATAAAACAAAAACCAAAAAACCCCCCAAAACAAAAATTTTCAGTTTTGGGATTTTTGTTTTGTTTTTTGTATTTAAGCTCTTCTCTTTTGCTTTCATTTTGAAAGTTCAAAATGTGAGATGAACAAGAGCAGAATTTCAAAATCCTTAAACCACAGAGTTGCCTGGTAGGCAGCAGTGTAGGAATGACAGCTGTAGACTTTGCAAATTCCCAGAAACACCTGGAAATAATTTAGGAAAAGCATCTGAGTATAAGCTTATAGCAGAGACTTCATACATGAAGAGTAATTAACAGCAGTTACTTTCTTCCCTTTAACTATTTGGTCAGACTTGTTCCAGTGAAAGTAGCAAGACTGGTCAAAATGATCTGTATAATCAGAGTGCTTGTGCAGTACAAGTCAGGACCGAACCCAGGGCCTTGTGCCTACTGAGCTAAATCCCCAGCCTGTTTGTTGTTGTTGTTGTTGTTTTTAATTTGGTACTTATATTAGGGTTCTCCAAAGGAACAGAACTAATAAAATGAAAATACATTTATGGGCCTTTATTAGATTGGCTTTCAGGACGGAGTCTGGGTAGTCCAACAGTGGCTGCACCACACTGGAGAGGCTGAGAATCCCATAGTTGCTCCGTCCACCAGGCTGGATGTCTCAGCAATCCGGATCTGGTGCTGAAGGCCTGCAGGATTCCTGGAGGTCTGCTAGTCTTCAGTCTACGTTGGAATCTGAAGAAGCTGGTTCTACTATCGGCAGAGGAAAGCCACAGCAGCAGCACGAACTTCCAGTGAGAGAGAAGGCAAGCAGGCAAAAACCAAAAGCTCCCTTCTGCCACAGCCTTTGGTCAGAAGGCAATGCCCACATTTACGGTGGGTTTTCTGACTTCACATTTTCTGATCAAGAAAGTCTGTCAGGGCTGGAGAGATGCTCAGTGGTTAAGAGCATTGACTGATCTTACAGAGGACCTGGGTTCGATTCTCAGCACCCACATGGCAGCTAACAACTGTCCATATCTCCAGTTCCAGGTTCCTGGGGATCTGATGCCCTCTTCTGACCTCCATGGTCATTGCATGACAAGGTTGCACTTAAGTACACTCATTACGCACAAAATGAAAGTAAGAAATAAAAATATTTAGGAAAAAAAAAGAGAAAGTCTGTCACGTTTCAGTTAATTCCAGATCCACTCAAGTTGACAACCAAGATTAGCCATCACAGTACTAGAGAATGGAACCCAGGGTCTTGCTGTGTTAGCTTTCCATCACTGTGACAAAGGAAAAATAAGACGAATAATCATTACAAGTAGTACTCAGCATAAAATAGAAGACCTTTCAGTATAGACATCTTTTTATTTTTGGTGTTTTCAGACAAGGTCTCCCTGTAGCCCCCACTGGCCTGGAACTTAAAGTATGTATATGTATGTATATAATCACACACACCAGGGTTGCCTCAGACTCATAGAGATCTGTCTGCCTCTACCTCCTCATCACTGGGATTAAAGGTGTGCCCCACCATGCTCAGCTTACATTTCTTTAAGAAGTGTAACTAGGAGCATAACTGAAGTTGTAAGATGTACATTTCAAAGTACTGAATAAATCTAAACTGTTCCTAGATCAGTCACTAATGACAGTGCCACCATGGTGCCTGGGCTCCTGTGTGTCCTTATTCTTGCCAGCATTTGATAGCCAACTTTTGCTGTACAAAACACTAGGTATTTATTGAAATTTCCTATACCCAGGCTGGCCTTGAACTCCTAGGGAATTTGTTATGTAGACCAGGCTGGCATTGAACTCCTAATCGGATCCTCCCACCTTTCCCTCCCATGTGCTGGAATTACAGGCATGAGCCACCATGCCCAACTTCAGTTCTTTTCTTGTGGAAGCACTCATATTATTTAAGGTTAGAAGTGTGTGGACTATTACCTCAAGAGAAGAGTAGGAAAGTGCTCTAAAGAAAGGGAGTAGGAAAACATGTTTTTGTGGAATTTTTTTCTTTCACCATTTGAGTTTACTTCAATTATTTTAGGGAAGAGAAAAATGGAATTTGCTGAGTGCGCTTACCAGTGCTCCCAAGTGCACAATCCACCCATCTCTGTCTCTCACCTTAATTTGAGTCAGCTGTTGGTTTTCACTAGAAAAACTCTTTAGCAAATATAAAACTTTTTTTGAGTTAGCTAGAATACATTTCTCTATTTTTCTAAAGACTGAAACTTTAATGCCTCATTTATAAAGAAACTCTTCCTGTATTAAGAGCTAACAGGTTTCACAGTTAGCTACTTATTAAACAGCCAGTATCCCACTTCCCCTCTCTCTGCCCATGTCCTCCTCGTTCATGGCATCACCCCAGAATTCCATTATAATTTACAGCTTCATTTAATTGTAATGTGCAGCCATCAAGATTGAGAACCACTGTTTTAAATTCTGAGATTTAAAAGATAGGATCTTGCTCAAAGTAATAATCAACTTTTTGTAGTTTTAAAATGGAACTTTTATGTCTAGAAAGTTGGCCCCTCTTGCTTCTTCAGGGGTTAGCAGGTATTGAGATAGTGCACGTAGCAGATATGCCTGTTAAGCTGTTTCTGGGACCAAACCTTTTTGGCATTGAGCACAGGAGATTAACTATAACGTGTGCTTTTGGAAATTAGCCAAGATTGAATAGACATGGGTGCCAGATTCAAAACACAGCTGAGAGTGCCCTTTCCTTGAGGGAAAAGAAATACAGTCTTTCTTATTTAAATTACATGTCCCTCTCCCATTTTTAAAGAATGAGACTTTTCTGGGTCAGCAAGCTGACTTGTGTTCTAGCCATACGAATTTGCACACACCCATTTAAGAAAGGCAACAAAAAGTAGTTATCTAATGGAAAACATTTAACTCCTGAAATGCAATTGTATTTTGTAATATTTTCTTTGAAAGTACAGTGAGTTCAGATTAGTAGATTTGTTGCTTAAAGATGCAATTCCTATAATTAGAAATGGAGTTACTATACATTCACCTTAGACTAGTAAGTTTTTCCATATTAACAGACTTATGTTGAAACGATCTGAATGTGAGGAGCAAGTTGCTATTCTGCCTTTTATTCCCACTGAAAAATTTTCAACATTAAATTTCTGCATTCAACAAATACTGCGTGTTCTTTCATTGCAATGTTGCAGCATATAGCCATTTAAAATTGCTATATGCTGCAATTTGGAGAGAATGTTTTCTGATAAGGTAATTAGACAAAATAGGTAAAATAGATTTTTCTTTAAATTTTCTTTAAACTTTTACATGGCATGCATGTGGAAGTCAGTGGACAACTTGTGGGAGTTGGTTCTCTCCTTCCACCATGTGGGTCCCAGGGATAGGACTCGGCATCAGGCTTGGTGGCTAGCAACATTACCTGCTGAACCATCTAAAGGCTTTCCATTTTAATTATTATTATTATTATTATTATTATTATTATTGCGTCTGTGTCTGTGTGGGGGCAGGTGCACCATGTTGTACATGTAGAGGTCAAAGGCCAACTTTGGAGTCACTTCTTTCCCGCCACTTTCCTGTGAGTTCTGGGTTTTAAACTCAGGTTGTCAGGCTTGCACAGCAAACATTTTACCTGCTGAGCCATCTCACAGACCACTTTTACTTTCTTTTTGTCAAAAGACAGTTTTAATGAGTATGCTTCACATGTATAGTTTACCCATGTATGTGGTCCCTTGGTTCTTAGCATGCTCACAGAATTGTGCAGCCATCAGCATAGTCACTTGCAGAACATCTTCCATCATCTGAAAAAGAAGCTCTAAATCCTAACCTTTTCCTGGCACCTCAGGCAGTTACTTAACTACTCCTGACTCTTGTGTTTGCCTATTACAGACACTTTTCTTCTAACTGCTAATTATCCTTTGAGTAATGTCTTTTCATACAGTTCTCTAACCAAGCATTTGAGAACCACCAAGGATGAGAAATATTGTCACACCTCTATAGCAACTTAAAAATACTTCACATGTAAGTGAGATCATGTGCAGCATTTATTGCTAACCATAAGGTTTGTTTGTTTGTTTGTTTGTTTGTTTGTTTTGAGACAGGACTCCCAGTAGCCCTAGCTAGTCTGGAACTCACTGTGTAGACCAGGCTGACCTTGAATTCAGAGATGTGCCTGCCTCTGCCTCCCAAGTACTGAGATTAAAGTCATGTGTCACCACGCTGGGCCTGCTTTAAGATTTATTTTTATTTTATGTGTGTGGGTGTTTTGCCTGCATATATATGTAAGTGCATCACATGGGTGCAGTACCCACAGAGGCCAGAAGAAGGTGTCGGATCCCCTGGAACTGGAGTTACAAACGGTTGTTAGCTGCCATGTAGGTGCTGGGAACTGAACTCAAGTCTTCTGCAAGGGCAGCCAGTGCTTTTGACCGCTGAGCCATCTCTTCCAGCCCCAGCATTTGGTGTTAGTGCCTGACTTTTTTCATTTAACATTATCTCTTCCAGAGTCATCCACGTTGTTGCAAATGACTGGTACTCCATAATGTTCATAGACCACATTAAAATTGTCTTCAGAAAACGAGCATCTTATTCATCTAGTAACTGATGTTCTCTGCATCCTTTCTAGCACTTGTTCTATTTAGCCTTAATGATAACAGCTGTTTTAAGTTGAGTGCGATATCATTGTGTTTTGATTTGTGTTTCTGTAATGATTGGCAATAAACATTTTTTTCATACCCTTATTGGCTGTTTGTGTCAGTTTTTTAAAGAAATGTCTATTCAGGTCTTTTGCTGTTTTTTTTTAATAGAGTTGGTTTTTTTGGCTATTGAATTATTTAATTTTTTTGGCTATTAACTTTTGAAAAAGCACGTATAGTTGGCTAATATTTTCTCCCATTCTGAAAGTTGTCACTTCAGTCTTTTTTTTAGACAGAACCTCATGTGTGCCAAATTGACTTTAACTTCTGATCCTCCTACCTCCAGCTTCTGAGTATGGGAACTGCAGCTGTGTGTGATCACTCTGGTTTAATGAGGTGCTGGGGATCAAACCCAGGGCTTCATGCATGCTGGGCAAATACTCTGCCAGCAAAGCCTAGCTCATCTTCATTTTTGGTGGTTGTTTTCTTGTATGGAAATGTTTTTGTCTGATTCTATGTGTTTTGTTTTAGTAGTCTTTACTATTGAAGTCATAACCAAAAAGTCTGTCTATTCTCAGGTCCTGAAGCATTTGTTTTATATTTTGGGACAGTAATTTCATAGTTTCAGGTCTTATTTAAATTTTAAGTTCATTTTGAGTTCATTTTGGTTTCTTCTGCATGTGGATATCCAATTTTTCCAGCACTCCTTAATGGATAAGTTGTCTTACCCTGAAGCGTGTTCTTAGCACAGTGATTGAGACTTGGTTGTCTTGTGAATGTGGGCTTTCTCATTGTCCTGGGGTGTTTAAGTCTTGATGTCTCATCTCATACCTATGTTAAAGCATTTAAAGTCAGTATCATTTACTTGAAATTGAAATATTCTTTTTATTTGTTTGTTTTGAGACAGTGTCTCATTATGTAGCTCTGGCTGGCCTGAAGCTGGCTTTTGTAGACCAGGCTGGCCTGGATCTCTGTGAGATCCACCTGCCTCTGCCTCTGGGATTAAAGGTGTACCCCACCATGCCTGGCTTATAGTACACAATTTTGTCATAGATTTTGGTGTTAGAGCTTAAGACCAGTGAAAGAAATTGTAACAGTTTAGAGAAAGAAAGTTGTGACTATCAGTTGTAATATAATTGTGGATATCATTGTATTAGTATCTATATTTAAGAGAAGAGGAGAGGCAGAATTGGCCACAGGTTTTTACTGCTCACCATCTTTCTGTGTCTTGAAGTCAAGCAGGAGAGAGAGAGGAAGGGCTAACTGGGGAAGAGGAAAGAAGGAACAGGAAAAAATCTATTGACGGAGAGTTAATGCCACGAGGGGCAAATGGCCAGGTTTTAGCATCCTCTGAAACAGAAACTCTAACTCTTTCGTAAGCACATGACACAATTGCATAGGAGACTAATTATGTTCAAATATAGATAAGAAAATATTTAAACAAATTTGATGTAGTGATAGCTGCTTTATTAAGATATTAAATCTAGAAGCAAGTTTAGTAACTATGATAATTTTGGTGATGAGTGTATGTGGAACAGAGATCCTTTATCTTTAGGGATGCATCAGTAGTCCTCAACCATATGTGCATACACTGGGCTTTCCTGTACATACATCTATTTCCGTGGTAAAGTTTATAAATTAGGTACACTGAGAGATTAACAACTATAATAAAATAGATTTTATAAATATACTGTAAACTATGTAAGTATGGTTTCTGTCTCTCAGAATACCTTACTATAGGTAGATCTTTGCAACCTCAACCAGTGATAGTTTTGCTTTCCTTATTAAGTCAGTCATGTTCACCCTTCACTTAAAGGCAGCACATGAAAGTGTCTCTTTAGCACGTCCAAATTGCCAGCAGCATTAGGCTTATGCTTTGGGCCATGATTATCTTAAATAAGGGTTCCATACACTACAGTCAGTCTGCTCACCAAGAGACTGATGAACAGGTAGCCTGGAACCTGGATCCATACAGGACAAAAGAGTAATTCATGAGGAGAGGATGGAGCCAATTTGTCAGGCTTGCCTGCCAGTGCCTTCACCTACTGAGCCATCTCACCAGGCTCCATTTAATATTTTTATCTGAGGTTGACCACAGATTGAAAGTGCAGCAGATAAGGACTACTGTATTTCAAGTTGTCTACAACAACTGTAATATGATGTGGTGTATTTGGATTCTACAAATCAGAGATGCTAATAAAACTGGCTTGTGGAATACATTTATAATTGAAGGAAACGTCAAATGATAGGTAGAGATTACTGAAGATAAAGGATAATTTCTTTTCAGTATAATTAAATGGATTTTTTATTAATTCCATTCCAGACCCCTTGATTCCCCTGATTCCATAGGGTATTATTTTTATGTAAATTAGGAGCATCTTCATCTAAAATAACATTTCAGTGGACAGCAGACATGACATTAAAATCTCTTCCCCAATGAATAAATTAGGCATGTAAGCATAGAATGCAAGTAAAGATTGTTTTGTGCATTAAATTATTAAAATTTTAGTATGATCAAAAGCTATTTTGAGCATCGTACATTTACTGGATACTTTTTATGTTAGATATTGACCCTACGGCTTTTGTAGTTTCTAATTTTAGATTTTTCTCTTCATGGGTCACATTTCTCTTTGTCCTTTAAAATATACAAGTGAAATGATTGACCAATTACAGTGCAAAATAGGATACAGATGAAATCAGAACTAAGTTAGCTTTAAAAATAAACAAGGAATCTTGTAGTCTACTGCAAGGACAGGTCCTCTTTCTCCTTAATGAATTTGAGCATGGCTGACAACAAGGATAAGCTAGTGGGTGCTGCACTGACCTAGGATAAGCCGTCTACTCTTCTGGTCTGGGTTCCCTCTCCTCTCAGGAAGTTAGCTGCCTGTCTACCACACAGGGTTCTGGTTAGCACCAATGAGACCGTGAAAGTACAATATGAGCTGGTGTCAGTAGTAGTCGGGTGGAAAAATAACTCAGAAGATTCAAAGGGTGTGAGGTGTGACCACTGGAACTAATTCTAGAATGGAATTTTACAATGTAGGGCTAGGGAGATGGCTCAGTGGATAAGAATGAACACTTGCTGTGCACACATCAGGGCCTGAATTCAAATCTCCACACCCAAAAGCATTTTTGAAAAGTGCACACATTGTTTCTTATTTCTGCACACAGCACTGTTTAGGCCGGATGTCCTCTTCTGCACACTGTGCATGGTATGTACCTGATGCTCAGTAAAGCCCCTGTTTTTTGACTTAGAAACCTAGGCCATGAGTATCTTACCTACGCTGTTGTCTCCGTTTCTTTTCCTTTTATGTAACTAAACCTTGTGTTTATGTTGTCAAAATACTTATATCTGCTTTTATGTTAGCATCCTAGACATTGTTTAAGATCTTTGGAGAGTGTTTACTTAATCCACTTACATCCTTAATCAGTTTTAAATCTGCAGTGATGGAATCTTTGGCATTCAGAGAAAAAGACTGCAGTATAGAGAAAGATTCAAACTTGTAACCCGAATGGCTGTTCAAGTCTTCCCTCTAGGGAAGACTGAGCAGACTCCGTGGGATCCACTTTGATGAATTTCCTCCACTTACTAGTTTGTAATACCTTTAGTTCTCTTAAACTTCCTAGTTACATAGTGATCATATTTGAAAGGGGTTTACAGAAGGGAAAATAATCAGTATTGTCCCAAATACCATTATTTGAATTTGGCTTCACTTTTTAAAAGATGTCTTAAAAAAGTCTTAACTTTAGAGAAAACAACGTGGAGTAAAGGTCCCATTCCTAAGGATACATGGCACATACTCCATAAATTTGCAGAATTGGAGACTAGATTTATTTGAAATCCTGTATTTTATCCTGAACATGGATGTCCCATTGCTCACCAAAATACCAGAGGCTGTTGGTGGATCCAGGTTTACTGTCTTTGCACTAATTCTGCTTTCCCGTTATTTTAAGAGAGTGGAGTATTGCATTTAATGTCTCCATTAATTACTCTGACATTTTGCTTTCATGAATGACCCAGAATAAGTATGATTCTAACACTATTTTAATTCCATTTTAAAAACTTTTATTATTAGTGGAGGGGGATACACATGTGCCACAGTTGTGTGTGGAGGTCAGAGGACAACTTTGTGGAGTTGGTTCTCTCCTTCCATTTTTCCATGGGTTCTCAGGATTGAACTCAGGTCAGGCCTGTGTAGCAAGCACCTTTACCATTTTGCCAACCCCTAGTTCATTTTTTGCTGCATATTAATCCCAATTAAATTATTATTTAGCCTGAGCAAGAGGATTCCTCTTGTTGAGCTATTGAAAGGAAGCCATTAGTGAAGTTTGTTTGTCCATGTCAGAACAAGAATTCTCTACCCTTCAGAAACAGTATTCAGTTTCAGTTGGTTAGTTTAGTTTTGGAAGTAGTTATGAGATGTGAAACTACCAGTATTATGCATTTCTAGTTTACTATTTTAAAACCCGTCTTTAAAAATGTGTTCATGATAGTTTGTAAAGGTCATTTTATTCATTGGTAAGATAACGAAACTTTTAAGATTAAAATTGTGTGTGTGTGTTTGTCTGTCTGTCTGTCTGTCTGTCTGTCTGTCTGTGGATTCAAGTGAGTATGTACCATAGCATGCATTTGGAAGTCAGAGGATAACTTTGGGAAGTCAGTGAACCATGAGTTCTAGAAATTGAACTTAGGCTGCTGTGCTTGCATGATAAGCACTTTTACACACTGAGCCATTTCTCTGGCCTATTTTTCTAAACCTGATACTTATGGTTAAGAAGATAGATTTTTGGCAGGATAGAGAGATAGCTTGGCAGTTTAAGCACTTGCTGTTATTCCAGAGGATCTGGATTCAGTTCCTAGTACCTACGTAGGATGGCTCACAACAGCCTTTAACTCCAGTTCCAGGGGATCCAGTACCCTCTTCTGGCCTCTGCACACACTGCATGCATGTATATACATTCAGGTACACATACATAAAGTTAATAAATAGACCTTTTAAAAAAAAGACAGACTTTGGGAGCTGGGTATGGTGGTACAGGCCTATAATTCATTCAGACAGGAGGATGAGGCAGAAGGATCATGAGTTAGAGGCCAGTCTGGGTTACATAACAAGATCCTGTCTTTAAAAAAAAAGATTGGGGCTGGGAAGATGGCTCAGTAGTATAGAGTGGTATAGAGTATGAAGTAAGTGTTAGATAAGTGTTAGTTTCTTTGATTTGTTTTGCTTTTTTGGTCTTTTTGAGACAGGGTCTCCTGTAGCCCCAGCTGACCTGCCACTCACTACGTGCAACAGGCTGGCCTCAAGCTCATAGACATCTGCCTGTGTATTAATGTACAGCCTGCCTTATGTTTTGAGTTATTTTTCAAATAAGCTAATGAGTTAACAACAGATTTTTTTTTCTACCACACACACAAACACAAAAAAGTAGTTGCTAAGCATATATTCATTCAGACAGATAATAACTACTCCCTGTTGTCTTGATACTTCATTAACAAACTGATACATTCACATACCCTTGCCCTACCTCTTCCAATTCATTGCTTAACTTAGTTGTTTAGGATTATTTCCCCTTTTGCAATCCACACTTTGCATATAGATCAAGGATGAAAGCAATCTCCAGGGTAACCTTGTAGGAGCAGCAGTCCGATTCCGGATTGTTCTGGAACTAATGAGAACAGAGCCAGGGTGTGAAAAACTATGTCTTTCAAAAGGGGTGAACTCCTTGTAGCCTTCCCATAAGATGGATAAACATGTCATCACATGTAATAGCTTACTTGATTCAGAAGCCTGCACAGAAGGAATCCTTGATTTTAAAGTTGATGTGCCTGCGTAGACTCCGCAAGTCTTCTGAGGCTCCTTCCTCCCTTTGAAGACATAGTTGTGGGCAGATCTAATCTTTGATACTGAGATAATTTTGTATTTGTGATACTGATAGTTTTCAGGTTTTAAAATCTATATCTTCCCTATTGGTTTGACCCATACTGCATAAGTTCATCATCTTGGTGTCCCCCGCACTTGGATTTCATTCATTCAGCCAACTAAAAGATTGTTATTTGCCTGCAGTTTGCCCTGGATGGTGTGTTGTTTACTGGGGTTACTGTTGTGGGTCCCTGTGGGATCTTTTTTTGTGGAGAATCATTCATTAAATCAGTTGTCACACAAATAAATAGGAAATTAGACTTTGATAGCTTAGAGGAGTGCAGTGCTATAAATTCTGGTCTGCAGACTTGACTAAAGTGAAATCCAAAGACTAAGCAGTTGTTATTCAGGTCAAGGAGTGCAGGCAGGTTGTTCTCGGCATGGAAAGATTACCCCAAAGGCCTCTAGATGGAGGCAGCGTGGAGGGTTTGAGGAACTCCAGGAAAGACTGTATCTGGAATGGGGAAAATTGAGCAGAGAGGTCGGTATGGCGTCATTAAGTAGGACAAGGAAGGCCATAAAGCTGTCTATGTCTGCCATAAGAGCAGATGGGTGGCTAAGAGTTACAGTTTTTGTTTTGAAAAGCTTATCCTTCTAGAAGGAGTTAGAAGTCCGAATAGATGACAGGAAACCAGGATATCACAGATGTCATTTTAATTTTCAAGATACAAAATGATGCTCAGCTTTTCCATCTTTGTGCTTTGTGTGTAGGACGTTGACTTCCCATTTCCTCTGCAGATTTACACCTTTCTTCCCCCAAACTGTCTGGGCTGTGGTCTCAGGGATCTGCTGTTACTCCTAAAGGCTAAATTCAGGTGAACTGAGATATGGGTGCCATCTGCTTCCTAATGATTTCATCGGTTTCTTTTTGTTTCCTCCCTCCTTTTAGATAGGAGATACGGTGGTGTGGTGGAAGCCGTGGAGGCAGCAGCAGAAGCAGCAGTGACAGCAACAGTAGCAAGTACATCTTACATCAGATGCTGTCCTGGTCCTCTGCATGCATACAACCATCTTTTCCTCAGTAGAATGAGAAGAGAAAGAAACTGAGAGAAAAGAGGTTGCAGAGTAGGGTTTAAACTCAGCTTACTTCTGAAATCTGGGCTCTTAACCACTCCTCTCACGGTGCAAAGTCACAAGTAGCAGCTTAGAGAGCTGCAAGGGAGCCTGCCTCGCACCACACGGCCAGTCACAGAGGCTCGGATACCCAGGGTCATGCTGTGTTCATTACAGGTAGCAGGACTGTGTCCACCCATTTTCTTTCAGCATTTTCTCAATGTTACTTCACATCATTACTGAGAGCACAATTTACTCAGAAATTTGATGGGTACTCAAGGGGTGGCTCAGTGCTTAAGAGCACATGTTGTGCTCTCTCTTTTTAAAAAGATTTTAATTAGGTGTTTGTCTGTGGGAGAATAGGTAGGTACGTGCACATGAATCAGGTGCCCACAGAGGTCAGAGGCATCCCCCCTGGAGCTGCCCTATGTGCACAATGGGAACTGAACTAAAGTTTGCTCTTAACTGCTGAGCCATCTCTTGAGCGCCCCCCCCTAATAAAAAGTAAAAAGAAATTTGAAATTACAGTGTTCCATTGTAGGGATGCACTGTAGTTTATTAAACTTGCTTTTAATTTTGGACATTAACATTTTTTGTTATAAGGGTACGTACAAGAATATGATGCTTCCCTATCAGAATGGTCCCAATAAATAAAAATAGAAAATCAGGTTCACAGACATGTAAAGAGTTACGTAAATGGGTACTCCCACTTCAGAGTTCTTTTTGGTAGTATCTGTGAAAGCTGAGCATAGGCATATCCTAGGACCCAAAAACTCTTCTCTGAAATAAGTACCCAGTAGAAGTGTGTGTGTGTGTGTGTGTGTGTGTGTGTTTTCATGTGTTTTCACCAAAACACATGTAGAAGACTGTTCATGGTAGCTGTATTAATAACAACCAGAAACTGGAAACTAGTAATGAGTAAATAAATGGATTTTACACAATGAAATACTGTTCACCAATTAGACTAGACAACCTACAACTGCATGTGACAGTGTGCTTAAATGTCATAAACCTATTGGTGAATATGATCCCAGTCTTTTGCAGATACTTAGATATACTTACAGGTTTTTGTAAAAGTAAAGCCATACACCTTTAATTCCAGCACTTGGGAGGCAGAGGCAGGCAGATCTTTGAGAGTTTGAGGCCAACATGGTGTATAAGGCCAGTGGGTCTAGGCTAGCCAGGGCTACATAGACCCTGTCTCAAATAAATTAATTTCTAAAGTAAAGCTGTTGGTATCCTACTGTTTTAGTATCAACCAAGCTACTGAATATAGACCCAGTGTATAATGGCACAAATAGAACAGAAGTTTACTTGTTGGTCACATGCAGGTATCCAGAGCATATGGTCCATGCTGAGGTCAGGCCAGGGACTGTTTCTACTCCATGTAGTCCTTCAAGAACTTGGGCCAGCATTGTCATTGCTGTGTTCAACATGGTGCTCAAGGCCACACCCTGCTCACTTTCTATTGTAAGAGGACATGCTGTGAATGGGGTGGGGGTATGAGTGAGAATAGAATATACTTAGGTACTCAGAAAAGAACGCATTTGTAGTCTTTGCCATGGGCATTCTTTTTGCTGCTTTGTGTCTGTTTTTCTTTGAATGAGTACTTTGTGTTTATCTTTTCATGTCAGTGAATATAAGTCTCATTACTGTCTCCATTGTTTTTGATTTTTTGAGTCTAGGTTGTCCTATAGCCCCAGCTAACGTGGAACTCACTGGGGCTTAAAGGTGCGTTGCCACACTCAGTTCCTCATTGCTGTTTTTAATGTTAGTAGATTATTCCCTTGAACAAATGGGATGAACTATACTTGAGTGAGATCATGTTGATGGTTTTGTTTTGATGTTTGTGATTTCTAACAATATGTTAACAATATTAATAAGCAGGCAAGAACCTAAATAAGAAACTTGCTTTCATTTGGTAAATTATTAGAAGTAGAGCTAAGGGCTCAAAAAGTCTACCCATTTTAAGGTTTTGGCAGGACACACATTCCCAAATCGGTCTCCATATTGTCTTCAGTGTCCATTTTTATTTTAATTTCAATTTTTTTCTTTTTTTTCTCTGCTACTCACAGAGATCTGCCTTCCTCTGCCTCCCAAGAGCTGGGATTAAAGGAATGTACCACCACGCTGGGCTTTATTTTGAATTTTTTAATTGTATTTTTATTTATTTTGTGTGTATGTTTGCATGCACATGCCACAGCACGTGAGTTGTCAGAGGACAGTTTGTGGTCATCAGATCTCTTCCTCTCAACATGTAGGTCCAGAGGATATCACTCAGACTGTCAGGCTTGGTGACAGGTGCCTTTACCTGGTGAGGTGGCTTGGCAGTGTCCATTTTTGTTTAGCCATTTAGTCACTTTTAATTGATTTTCAAAAATAAAAGTATTGTGCTGATGTGGTAGCGTCCGCCTTTAATCCCAGCACTTGGGAGGCAGAGGCAGGTGGATCTCTGTGAGTTCAAGGTCAGCCTGGTCTACATAGTGAGTTCCAGGACAGCTGGGGCTACAGGGAGACCCTGTCTCAAAAGGACCAATAAATAAATAAATAAAGTATTGTGTATTGGGCTGGAGAGATGACTCAGCAGTTAAGAGCACTGACTGTTCTTGCAGAGGACCCAGGTTTGACTCCCAGCACCCACATGGAAGCTAACAACTGTCTATAACTCCAGTTCCAGGGGTTTTGTCTCCCTCTTCTGACCTCTGCTGGCACTGCACTACACCTGTGCACTTAACATGCATGCAATGCCCTCATACACATAAAATAGAAATTTTATATAAAGGATTATGTATTGATGTTATAGCACATAACTAGTAAAAATGGTTACTATAGTGAAGCAGATTGATCTTTCGTTTCATATAGTTACTTTTAAATGACTATAACAGCTAAAATCAGTTTAAAAATCTATTTAAATTTCCTAATACAGTTTTGTTAGCTATAGCACTCATATGAAGTGACATTAAGTTAGCATTATCTCTTCTTTTCTTTGAAATTTTATTTTTATTATATGCGTATGAGTGTTTTGCTTGCATGTATATTAGTATACCATGTGCATGCAATGTCTGAGGAGGCCAGAAGAAGGCATCAGATCCCTTGGAACTGGAGTTATGGATGGTTGTGAACCTCCATGTGGGTGCTGGGAAGTGAACCCAGGTCCTCTGCAAGAGCAGTCAGTGCTCTTAACCGCTGAGCTGTCTCTCCAGCCCCTGTCTTATATTTTAACTGTCATTTCATTATTAGCCAAAAAACTTTTGATGTCATCAGACTCCTGATTGCCTTTTGATTTCTGTTTCTGGTGTTATACCTGGATTTACCCTTAGATTACAGAAAGAGCTATATTCCCTACTAGATGTTGGTGCTTTTATTTGTGTATTTTTTCTAAATCTAGTCCGTCTAGAAATGATCTGGCATATAGAATCCAATTGTTGTTTTTTGCTGAGTGTTATTTGGCTATGCCAGTAGCCTTAGTTGTATGTGTTTTTCCTAAAGGACTGTGTGAACTTTATAAAAATCATTGAGAAATGTTTCAAAGACGTCTTGCTAAATAGTGATGAGAATGGAGACAGAAAGTTGCAGCTCTGAGTCATTTGAAGGAAAGAAAGCCATGTTGTTTCAAACAAAACCTTGGGTCATCAGGCATTAAAGTCAGCATGGCGGAGGAGAGACCCTTGTATTAGCTAAGAGACTAGGACATGCTGTGACATTTGATGGCTCCTCCCCATCATCTTAGCTGCTCCCCACTTACAGGTTTACCGTCTAATTTCTTTGGGGGCTGTTTTGATTGCTTTTTATGTGCTCTTTATGTCATTGCACACTGAGGCTCCTTCTACCTGCTGGACCTGGTGCTGTGTGAAGCTAAAATTGAGAAAATGTAGTAGAAATTAATACCATTATAACTTTAGAGACTCTTTTTTCTTTATGGGTGTTTCATAGCATTTTAATTTATTTAATATGTGTGACTATTAAAGTTACTATTAAGCCTGGCTAGATATTTTGTTAGCACAATTCTCTCCCTCAGTTTACACAACCTGGTTTGAGCAAGCCTGTTTATGTGCAGCAATTATAAGGCCTTTGAAAGAAAAAGAAACCATGTTTGTTTTTTATATTTCAGTCAGCAGTCATGCTCAGGTTTTGGGAATAATTGAAAGAAAAACAAAACTTAGTTGTTGGATGAACAAATAACCCAAGTGTCCACTGAACCGCCTCCTCTTGCCCAGCCTCTCAGGCTCACAACCTGCATTTGTTAAAGTTCTTTTGGTTATAGACACAGGTGGCAATGCATGCCCACAATCCCAGCACTTGAATGAGAGAACTTCCAGCTTATCCTCAGCTACACAGAGAGTTGGTGGCCAGCATGAGCTTCATGAGACCTTGTCTCAAAACACAAAGAAGTCAAATTTTTAAATGCTTCGGCCTAACAGCAGAGACACACTTAGAAAGTCTAAAGAGGGGATAAACCCTTCAGTTGAAGACTGCTACTTGGTCCTTATCTTTTTTTTGTTGTTGTTATTTTTTGAAGGCAAGTGTGTGTATCCACAAAGGCCAGAAGAGAGTGTCAGGTCCCCTAAGCTGAAGTTGCAGTTGGCTGTGAGCCACCTCTGAGCCATCTCTCCAGTCCCTCAATTGCACAAATCTTGATTTCTTTATATTTCATTTTGTTGCATTCCCCATAAAACCCCTAACCCTGGGTGGGTCAGCCTTCCTATCTAGGACACTAAAATATGCTGGAAAGTGACAGCTCTTAAGATCACCCGCTTCTACTTACCATTGGGTGCCTGGCAATTTTCTGAAGCCTCCAACTTCCTGTAGGGCACATATGGCACACTCATCAGGCATAGTTGTTGATCACTGATGATTCTGTCAATACAGGATGACCTACTGTTCTAGTCAAAAGATCTGATGCCTGTCGGTTGAGGGACTGAAATTTTGATTGTGCTGATTGAAAGCTTCTGTTGATTGTTCCCACCTTCGCCAGGTTCTAGGAGTTGTCGATTGCTTTCAGAACATGGATTTCAGTCCATAAAGCCATGGGTTTTGAATAGAGACAAACCAGATTGGCTTTGGATTTCAGCAGTTTTCAGATAGAAGGGCATCTCCTACCTGCCATTCTGCTTCATTTATTTTGAAGCATTTTCTTTTGCTGGCTTAATGGTTTTCTGAGATTCACTTTTCATTGAAATTGTATATTTTGGCTTGATTGGTGGAAAAAATATACTTTTATGTGTAAATAGGCTATTCTAATGCTAAATAAAGCTTTGGAGTTTGTACAACCAAACTGAGTTATATTTTGTTTATGCCACAGATGACACAAATCAATTGTGGCAAGTACATTTGTGGGAACCACAAGACCTTGTACTGAAGGTAGTTTGTTGCAGTGATTTACAAACAGTTCCCTAGCAGTTTCTTTTGGTGAGAGAAATGAAGTTTGATGCCAGTATCTTTGTTAACAGTTGGATCTTGACTGACCCCCATAAGCTGATATGTTAAAGGCTCATCCTAGCCTGTGGCCCTATTCAGAGGTCGAGGTGATACAGTCCTTAGAAGGTGGGGTATAGTGGAAGGAAGTTAGGCTGTTGGGGGCAGGCCTTTAAGGAGTTAAAGGAATCCTTGCCCCTTCCTGTATTTCTCCTTCCAGCCACCATGAGGTGAACAAGCTTCCTTCACCATATGCTTCCACAGGCCAAGGAACCCTGAATCGAAACAATGAGCCCCACTTTCTGCCTTCCTTTCAAGTTGTTCACCTTAAGTACTTTGTTGCAGTGATGGAAAGCTGACCATCACATGAGTTTTTATTTAAATATGAAGCAATTAAAACTCTTCCCTTCCCTTATATTCTCTTTCTTCTATATACATAGTCCCAGGTGGGTATACATTCCAGTTTCCAAAATGTATTATTATAAATCAGTAACAGAAAAAGTTCTTCAAATGAGACAGTAGCGATAGTAACAATACCAAATTTTTTGTAAGAATGTGTTTTATGGCTCAGTGGGTGAAAGTGCTTGCTACCAAGCCTAACCACCTGGGTTTGATCCTTTGGGACCCACCTGGTGAAGGAGAAAACCAACTGCAGTGGGTTGACTTCTGACTTCCACATGCACGTACATGCACATGCACACACTTACATAACAATGAAT
Organism: Nannospalax galili; assembly: GCF_000622305.1. Taxonomy (NCBI): domain Eukaryota; kingdom Metazoa; phylum Chordata; class Mammalia; order Rodentia; family Spalacidae; genus Nannospalax; species Nannospalax galili. Next base: position 54,742 of record NW_008348958.1, on the reverse strand, counting down.
AACTGTGAAAAACAGATGCACAATAAAAGGTAGACAAATAATGACAAAATAATCTGTGTCCTGGAGACAATTTGATAAGGGGGAAAGAGCAGGGCTTTGGATCAACCAGATAATTTCTTTGAACCCCAAATTCTAGCCATTTAAGGGGTTTAGGTTTCAATCTCTTTTTCTCTAAAGGGAGGTTAACAGCTGCCATATTGGATTAGAGTAGTTTAAATTTTTTGCTAGCATATGTTAATTGTACATAGTAATGGTTTCGTTATGATGTTTTCATACATGTGTATGACATCACACTCATCCCCATTCCTCTCTTGCCCCCCCCACTCCTGCTGCTCCTCCCTGTTCGCAGCATCTCCCTTCCTTTCTCATGTCTTTTGAGAAGTATTAGCACATAGTAGATATGTAAGTAATTTGTCAAAATAAAACAAATAACTTGATTTACTCTGATGCTAGTCTTGGAAAGCACGTGGTAGGCATCTTCCCCTTGTTAAATTTTAAGAAAACTTGGGAGCTGGGAATAGTGGCACATGCCTGTCATCCCAGCACTCCCCGAAGTTCAGGTGGGATGAGGGCAAATGCAGGGCCGGGCTGGGCTACATGGGTAGACTCTGCCTAAGAAAAACCAAACAAACAAAAACCCCGAAAACTGCTAAAAGGAAGGGAAGGGGAAAGGGGCAGTACACTGAAGTGCTTTGCTGGTATTGCCTGGCTAGTTTAGACTCAAGGCCAACAAAGACCAGTGGTACAGTTTTACCTTTGGTCTATCCGTGGCATTTAGAGGTTAAAAATAGGCTGGAAACTAAAGCCCCACAGATGAACGAAATTAATGTTGCTTGCCTAATTGGCATCTGCTGATACTACATTGGAAGGAATTTCATTGAAGGGAATCACCTCTCTCTCTCCCTGTCCTGTATTAATCAGTATTCTGGCCTTCGCCCATTGGCCTTCAGTGATTTAAGACAGTACTTAGCCAGGCATGGTTGTGTACATCTGTAAAGACGGAAGCAGGAGGATCATCCATCCACAAGTTACAGGCTAGCCTGGTCTACCTCGTGAGCTCCAGGCCAGCTATGGCCACATAGTGAGACACTATCTCAGATCAACGTACTAGTAGAAGACTTGAGTTTCGAGGCTTGGGAAGATTGACTAGTAGTTCAGTACCAACTACTAGTAACAAGCTTCCCCATTAAATGTATACATTGTCTAAAATGAGCCCAATTTCAGAAACACTAAAGTGTGAAAGAAGACATGAATCCCAGAGAGATGAAGTTTGAAGGACCCACTAGTAAGGTTGTGTGTGTGTGTGT
>NW_008348958.1:32426-53376 GCF_000622305.1 Nannospalax galili | reverse complement strand
GAGAGAGAGAGAGAGATCTTGTGTGTATTGATTCAATTACGGTTTCCTCATATCTTCTGTGTCCTAAAGAATTGCCAGTGACTCCTCAGAAAGAACCTAGGTGAAAATCAGGTTGGGATTTGATTGAACCGCAGTTTCTCCTCCCACCTCTATTTTTTCTTTTATTATCTTTTTTGTCTCTTTTGTCTTTTTTTTTTGAGACTCTATAGCCCAGGCTGACCTGGAATTCATTATATAGTTAAGTCTGACTGGAATTTTCATGGTAATCCTCCTACCTCAGCTGGTCAATTGCTGAGTTTGTAGGTGTGAGCTATCCATGTCTGATTATGGTTTCATAATATTTGGATCAAGCATCTTTTAAAAATGTTTTATTATTTTTATGTGTATGAGTGTATTGCCTGCATGTATGTAAGTGCACCTGTGTTGTCCAATGCCTGTGGTGGTCAGAAGAAGGCATCACATCCCATGGAACTGGAGGCAGGATGGTTGTTAGCTGCTGTGTGGGTGTTGGGATGGAAGAGCAGCTGGTGCTTAGCTAAGCCATCTCTCCAGCTCAGGCATCTTTTTTTTTTTTTTTTTGAGACAGGGTCCAACTATAAATCCCACTTGGAATTCAGTATGTAGACCAGTTTGACCTCCATCTCATAAAGATCCACCTGCCTCTGCTGGCATTCATGGCATACATGCACCAGCACACCCAGCTGGATGGAACATCTTTCTGGGCTGTGACTTGCTGTTCTTCTTGGACTTTGTGTAATTGTTTTCCACCCTGTTTTTGGTAAGCTGTTTCCTTCTTGTCAATGATGTGATATTGACTGTTAAGCAATATATATGTGAAATTTAATTGTATTACTATCCATGTTAATTGCGTGTTTTGTCCACATCAGCTGTTTAGTAACCTCTACCCAGAGTAAACCATTCTGGGAAACAGCCCTGAACTGGTGTGAAAGCTAGAAGCTGAGAAGTCTTCATCCCAGAACTGTGGATCGATTCTCTCTTATTTTTATTCATTGGTGGATTAAGTATGTGACTTTTGTGGTGTAACTAAAAAATTTTTTTTTTTTGTGGTTTGCTTATCTGTAGTGTTTCTTTTTCTTACCTTGAGTTAAAAACCAAACACTTTATAATACTTATACTTGGAAATGCCCTGCTTCTAAATAAGAGTTGAGGGCATAGCACTCAGTGAGGGGGAAAACTTTTGACTATGTAGAGGAGACTTGTGGGTAACAGTTCAGCAGATCCTTAATGGCAGTATTCTCATCTTCTCATTGGCTTTAACTTAATTAAATTGTAGGAAACTCAGGTCAGAAATTGAACATTCACATTCCTTTGGTAAAGTTTGTTCTTAGTCTCCATCTTGCATGTTAGTTGGAGTTACATGTATCAGAGACATTAAATGGATAAACTGAGTGGTCTTTTGTGCTACCAGTTGGGAGGTATCACTTGCATATGTTTATGGATCCATCTTCCCCTGTAGCAAGCTGTAAGGAAGAAAACCTATGTGACTGTAATTATGTGGAGTTTTGTTGTTGAGCTTTCACTCTCAGTACAACTTTCTATACAAAATGCAGTAGAAACTTCTCCCTGATGACTTCATAAGTCACTGTCACACTTCATTTCTGAGACCCCATGATTTTTTTTTAAATCTTGACTGTCTTTCCTTACACCCTTCAGTTCCAGAATACATAGCCTGCTTAATTGGCAGGGTAGTCAAGTCAGTTAGGAGGATGACTGTCACAGCCTAGACAGTTAAAAAACAGACAGTGGTAGAACTCTTGTTGAGGGTAGTGCACTGTTAGTGTCACTGTGTCTTTTTGTATTTGGCTAATAAGACAGTTGCAAGAAGTTCATAAAATCTTGCAGTCAAATGAAGACCCCCCACACACTTTGGGCTATAAAAATGACAATAGTAGTTAAAATGAACAGTACAGCTATGTCTCGTAATCTTTCCCCTATGCTAGAGAGAAGCATGAGATAATTGGGCTTGGCTTAGAGGAATCATACTGGAGAAAAGCAGTTTTCTATACAGCTTGAGGACGTAATGTCCAGTAATGCCTGAAAAGCCTGAGGCTGTTAAGAAGTGATTGAATCTGTGAACATTTACACGGGTGACAACTGACTAAAGAATTGGGGGAAGATGGAGGTCACCAGTTTTCTTTGTCTCTGGGAAGATTTTTTCAAAAGTATATTTTTTAATATATTTTTCAGTATGGGACATTCAGTGTGAACTGAGGTTCCCACAGTAACCTGTATATAGATGCTCAGCTGTTTATAAGTAGGGATTTATTGTGCTAAAGAATGCCTGAGGAGGTCTAGGGATGTGACTCCGTGGCAGAGCACTCACCTAGTGTGCATGAGGCTTTGGGTTCATTCCCTGAAAACTACCTCCCCCCATCCTTTAAAAGAATGTTAGATGTAGCTTTCTGAACTTAATGTGAATTTATAGTTATATACTTATTTATAGAGTCAGAACAGTTTTTTTTTAAAAAAAACCAACAAAGTATGAAGGTTTATTTCAGAACTTGTGTAAAAAGAGAAAGAAAAGCAAATGGGGAAAATATTTGTAAATCATATATGTGATGAAGAAATTATATCCAAATAACAGAAAGAACTCCCATGACTCAGTGCTGAGAAAAAACTCACTAGGCGAAAGATTTGAACAGTGTCCTCACTAAGAAAATGTGTAGATTGTAAAATACATACCTGAGGGGCTGGAGAGATAGCATAGTGGTTAAGAACACTGTTCTTGCAGAAGACTCGGGTTTGAATCCCAGCACCCATATGGCAGCTAACAACTGCCCGTAACTCCAATTCCAGGGTATCCAACGGCCTCTTCTGTCCTCTGTGGGCATTGCACAACATGGGTGCACTTACCAACATGCAGGCAATACACACATGCACACAAAATAAAAATAATAAATTTTTTTTTTTTTAATTTTAAAGGGGGGCTGGAGAGATTGCTCAGAGGTTAAGAGAGATGACTGCTCTTGCAGAGAACCCAAGTTCGATTTCCAGCACCCGCATGGTGGCTACAAATTGTCCTTAACTCCAGTTCCAGGGAATCTGAAGCCCTCTTCTGACCTCCGAGGCACTGCACAACTCAGGTGCACTCACATACGTGCACACAATACACTCATACACATAAAATTTTTAAAAAATAATAAAATATTGGGCAGGAGAGATGGCTCAGCAGTAAGAGCACTGACTGCTCTTGCAGAGGGCCCGGGTTCTATTCCCAGCACCCACATAGCGGCTACAAACTGTCCTTAACTTCAGTTCCAGGGGAATCTGAAGCCCTCTTCTGATCTCCACAGCATTGCATGACATGGATTCACTCACATACATGCAGGCAATACACTCATACACATAAAATAAAAATAAATAAAATATTAAAAAAAATACATACCTGAAAAAAGAAAGATGCTTGCTCCTTAGTACAGAGTACTTGTCTAAGTATACACTAGGTCCTGGATTCTACCCACAACATACACACAAAATGGAAAAAAATGTTCAGCATCTATAGTTACATAGATTAAACCCATAACCAGGTACCAAGGTATAACTTATTCTCAAGACCAAAAATAAATGTAGATACTTTGTTTATATGTCAGTACTGTGCCTCTATAAACCCGTTTGCTCTTTGTAGAACCCTGAAGCACTATTATCATTATTTTCAGAGGTGCTTGAGACATTATGCTATGTTCATCATACCATATTTAGTGGGTCCTCTGCTTTGGGGTGGTTGGTTACTGTTAGATGTTGTCCTCCCTTGTATCAGGAGTACATTTTGTACCTAAACAATAGAATGAGAAAAGTTTTTATGAAAATGGACATTAAGTTCCTCCCTTCTTTTCCTTCCCTCCCTCCCTTCCCTCCTTCCCTCTCTTTCTCCCTCCTTTCCTTTCCCACCCTCTCTCTCCAGGGTCTCCCTGTAGCCCTAGCAGTCCTGGCACGCACTATATGAACCAGGCTGGACTCCATCTCACAGAGAACCACGTGCCTCTGCTTCACAAGTGCTGGGATTAACCACTCCTGGCCCCTAAGTTCCTTTCTTCTATAATATACTCATACTGTTTTGTCATCTGCTTATGAAAAGTACTGTTTTAAACCTCCCCTTACCCTGGGGTTTAACCTCTCTACCCATCAGAATAGTAAACTGATCCTCAAAAAAAAAAAAAAAAAAAAGGATATGCAGATATGTTCTTTTCTTGGACCCAGACACAGTTAAGAAATGGAACTAATTGTAGCACAAACCAGTGTTTATTTTGTGGATCCCCCCACCAAAGCAATTACATGGTGCTAGTCCTTTTCTTTTCTTTTTTTTTTGTCTTTTTGAGATAGGGTCTCCCTGTAGCCCCAGCTGTTCTGGAACTCACCACATAGACCAGGCTGGCCTTGAGCTCACAGAGATCCACCTGCCTCTGCCTCCCAAGTGCTAGGATTAAAGGCGTGTACCACCACACCCGTGCTAGTGCTTTTTATTAGTAGTGAAACTTTAGAAATACTCAAATCACTGTTTGAGGTGGTCCTTAACCCTCTAGTTCATTTGACTCAAAGAACATGAGGCAGAATAGTAATTACTTGGACTGTAACCTGATGTGTGATGTTTGACTCATAGAAATCAATCTTATCCTTTAAGACCAACCCTTATTGGCACAAGTTCCTGATAGTAGGGTGAAAGAGCAGGAGCCAGCCCTTCCTGTGCTTTCAGCCACCAAAAATCAAATACTTTTAAGTGTTAGAAAATGGGAGTTTTTCACCTTTCAGTTCATATGAGCTGATCTGACTGTTGCTATAGCAGTGATTTTTCCACCTACATAAAATTCGAGTTTGAGACAATTATTTTCTTACAGGTTTCAAAACTGTAAAATGAATTCACACAGGTATTGTAGCCCAGGAATAATTTTTCAGATGAGAGAAAGGTGATTTGTTTTAATAATTTCATGAGTGAAAGCATGAAAACTCAACTACAAGTCTAACTTGATTGGTGTGTATATTTCATTTAATACGAGATTTGAAACATTTAAACATTAGCTTTGAAGACATCACTATTCTAGCAACCAGAAGAGAAGTAATGGGCTCTTAAAACAAATTGGTTATTTAGTTAGTGCCTGTTGAACCACTTACAAAGTGATTATCAGAAAGTTACATCAAAAGTGGTTAGTGCTTTGACCATATTCTCCCAAGTTTCCAATAGCTGTAAATATTATCTTCGTGATAATAATCTTGTTATATTGTTATTTGAACTTTAGTTTTTATTTTTTAATATTTTATTTTTATTTTATGTGTATATGTGTATTGCCTGCATGTAGGTAAGTGCCTGCGGAGGACAGAAGATGCTGTCGGATCCCCTGGAACTGGAGTTATGGACAGTTGTTAGGTGCCCTGTGGGTGCTAGGATTTAAACCCGGGTCTTCTGTAAAAACAGTCAGTGTTCTTAACCGCTGAGCTGTCTCTCCAGCCCTGAACTTTAGTTTTTATTTATTTTCACTGCATTCTCTCTCTCTCTCTCTCTCTCTCTCTCTCTCTCTCTCTCTCCTCTCTCTCTCTCTCTGTGTGTGTGTGTGTGTGTGTGTGTGTGTATGCAGGAGTTAGTTTTCTCCTTCTATCATGTGGGTCCCAGGGGTTGAACTCAGGTGTTCAGTGTTAGCAGCAGATAACTTTATATGCCAAGCCATCTTGCCAGCCTGAATTTTAGTTTTTAAAAGTTCGTATTTATGATGTCCTTATTTCTTCACAATTATCACATTATTTCATTTTATCCTATGGGGTTATCACAGTCATAATAAAACATCGCAACCTCTTAGACTCACAGTCTCTATACCTAAAAGCAGGCTTGGGGATTATTCTGCCCAACTGTTTCATTTTATCAATATAGGATCTAATACTTCAGGGGCTAAAGTGACACCTGGGTTATTCAGCTTATTATAGCAGAGTTGAGGCCAGAATTAAGTTGACCCTGGAGCTGGCCTTTACCCTAAATAATGCTGTGTCCTTGATAGTGTCTGTCAACTTAGAGTGTCACTTGATTGCATTTTTATTTTTTGGTACAGTAGATATATGCATGTAAAAAGCATCTCTGCATGTGGAAGTCTCTTGAATTTGAACAGGAATAAGTTCAATAATTCTAAATAAGCAATTCATAGTAAGCGAGCAGTAAACCCTGTGAGTGGTCATAATTATTCTACAGTAGAGAGATTTTGTTTAAATATGAAAGTACTTACAATATTTGATTCCCCATAAGAAAATAATGAACAAGCCCACAGAACTTGTGAATAAAGGGCGGAAACGAGAGAAACACAAATGACTAATCAAAAAGGCAGCCAGAAGGAGACATCCTGTCATATTGGCCTGAACTCAAATGTGACTAATACTCACCTCACTGAGATCAGTGAAGGCAGAGGAGAGTCACCACCTCTGACCACTGGTGGTCTGTAAGCTGCTGGAAGTAGTCTGTGTATAGACCCTTTGTCCTATCAAGTTTGTGTTCCTACAGATTCATCTTACAACTATGTGGACAAACTGTGGTTATTAGGTCTAACTTTCATACTATTTATAGAGATTCATGAAGATAGCCATTGAAGTGTTTATGTACATGTACACACATATACATGTTAGCAATACCTAGGAATTACTCAAGAATCTTCCAGTAACCAACATGAATTATAGAACAACAATAGGATATGTAGCAGTAGGTTCATATGTGCCAAGGCCCTGTATTTAAAGAGAAACCCACACTTTACAACAGCTTGAATGCTAAAAGCTGTATCTTTTTTATGATTTTTTTTCTTTAAAATTTCTGGCATGATAAATAGTATTAATAATTATCTAGGACATGGTAGAATGGACTTTCTTTTTTCCCTTTAAATCCTCTAAAATGTGGGAAATATTTATACATGGCACTGTACATTATTAAAAATAATTTGAGGGGCTGGTAAGATGGCTTAGTAGATAAAGGTGCTTACCGTCAAGCCTGATGACCTGATCTCAATCTCCAGAACCCACATGGTAAAGGGAGAGAATCAACTCCCACAACTTGTTCTCTGACCCCCACATGTATACTTTGGCACACTCTTGCGCCCCCCCCCTCATAAATACATGTTTTAAAAAATAATTATGCATAGTAACTACTACTAAGAAAATCCTTCATTTATCTTGAAAAGCTTCTGAATACTTGTTCTGTAGCCCAGGCTGCCCTCAGATTCTTAGCAGTCCTCCTGACTCAGCCTCCCAAGTGCTGAGATTACAGATGTTTACCCCCACACCCAGTCTTATTTCTCTTAAAAAACCATTTAGTACCAAGAGTCAAAGTATATTGAGATTCAGTCCACAAAGTCTCAAAATTGGGAGAATTCTGTCCTACCCATTCCCTACACCTCTGCGTTATAGGTGTTTCTGGTTCTTCTGTCTGTTCTTGTCTGGAAATGATAACTGTGGGTATGGGATGTTGAACAATCACAGGATAGATGAGCTTTGCTTTGTGCAATCAAAGCTCTTCATACTCCAACTCTGACAGACTTAATAAACCCTGACTACCACATTGGCCCTCAGGAAGAAGCTTTGCACTTGTCTTTTGGTAATATGTATGAATGATCAGTAACAGTCACTTTAAAGCACCCATGAGTCAGCATGAAGCTTGAATTCCAGCACGCACAAAAATGAGTCCCTCCATATCACATTTCAGTTTACAGTTGAGAATAATCAGACCCATGCTATAAAATGCTTGTATGCTTTTACAAATTGTAATTTATAGGTGTATTTGTACTTCTAAAAGTAGTAAGTGGTGGTTTTTCTATTCTAAAAAATGTGTGATTTGACTTTGTTGTGGTAGGAGTATTTGCTGCTGTTATTCATGTCTCTGATTTCAGCATTGCTGATCGTCAGTTTGTGTGATTAATGACATACCTTTAGAGGGACCTGCAGATACAGCCATGGCTTTGGAAATGAGCAGATCATTCCTGATAGCAGCCTAGGCCATGACATGGGTGGCCTGGTTATAGTGTGATGTGATGTGTCACGGTTAACTTTCAGAAGCTGTGCACACTCACCCCCACCCTCGGAACTCCCTCTGCTTTCAGCAACCTCCTTGGTTCATTTCTCCAGCGTGGTGTCCTAGTATTATAACTGTTGTGTACTCTAACATGAAACAAATTGAAGAAGCACTACTAGCAGACCACATGCTTGTGAATGAGCGCAACACAGAAACTAGTTTGATTTCCATTTTTATGTTGCATATTGTTCAGTATTACAGAATCAGTGTATGACTGAGTTGTACAAAGGTCAAACGATAATAGTCAGTAGCTTTTGAAGAACTCCAGAATTCTCCCAGTTGCTCGGTATCTACCCTGCTTATACAGCGACGGGGCTGAGATGTGAGTCTGGGCTCCTCCCTCACTGCTTTCAGTCTGTCGCACTGACTATTTTGGGTCAAATGTCAGTGCATTGTTTCTTTAAAAGAAAAATAAATGTAGGAAATTATTTCTAAGGAGTGATGTTAGACTTTGTAAACATTAATTCAGTGAACTCTAGAGATCCATATGTGTATATATTGGTTTAGTCTATTTGGGAACAGAATCTACATCCTTAGAATAAAGAAGGGGAAAAATATTACATTTGTATTTTAATTGCAGGCACAGTTGTCTCTTTATGACCCATGATTACATTACATTTTTAAGTAAGATGTTTAATCCCTTTGCACTGAAAATCAGTTTTTAAAAATGTAAAGTTGACTTATATAACTACAGTAATTCCCAAATGCTTTTCCATACTACTACTGATTGCACTGGTGTTAGAGCTTCCATTTAACTCTTGTACTTATGTGAGTGATTTATGTTACACATGTCGGAGATGATGACCATGGACAGTGTGGTCTCAGTTCCATAGATTTCTGCATACAGCTAAAGAGTAGAAAGGACCTGAGAAGCACCTGAACACAGAATGTTGTGTGAAATAAATGTGTTTGGTGGTACGCTTTCCTCTGCCCTGTCTGTGATCAGAAGCAAATTAATTTCAAGGCAGTGGAAATTTAGCCTCTTATTTGTAAGAATTCAGAGTATGGACAACTTTGTGAGGAAGAAGTTAAATATTGAGAAAAACTGTAGAATGAAATTAAATTTATGTGAAAACATTACATTTGTTTACTTAAACAAGTCTTTCAGACCCATACCACACAGTTATTGTTATACATGTAACTTTAATGCTTTCCTGGTATCAGAGTTGCAGTATGTTTTTAGAGCATGGAAGTACCAGAGGTAGTAAGCAAATTTAAAGTGGTCAGCTTTGAGATCTGTTATGTGTGTCTGAGTCCAAAAGGACGTCAAGCTGAATATAGACTGTAAATCACTGTTGAACCGTACATTTTTACTTTGAAGGTCATTTGAAGGTAATCTAGGGCTTTTCATTCTCAAGACTCCTTTGTAAGCCCAGCAGAAGGTTCTTCCATCAGCCCTTGAGGAGGGGCTCACTGGCAGGGAGGGGTGAGGTGTAGAGAACCTAGAGTGCTTCACACAAAGTGATGAAAGACACAGGGACTTGGTATGTACAGTATTCCTAAAATGAGTTTTATGTTGGCAGCAAATGGATAGGAGTGATTTTTGTTAAATACTCAGCATTAACTAAAGATATTTAAAACATTTATTCACTCATTTGCTCACTCATTCATTCATTTTTGGGTCAGAGTCTTTTGTATTCCAGGCTATCTTTGAGGTTACTGTGAACCTCTGACCCTATAGCCTGTGCTTCCTCAGTGCTAAGATCACCGGCGTGAACTCCTGGTTTAGGTGGTGCTAGGGAACTCAAACCCAAAGCTTCTTGCATGCTAGGCAAGCATTCTACCAACTGAGCTACATCCCCAGCCTTCTTTTTAACAATTATTCTGTTCTGTTCTATTCTGTCCCATTCTGTCTTAATCTGTTTGAGACAGGGTCTCATTATGTAATCCAGACTGGCTAAGAACTCACTGTGTAGCCCAGGCTGGTCTTAAACTGGCAGCAATCCACCTCTCTCGACCTCCCAAGTGTTAGGATAGCAGCCATATGCACCATGTCAATTTATGGTATTACTTTTGATGAGCAACGAATTTAACATTTGAAAAGTCTATTATAAAAATTTGCCAATATGAAGACCAGCCATTTGGCTCCCACCCCAAAAAGACAGTGAATGTTGTAATTATATTTTCAAAGACACATGTAGTATAATGATGATTTAAACTATATTGGTAACACAGGTTTTTAAAATCAAGTGAGTAATTATAGAAGTAATAACGCGTATTTTAAAAATAGGAGTCTTGAGGCCGAAGAGATGGCTTAGTGACTAAGAGCACTTTGTACTCTTCCAGAGGACCTGAGTTCAGTTTCTAGCACTCACATTAGACAACTCACAACTAGCTGTGACTCCAGTTTCAGAGAATTCAAAGCTCTCCTCTGGCCTCTGAGGCCACCTGCACACACATGGTGTGCATACATATACTCAGGCACACATGCATACACATAAAAAAATTAATATATAATTTTTTTTTGAGACAGAGTCTCTGTAGTGTAGGCTGGCCTTGAACTCACTGTGTAGACCACTCTGGCCTCCATCTTACAGAAATCTGCCTGCCTTTGCCTCCTGAGTGCTGGAATTAAAGGCGTGCACAACTCCACCTGGCATAAATAAATTAAAAAAATAATGTGTCTTTGAAATGCAATGCATTCTTCTATTTTCTAAGTTGATGCTTTACATTGCTGTTCATATTCACTTGTTATTCCTTTAAAAAAAGAAAAAGATCAGCAATATTCAAGTTTGGACTGTCCTGAACAACTAAATCAGACACCTGTGATGTGGAGCCTGGCTATCTGTTCTTAAAAGAATTCTGCAGATGCCTGTTGAGCCTATTTGGGATATAGATGCACTGTTAGAACTTATTTAAAGCTGGACACAATCATGCATGCCTGTAATCCCAGTACTTAGGAGGCAGAAATGACTGGCCCCTAGGGAGAGCTGTCCAGCTTGACTAACTACCAAAACCTTAAAAACAGATTAGTTCATTAATCAATCATAGATAATTAAGGTAATTATTCAATGTCACTAAAAATTTAAGAAAAGTGTAATGCTATTGAAGGAGAGTGCCCCTCAGACCCCCTCCCTGTCCTCTGAGAAAGAGCTGCCCTCCTCTTGACTCTGAAATCCCCTAAATTGTTCGAACCCTTTCTGGCACATCTGTTTATGGTTTCTATGGAAATGGTCCGGGGCAGAAGAGGAAGAACGTTCTGCCCCAGATAAGCTAGCCAATGGCTGTATAGGTTAAGGCTCTGGAAATCAGCCCTAGATTGTTTGAACCCTTTCCTGGTACATCTGTTTATGGTTTCTATAGCAGTCCCCTGCCCTGCGGGTTCTTGTGCTTAAAAACCCTGTGTTTCCTTGGCTCTGGGTTGCAGTGCAGCTCCCGAGCCTGCCTACATCCCCGGCCAGTCAGTTTTAACATAGCAGTTAAGTTCTCCTGAGTCTCAGTGTCTGAGTGGTCAATTCAGGGAATTTTTTGGACCCCAAACACTATGGGTCATTTAATTATAGGAAAGTCCAAATATGTTTTTGTTGTATCTTAGTACCAGTGGTAGGCAGGGAAAAAAAGAAAACAGAAAGATTCATAGATTAACTTAATCAAAAATAAAACTGGGTGTTATGTGATTGGGTGTGGGGGAACACAAAGATGATTGCTACCACACAGTTCAATGCTCTTAACTTCCTGTGTAGGAAAATAAAACATATGCCAGTAGCAACAGTGACAGTGCTTGTTGAGGTGTGTACTAGTGTGCTGCACAGCTTCAGTTGTCAACTCGACACACCTGGGAAGAGGGACCCTCAGTTGGAGAATTGTCTGTGTTGGATTGACCTGTGGGTATGTCTGTGCATCATTTTCTTATATGTTGAGTGATGTAGGAGGGCTCAGCCTGCTGTGGCTGGTCTCACCCCTGGGCCGGTGGTCCTGGATTGTATAAGAAAGCAGCCTGGGCACAGACCAGGGGAGTGAGCTGGTAAGCAGTGTATGCCTGTGGTCTGCACTTCAGCTCCTGCCTCCAGGTCCTTGCCCTGCTTAAGTTCCTGCCTTGGCTTCCCTCAGTGATGGACTGTCACTTGGAAGAGTGAGATGCAGTGCACCCTTTCCTCCCCAACTTGCTTTTGGTTGCTGTTTTATCACAGCAATGGAAACCAAGCTAGAACAGCTGCTCTCTGAATTTTCATTGATCTTTTCCATTGGCACCCTGGTAGGAAGAGGGGTTTGCTGTAGAAGCCACCGGAAAGGCTCATCTGCCTACCAAGCTAGTCCTGACAGTGGCAGTGAGCAAAGTCATAACTCCAAAGTGGGTGAAGGATGTTTTAGAAGTCTTATCTGTGGTGAAGGGGTGGAAAGGAAAACTGATGAGAACATACTGATTTCTGGTGTCCTCCTGTACCACGGTACCAGAAGTTTGCAGTGGGAGTCCCTCTTATGGAAAGTGTAGCTTGGCGTTGTATAATGAGTATTGGGAGCAGGGAAGGTAGTAATTAACAATCACTTGATCAGCCAAATAGACTACTACAGAGAAAGTAAGCCACTTCTTGAGAGATCTGTATCAAAAATCAAGAATTAAAATGTACTCTTCTGTGTACATGTACGTGGGGGGGGGGTGGGTGTGTGGTGTATGTAGTATATGCACATGTGTGCTCAGAGGCCAGAGGAGTATGTTGGATAGCCTTATTCCATTGAGACAGAGTTTCTCACTGAACCAACCTGGAGGTGACTGACAGCCAGGAAGCCTCAGTAATCCTCCCCCGAGAGCTGGGGTGGTTACAGGTGCATGCGGCCACACCTAGCTTTTTACTTGGTGCTGGCGATTTGAACCAAGGACCCCGTGCTTGTGCTGCAAGCACTCTTAGGCACTGAGTCATCTCTCCAGCCCTATACCAGCTACTCTCATCAGCTATGTGTATTAATCCATTTAGTCTCTGAAATAATTCTGTGTGGAGGATACTCTCATTCCCCCCCACTTTGCAGGTGAGGAAACTTAGGACTGGAAACAGAGTAGTTGACTACAAAGCTAGGAAGTAGTAGAGCTAAGATGGAACCCAGGATTTGAAACTTAAAAGTCTTGGCTTTTTTTTTTTTTTTTTGTCTTTTTGAGACAGGGTCTCTGTGTAGCCCCAGCTGGCCTCAATCTCACAGAGATCCCCCTGCCTCTGCCTCCCTAGTGCTGGGTCTGAAGGCGTGTGGTATCTTTTTTTTTTTTTAATTTTTAAAAATAATTTATTGAGAATTTCATGCATGCATATAAGGTGTTTTGATCAAATCCATGCCTGTTCCCTCCCCTCCAACTCCTCCCATACCTTCCCATCACTTTTTTTCCTGATAACTTCATGTACTCCTTCTTCTTCTTTGATTTATTTATTTTTATGGGGCTTTTGGCTACTCTTAACATTCCCCCCTCTGAAGAGATAACCCTAAAATCTTATTTTTTTAATATTTTATTTATTTTATGTGTATGCATGTATTACCTGCATGTAGGTAAGTGCACCCATGTTGTGCAATGCACACAGAGGTCAGAAGAGGCCGTTGGATGCCTTGAACTGGAGTTACGGACAGTTGTTAGCTGCCATGTGGGTGCTGGGATTCAAACCCGGGTCTTCTGCAAGAAGAGCCAGTGTTCTTAACCACTGAGCCATCGCTCCAGCCCCAACCCTAAAATCTTTTAAGGATTAGATACAAGCTCCCAAATAATTTTGACAGTTTTGGCCTTTGGAACAGAGTATGTTGCTAAGAGGCCCAAGGACATTTTGACTTTTAGCTAAGAAACTGGCTAATTTTCTTTGGGGTCTTTTTATCCTAACTGCCTAGCTAATTCCAATTCCTACCTCCTGTTCTTATCATATTATCCTCTGAAGAGGTTACCTTAAATTGCCAATAGGGAATTGGGATGCAGACCGCTCTGGCTTCTTCCATGCTGAACAGGGATGCAGGGTGAGGTAATTGGAGTACCCCTTCAGTGGGTCTATCTAAAAGACTCCCAAATTGCATAACTCTTGTCTCTAAGGGGAAAAGAACCTTGACTGGTGAATAGGAGATGTGAAGGAGAAGTAAAGGCAAGAGTTAGCATTACAAGTTCTAGATGGGGAACTAGAAAAAGTCAGACCAGGGCAATTTTCAAATGTTCATATGAGTCCATTGGCATTTCTTGACAAGGGCTTCCAAAAGCATCCCTCTATTGGGTTCCTGCTCATTTTTCTTTTGTCTTCAAGGCTGGACTCTAGAATGATGGATTCGGGGTTTGCTGTCAGGCATTTTGATAGCTGTTGGAGTGGTTAGAATCAGTGTCAGTTCCCTCTCAAAGTCTTCTAGATAGGGGGAGAAAACAAATTTATCCATCATTTTAGAACAATAGCGGGTTGTCTCCCTTAGCTACAGGTGGGCACTACAGTATTGGAGACCAAGATTTGAAGTCTTACGTCTGAGCTGCACTTTCTGGCTAAGAACAAAATCATCAATGAGAAATAATTGTCTAAATAACTTTCTATATAGACTTAAGCCTAATGTCTGGGAAATGTAATTCCTTGAACTCTTGAAATATACTGATGACTTTACTCTTTGGTTATATTTTCCTTTTGGGTGTTTAAGACCATACAGTTGGCCCAAATAAATCAATTTGTTTTTACACTTAAGGTCATTTGAGGATCTGTTCCTCAGGGGTCACATGGGCTTGGGAGGAGCTCCTGGCTCCTTTCTTTTACCAGTTCCATTTATGTGAAGATAAGTCAAAGGTCCTGCTCAACCATGTCTGGCTTCACTTGGAAGCATGAATGAGATGTTTCCTCTAAGTTGACCCTCCTCTTTGTAGACTGGACACAGGTTCAAGTCCATCTCGTGGGGTCTCCATATCCTCCCTGAACAAGAGGGCAGGTGATTCACCACAGTTATAGGACATTTTGAAAAATGTTCCCTAGTCCCCTGCAACTTAGTCGACCTTGGAGGGCAAGGGGCAAAAACTGTCTTTTAAGTCCTTCTGACCACATTAGTATAGGCCTTTCAACTATGGCTGTTAAACATCCAATAAGGTTAGTTCCACCAGTCTGGTACTTTTAATTATCATGTGCTATATAGATAAGGCTTGGCTAAAAAACCAAGTATTCTCAGAAAAACCTTGACTAGATAATATATTTTATTCCTTAAACAGGTTGGCTAAACTATGACCATAATAATTTAAGATTATATGTATATTATTGTTGTCTCATCCTTTATATATCATAACAAACCTAAAGAGACCTTCATCACTTGCTTAGGCTTTCTCATTTTTTCTATTTTGGAAAATATCTCCTTTCCCATATCCTTTTAACACCTTTTACATTCTCATTTACTTTCCTTTTTTAAAAAATAATTATGAGACATAATAGCATTAACAAGTAGATTTTCCATCAGTTGTGAGACTTCTTTTCCTGGGAATGCTAAGCAATGGTTATTGCCCTCTTAAGGTTCTAGTGTCAAGCGGTGCTTGATGAAGGTTTTACTGGGGAACAAATGAATCTATTGAGCTTACTTATCAAGATAACTGAGGGGTTACTGAGGTGTGTGTATGATCTAGGGTATGCACACTGGAAAGCCTTTACCCAGCATGGTTCATGCCTTCTCTTCCTAGCCTTCCCCAAATTGTATACTTTAGCTCTCCCCCCATCCAGGAGGCCATGTGTAATTAGGGTCAAATTACACACAGTTGGCTGGGAAGAGTGGCTGGATAATCCTGTGAGGGTCCAGTGAGCCTGCTTGGCCCTCCTTTAATGAATGAGCACAATGGTCAACAAGCCCAGTTCAGCAGCGATCAGGCTCAGCTTAAGTCCTGATGGTGGTAGTTATTTCATGCAGAAGGGACTGCTATATAGCAACATCTTATTAAAAGGACCTGGAATTTAAAAGGGTTTGTTGCTAGGATCCACGTATGAGGGAAAACATACATTGTTTGTTTTGCTGAGTCTCTGTTACTTCACTTAGTATACAGTTCTAGATCCATCCATTTACGTGCAAATTTCATTATTTCATCTTTCTTTACTGCTGAATAGAACTCCATCATATATATGAACCACATTTTCATTATCCACTCATCAATTGAGGGACACCTAGGTTGCTTCCATCTCTTAGCTATTGTGAAAAGAGCAGCAACAAACATGGATGTACAAGTGTCTCTACAATAGGATGAGTCCTTTGGGTATATGCCAAGGAGTGGTATAACCTGGTCATATGGTAGGTTCATTTTTAGGTTTTTAAGAGTTTTCCACACTGTTTTCCATAGAGGTTGCACCAGTTTCCAATCCCACCAGCAGTGAATGAGCATTCCCCTTTCTCAGCATCCTAGCCAGCATTTGGTATCATTTGTTATCTTGATCTTACTTAGCCAGTCTGATTGGAGTAAGGTGATACCTTCAAGAGGTTTTAATTTGCATTTCCCTAATTACTAACATTGTTGAACACTTTTTGAGATGTTTCTTAGCCATCTTTATTTTTCCAGTGGAGGTTGAAACCCACCTTCTGAGGCTGCCTGCTAGGGTCTCAACCTTAGCCTATCAAAGCCAGATCTGCCCTGGGGCCTTGAGAGGGGCCTCAGGAAATCCCAGGTAGGGGGATGGGTAATGACACAATTAGAGGAAGCTCTCGAGGTAGGATGAGGTAGGATCCAGCGGCTCTCAGGAAGTCCCCTGCCGTCTCAGGCCCCTCTACCCAGGGAGGCCAGAACTCAGCACTCTCTGGCAGTCTGCTGAGATCAGAGCCGCTACCCTTTGGAGTTCCTACCCACCCTCTCAGGCTTGTATGTGGTATCTTTAAGAGGAGTACTTCTTTCTCTCTCTGTACTTGTGTGTGGAGAACAGAAGTTGACTTTGGCTGTCTCTTTAGTGGTGCCTCCACTTTATTTTTGAAGCTGGTTTCTGAACCTGCAGCTCTCTGATTGGCCAGAGTGGCTGACCAGTAGGCCCAGGGGTTCTCAGACTTGTACAACCAAGCCACAATACAATAAAGGATATGGAGTGAGACAGTGGCAGAGTAAGTTTGGGATTTTTGTAGTAGGCGCAAAGCAGAGGTAGAAGATAGAAAAGGATAAGCAGTTTTCTTAAGGAAGTCAGATTCCTGGAAACTTAAGTTCACTTATATAAGTAAGGAATTATTGAAAGCTTTCTTGGGGAACTTTTTATAACTCCTGATAGCAGGAAGTGAATTAGTGTAATACTTTATCCAAGTGGTGTGTGCCTGCTCCAGCCACAGTAGGTGTTAAAGGGTAGGTGTTAAGGTCTAATGTTCAAGGGCTATTTGAACAGGGCAAGGAACAAGGAAGATAGGTTTAAGCAGCAGTAGGAAGACCATTGACAGTAGACCTGGGAAGAAGCTTCAACACTAAGAAGTAGGGCTGGAGAGATGCTCAGCAGTTAAGAGCACTTGCTGCTCTTTCAGAGGAGCCAGGTTTGGTTCCCAGCACCCACATTGGCAGTTCAGAACTGCCTGTAATGCCAGTTCCAGGGAATCTAGCACCTTCTCTGGCCTCTGTGGGCATCATGCATCCACATGGTACATATACATATACTCAGGCTCACACACATGCACATAAAATAGTAAATTTAAAAAGTCACTGGAACCATGTTTATCCCCAGAAGGTGGTGATCTGAGAGATGGGCACCATCTTTGCCTGTTAACACCGGGTAGACAAATCCCAAGTCAGAAGTTAACTTGCTGTGTGACCTCAGACAAATTCTTTTGACATTTCTTTTCAAGTCTCAGTTTGTGGAAATTAAATTAACAATAGTATGTACCTCAGCCACATGCAGCTTAAGCTAAGTTTACTTAAGCATGTTCATTTTCTGTTGCTGCTATCAAAATTATTATACATTTGTGGCTTAAAACAGCGGAGATCCATCAGCTTATGGCTCTGTAGGTAGAAGCCCAACCTTTGCTCATTGGGCTAAAACAATGTTGGCAGAAAAGCTGTGCATGGTGGTGAATGCCTTTGATCCCAGCACTCTGGAAGTAGAAGCGGGACAGTGACCAGTTTGAGGCCAACTTGGGCTACTTTAATGAGACCCTATCTCAGTTAAACAAAACTAGCTGGAAAATGGCTTGGTAAAGTGCCTGCCACACAAGGATAAGAATTTGAGCTCAGATCCCCAGCACCCAGGTAAAAAAGCAAAATGCCTGTAAACCCCAGCACTGTGCAGGGGAGTGGGGGTGGAGGAGGTGGGGAGCAAGACAGAAGATCCCTGAAGTTCATTGACCAGCAAGCCTAGACAGTCAGTGAGCTCCAGGTTTGATGACGAGATCCTTCTTAAAAATCAGGTGGAGAAGAAATAGAGGAGGCTCCTAACATCTACCCCTGGCCTCTAAACCCATGTACACCTGCACACACAAATGCACACACTCACATGAATGTGCATATATACCACATACTATACACACACAAAAAAGCTAAATAGATTAAATAAGTGAAAAAAAATAAAGCAAGTGCTGGCGGGACTGAGTTCCTTCCTAGAGGCTCTAAGCTGAATTGATTTCCTTGCTTCTTTCAGCTTCTAGAATTTGGCCATTTTCCATGGCTCTTGGTCTTCACCATCAAAGTGGGCAATCTTGCCTTTCTCCGTAGTCCTACTTCCTCTGACTCCTTCCGCTGTTCATTCTACTTTTGAAGTCCCTTATGATTATGTTGCCCCCTCAGATAATCCAAAATAATCACTGCACCTCCTTTCCACATCTTAATTTACCACATGTGCCTAGTCCCTCTAGTTGCGGAAGGCAAGGTATTACAGGTTCCAGGGTTAGGGTTTGGACTTCTGAGTGGGGTTGGGCAAGGCATTCTACCTCTCATCATGCTTGGCCAATAGCTAATGTGTTGATAATTCCTAATGTTATCGTCATCACCATTATTAGTTGTTAATGATAAGACTGGTCCTTAGCATTTCGGTTGTAACATTAGTGTCACAGCAGCCAGAACTTGTAATTTTTTAAAATATTTTATTTATTATTTTTATGTGTATGCATGTATTGCCTGCATGTAGGTAAGTGCACCTGTGTTGTGCAATGCCCACGGAGTACAGAAGAGGCTGTCAGAACCTCTGGAACTGGAGTTACAGACAGTTGTTAGCTGCCATGTGGGTGCTGGGATTCGAACCCTGGTCTTCTGCAAGAACAGTCAGTGTTCTTAACTGCTGAGCCATCTCTTCAGCTTCGGGAACTTACATTTTTAACACAACTCTACTAGATCTGGCTTGCAAGGATATCAGCCTAATACAGTAAGTGAGAACAGGTTCAACTTAGGGGTATTGGATTGATTTTTACTTTTTTATTGACATGCATTCATTGTATGTAATGATGAATTTCCCAAAGACATATTTTCATGGCATCTCATAGCTTCAGAATTTGGAGCTTTGGGTTAGGGATACTCAACTGGTAAAGTCTGTGTAACTATTCCAAAATATGTCATCTGGAACACTTTCATCCCTAGGAATTTAGAATAAAGGATTCTCAGTCTGTGTATAATTTTTTTAGAAATAACCCAAATTGGGGCGGGGGGCACAGGCTTATATCTTACAAAGATAGTTTTCCAGATTATTAGATGTAAAAGTCATGAATAGCTTGTCGTTAGGATATAAAAAACATTTTAGAAACAATTTTATTGCATTTATTTGTTTGTTTGTATTTATATGTGTATGTGTTTGGGTCCTCGCATACCGCATGAATGTGTCAGGGGCCAGCCAGCTTCTGGGAGTAGGTTTTCTCCCTCTACCATGTGGAGTCCCAGAGATCAGACTCAGGTTGTCAGGCTGACAACAAGCTCCCTCATCTGCTGAACCATCTCGCTGGCCCAGGATATAAATTTCTTGAAACCATTTTATAATGATTGCAAATAAGAGGACTAGGAACAATTTATATTCTTTCAATTACTGTTCCAGTATACTTGATTGAGAGATCACATATTGTTTAATTTATTACTTCTTTGATGTTCTAAATAGTTATGAATTTAGTAGCAAAGAGTCGAGTTTTTTAAAGGCAGCAAACAAATTTATGCTGTTAAGTCACTACTTTTTCCCCCAGACTTTTTTTTTTTTTTATGGTTTAACCTCATATTTATTCAGGCTTTTTAATATACCAAATAAAGTCCTGAAAGTTACTCTTAAGCAGGCCTTTTACGTTCTTTGACCATATGAGGGCGCTTGCTCTTCATGGTTCTGGAGCTTGAGCTGTGAGGAAACAGATTTGTTTACCTTATTCAAGCTGTTACTGGTTTCCTTCTGCCAGCAAGACAGATAGTTTTGACATTTTTAATGATTTGATTGTGCTATATTCTTATAGACTAATCTTTCTCAAAAGGCAAACCTTCAACTTCTTGTGTGGTTTTTATACATAGGAGTTTAAAAATAGATGACAAAATTCTTATGGAACATGGTAGTTTGAAAAAATATACATACATGTGACTTGTAATTTTGCTTATAATTAATAATGGAAGTTGGAATTTATGTAAGCAGAAATACATCATGGCTAACTTGTAGTGATGGCTGTCTAGGGCTGTGTTAAACAGAATAGCGTTTCTAAGGTTGCATATATAATGACAGTACTGAGAATATACAGACTACAGCTACTTGGTGTCACTATGAACAATTTAAGAAAACAAAAGACAAAATATTAAAATCTTTTTGGTTTGTTTGGTGGTTTTTTGTTGTTTTGTTTTATTTTTGAGACAGGGTTTCCCCGTAGCCCCAGCTGGCCATTGGCCTGAAACTCACTATGTAGACCAGGCTGGCCTTGAACTCACAGCAATCCACCTGCCTCTGCCTCCTGAGTGCTGGGATTAAAGGCGTGCGCCACCATGCCCGGCGTATATTTTTTTTCTGTTTTTTTTTGAGACAGGATCTCCCTGTAGCTCCAGCTGACCTGGAACTCGCTATGTAGACCAGGCTGGCCTTGAACTCACAA
>NW_008348958.1:15315-30037 GCF_000622305.1 Nannospalax galili | reverse complement strand
TGATTCAGGAATTTATATATATGTACAGAGACCACTGAACATATAAGTGCCTATGCTTTATTTAATGTCATGCCTCATGAATCTTAATATAGTATTTTTATTATTAATTCTAGTATAACATCTTATCATAATTAGGGTGATAGAGCATTTTTTTTATAATAAAAACCTTTTAGACAGCCTCTGGCCTAGGTCATGGTGACATGGCTAAATACACCAAGTTTGGGATTGTCAGTAAATAGATAATCTGCTCTGGAGCCCCCCTCGGGAAAATTGTGAAGAAGGGTTAGAATAAGACAGCACACCAAGAATATTTGCTTCTTTTGTGGCAAGGCCCAGGTGAAGAGATGGGCCACTGGCCTGGATCCCTGTGTTGACTGCATGACAATGGTGGCTGGGGCCTGGACCTCCCACACCACCTCTGCCATCACAAGCAAGCCTGTCATCAGAGGACTGCGGGAGCTCAAAGGCCAGTGGAGGTGATACCATCAGCTTAGTCAAGGCTTCTCTTGCCCTTTATCCCCTCACCCCTTTAGCAGAGACAGACTTTTTGTTGTTTCAGATACATTCTCACCGTGTGGCTTCACAAGCAAGCCTGTCATCAGAGGACTGCGGGAGCTCAAAGGCCAGTGGAAGTAATACCATTAGCTTAGTCAAGGCTTCACTTGCCCTTTATCCCCTCACCCCTTTAGCAGAGATAGACTTTTTGTTGTTTGTTTTCAGATACATTCTCACTGTGTGGCCCCCCCAGCTGGCCTGGAACTCACTCTGTAGAGCAGACTGACCTCAAACTCACAGAGATCACCTGTCTCTGCCTCCCAAGTCTTAGGATTAAAGATGTGTGCTACCACACCAAGCAGGATATCCTTTTTGAGACACTGAATTCCACTTTATTTGTTATTTGTCTCTGTAAGCTTATAATAATGCTTGCCAACCACAAGACCTTGGTACCATACAAATCAGACCATATACACTAGAAGTAACACAATTTACTGAAAGGCTTCGTAAAATGTAAAGTTGTCCTAGCTCTAAGTAACTTGGAGGAAAAATAAGATGATTTTGCTATTTTGTCATTTGCACTACGATTCTAATTCAGTAGAAAGTGGGTATGTTAAAGTCTAATTCAACAAACAATATCGAAAGGTAACATGAAAAATAATAGAGCAGTGGGGAAGGGTTTGACTATGACCATTGCCTCATCTGCAGTCATTCAGTAGCTCCCATTGGTTAGCTGGCCGTTGCACCTGCCTCTCCAGGTACACAGTCATGATTCTTTTGATTAAATGGAACAAGAAGCTGGATTCTAATTCCATGTATGTAACTGACCTTGGGCCTAAAGTTAGTGAACCAAATGCATTTTTCAGATATTTAATAAAACAGTCATTGGTTCATTCCCAACTAGATAGAAGATAGAAAAAAGGGAATTAGGCTAAAGAACGGTGATCCAAATGGGGTCCTGACCTTTAAGTTTTCTTGCGCTCTGTTCTTCTGCTTTTGACTTAAAGTTCTCACTTGTATTACTTCCTTTTGAGAATATAATTTGCAAATTTGCATCTGTCCCTTGAGATTCTCTGTTCTGTTTCCATTTTACCAGAAGATTTTTGAGAGGTTGTACTCTAAATTCCATCTCTTTAATGGCCATATTTTCCTCCTTTCTCCTTCCATTTGTCCAGAATCTTAAAATATGGCATATGATGATATATATTTATATTTCATGTGTATTAAAATTACATTAAAATGTCATTCTAAATGGTTTATGCCAGATTTAAAAACAATATGTCATTCCTGCCCTCTGGTGGTTGAAAGAGACATTGCCAGTATGTAATTAAGACTAACCACCCTTGATATCAAAATTTCTTTTAGTCCTAGTGGCATTTGTTAGTTTACTACTCTGTCAAATGTAATGAATATCTTATTTGAGTCATTATCAGACTTTAAAAGTGCCCTTTCTAGTACAGTTACATTCTTCCTTTTAATAGCAGTAGGTTCATGCTTGTGAAGTTTCACAGATGCAGTTCCAGTGGACCAGTGAAGTAGCTCAGCAGGTAGAGGAGCTTGCACACTGACGACCTGAGTTGGATCCCTGGATTCCACAAGGTGGCAGGAGAGACCTGACCCCAGAGAATTGTCTTCTGACTGCCACTCAAATATTTGTATTTATACACACACACACATACACACACACACACACACAAAATGCTTTTAACATCTTGCTTTAACTTCCTTTACTCCATGCGAAGTGTCATTTTTTAATTTATTATTGTTATTGTTATTTTATTTGTGTGTATTGCCTGCATGTATGTAAGTAAGAGCACCCATGCTGTGCATGCAATGCCCAAGGAGGACAGAAGAGGCTGACATCCTCTGGACCTGGAGTTACAGACAGTTGTTAGCTGCCATGTGGGTGCTGGGATTCAAACCCAGGTCCTCTGCAAGAACAGTCAGTGTTCATAACCACTGAGCCATCTCTGCAGCCGTAAGTTGCAAAGTGTCTTATCTGCTTCTAAAATTTCTTTAAATACTGATCTTCAAGCTGATTGTGCCCAGAATGAAAAAAATGAGAAACTATTGAGTCTTAGTTATCAATCAGTTCAAAATAATTATAAAAATTCAGTATCTCAGAGTTCCTGCAAGCCAGGGATTATGGAAGTGACTCCTCTGGGAGCTTGGCATAGGTTCTCCTCAGCAGTTGCAATCCAGCTGTTGTCCAGGGCTCCAGCTGTCTGAAGTGTTGACTGGAGCTAGAGGGTGTACTTCCAGATGACCCTGATCATTAGCAGTCTTCAGTGACCTAGCCTTAGAAGCCAGGTGTGGTCAGTCATTCCTATGGTGCCCTCTGGGAAATAAAAATGTGGAAAGGGACGATATAAGGACTTCAATACAAGGAAGAGGAGGGTTCACTAGGTACCACATACACCATATTTGTAAGCCTGTCAAGTAAATTTCCAAATGGAAGTGTTTTAAAGTGAAGCAAGAAATGGAAAGTTAGTTGATCTTACCCTGTTTGTTTTTCATTTTTCATTCTCCTGGGAGAATATTAGACATGTGTTTGGTGGCACATTTCAATGGAACATTTAGAAGAATAGGGAAAGAATCTCTGTTCTTGCTGTGTAAGCTTGAGAACCTGAGTTCAGTCCCCAGCACCCATGTAAAAAGCCAGGTCTGGTGGCACAAACTTAAGAGTCCCAGCCTTAGGGAAACAGAGATAGGCAAATGCCTGGGGCTTGAGGCCAGCCAGCCTTGCCTAATCAGGCGCGCCCCAGATTCCAGTGAGAGGCTTTGTCTTTGAAAATGTGGACAGCTCCCAAGGAAGGACACCCAAGGTTAATCTCTATCTACATGCACATGCCCACACAA
This sequence comes from Nannospalax galili, assembly GCF_000622305.1. Lineage (NCBI taxonomy): Eukaryota > Metazoa > Chordata > Mammalia > Rodentia > Spalacidae > Nannospalax > Nannospalax galili. The sequence goes on along the minus strand of NW_008348958.1, from coordinate 26,683 downwards.
CAGTAAGCATAATTTTTGGTCTACACTTGTTGGAACACTGTTAGATTCATCAAAGTTATGTTATGAAATAGAAAAAGTAAAGTTGGGGAGGAGGATGTAGCTCTGTGGGTAAGAATACTTGCTCTGCAAACATGAAGACCCAAGTTTGAATCCCAGCACTTACGTAACAAAGCCTGCGTGGCTGCGCATGCCTGTAATTCCAGCATTGGGAGATGGAGGTAGCCAGATCCTGGGAACTTGCTGAAATTTACAAGCTTCTGGTTCAATGAGAGAGACTGTCAAAGGCATAAGGTAGAGGGTGATACAGGAAAGCACTGCATGTCCTCTTCTGGCCTCTGCGTGCACAGGAACCCACACCCTCACCTGCATGCACTTTACACATACAGGTTTGAAACATTGCTAAGTTATTAAGAGTAGATATGGTTAAGAGTAAAAAGAATGTTTTACTTTACCCAGGTGTGGTGGTACACAACTTTAATCCCAGCACTTGGGAGGCAGAGCCAGGCAGATCCCTGTAAATTCAAGCCCAGCATGGTCTACATAGTGAGTTCCAGACCAATTGGGGTTACAGGAAGACCCTGTCTCAAAAAGGCCCCCCCCCATAATAAAAGAATGTTTTACTTTAATATTAAGACTATTAGGAGTTGGGGGCTGGAGAGATGGCTCAGCAGTTAAGAGCACTGGCTGCTCTTGTGGAGGACCCAGGTTCAATTCCCAGCACCCACATGGCAGCTCACAACTGTACCTCCAGTTCCAGGGGAATCTGGCATCCTCTTCTGACCTCCGCAGGCATTGCATGACACAGGTGCACTTATAGACACACAGACAGTACACTCATACACATAAAATTAATTAGCAAAGTAAAAAAAAATATTAGGGGCCTTAAAAAATGGAAAGGAGAATTAAAGTTCCCTCTTCTGCTGCTTTCTGTAAAACTGCCTCCTCCTCTCTGCCCCATCCTATCTTAATGTGCTTTTTCACAAATCTGTTCTCAGCCTGGTATGTTCTTTATAAAGATATGTCATTGACACTTTCAATATTGTGAGTGTACAAGAAAGAAAAGTATAGGAAGATACAATTTAAAATATTCCTTTTATTTTATTAATGTCTTTTATAGAATAGCTTTAATGCCATTTCAGAAACCTTGGAAATGATGTTCTTGACTCTGAAATTTCATCAGTGCTTCTGGCAGTTGTGAGCTTACATTAACTGCTTCAGTGGAATAACTAACAATCAGTGATACTTATTTTTAAGGTCTGGTTTTACAGACTGAATTTATGATAAAAATTGTTTCCTTTAGAACATGTTTAATTCCTTCTTAAGAGTTTAACTTGTTTTACCTTGTGATTTACACTTACAATTTATGTGTAAGGGTGGTGTATGTATTTGATGGTAAGTAGAATAAAGTTAAATGTTCTTTAAACAGTATGTCTTAGACTTTTATCATATGCCAAGGCTTCTAATAGTGTCTCAGGTCACAATGATAAATGAAACAGGTATTGTTCACTATTGCAATCGGCTGCACAGAGGAAAAATGGACATTAGACTAAAGATGTCACAGACAACGTCCCCTGAAACAGTACAGATAACTAGGTTACCAGGGGAGGACCTCCTAGGGTGAAAAGATCCAGAAGGTGTGAGAGAACACAGTATTCCTGGAGAGAGACTGGAGAAAGAGAGCAGTAGCAGCAAGAGAGGGAGAGTAGTTAGGAGACCGCTGCACTTGTACAAACGGGAAAAGGTGGTAGATGGATTGAGTATCAGCAGAGATGGAGATCAGTGACTGTCGGGTGAGGACAGGAATAATTCTCAACTTTGTGATTTATGCAGAAGAAAGGAAATTATGCTTTGAAAGTTGAAAATTAATATGAGGTGAATTTTGGGTAGGTGAAGTGTGAGATGGTATAGGAGAGCCAGGCGAAGCTAGTTGAATATCCAGTCTATAACTCGGGAGTGAGTTAGAAAAATAAATATAACGAATATCAACATATTTGTGCCACTTAAACCAATAAACAGGCTGTTCTTAAAGTCTTATTTATACCCATGATAGGTCTCGGATGACATAAATGTGCTAAAGTTTTATTGACATGAATACCTGCTTTATGAAAGATTAAAAAAAATTAGGAGAGTTGCTTTGAGAAAGGCTCTTTTGGGAGTAGCCAGAATTTTCCTTTCATGAGAACTTTCTGTGATTTACCACCCTTCTGTTCTTGATCTCATTCTAGAGGAATTTGATTGGTTGGGGGGGTGTTGCTTTTGGGGGGTTGCTTTTCCAAAGGCGTTAATTCATTTCCTTATTAATTGTTGAAATCTGGTCACATGTTGATCCCACCATATATCATGTATTTTGAAAAATATTGAGCTAAGTCTTGCTCTTAGTGGTATTTTCCTAAAGCCTTTCTTTTTTAAAAAAAAATTTGTTATTTTTGTATTTTTATGTGTATGCATATATTGCCTGCATGTAGGCAAGTGCACCCGTGTCATGCAATGCCTACGGAGGACAGAAGAGGCTGTCGGATCCCCTGGAACTGAAGTTACAGACAGTTGTTAGCTGCCATGTGGGTGCTGGGATTCAAACCCAGGTGTTCTGCAAGAACAGTCAGTGTTCTTAACCACTGAGCCATCTCTCCAGCCACTTTTTGTTTTCTTTTATTCGGAATAATCTTGAAATCTTCCCTCATCATACTAGAAAGTTTAAGGAAATATTTAGCTGTATTTCCTAGCAATTATTTTCACTTGTAGGAATACTAATTGAAATCTTTTACCCCCTAAAAACACTGTAAATGAATGAATTAGCTGTATGATGTTCTCTCCCTTTCTCTCCCTATTTTCTTTTTTCTTCTGATTTCACACAAAACTTTTATTAGCTACTCATTTATCAACCTAATGCAAAGCATTTACCAACCTAATGTGGTAGACATTGCAGAAGAGAGCTGGGACATTCTCCCATAATCAGGAAATGCACAACATTGTAGGCCTTACCATAGAGGCAGAGAGCCTTTCACTGCTATTCATGAGTCATGGGAATCCAAATGTATACCTAGTGGGAATTACACTCTTGCTTGGACACAGAGTTAAAAATCAGCCTCATCAGTTCACTGTATCTAATTACATCTGACTAGTTGAAGAAGTGAAGATGACTCAGCCAGAAATTTCCTGGCTATCAGAATCCTTACAAGTTCCCTATACAGTCTTCCTCTTTTTGCTTGCTTTATTCTTATGAAACAACCATTCAGTATCTTTTAAATGAGGTGTCCCTCCAAAAGAGACAGTCTTAGATGGGCAGAGGAGGAGATGGCAAAAGCCATTTCCAAAGACCCTTAAAGTATCAATGCAAAAACAAAGGAGAGGAATGGGAGAAGGGGCATGAGGAGGGTCAGAACCAGAGCATGCAGCAACAGACTGCTAGGAAGCGGACATTTGGAGCGTGGATTGACAAATGGCATTGCCTAAGGAAATGGCATTTGCACAGGAAAGAAACAACAGAACGAAAAGGCAGCCTATAGAATAGAGGAAAATCTTTGTCATGTCTTTATCTGACAGGAGATTCATATCCAGAATACATAAACAAACACCAAAAGGACAAATGATCCAGTCAACAAATGAACTGAATAGACTGCTCTCAGGACAAGAAATACAAATAGCCAATAGCTTTATGAAAAAATATCTTTAAGTTAAGTGTAGTAGCATACGCCTTTAGTCCCAGCACTTCCGAGGCAGAGGCAGTCGGACCTCTGTGTGTTCAAAGCCAGCCTGGTCTACATAGTGAGTTCCAGGCCAGCTGGGGCTACAGGGAGACCTTGTCTGAAACAAAAAAAAAAATATCTTTAGCCATGAGGGAAAATGCAAATCAAAATTACACAGAGTCTGTTTCACCCTAGTCAGGTGGCTATCATCAAGAAAACAAAACAAAATAAAAACAAATGCTGGGTAAGGATATTGGGGGTGGGGGAGTCCTTCCTTATATACTGCTGTCCTGAGTGTAAATTAGCATAGTCATTATGGAAATTAGTGCTGACAATTCCTTCAAAAACTGAAAATTAAAAATAGAGCTGCTATACAGTTTAGCTATTACCCCCCCCACCCCCAAAGGAATCTTAAGTCAGCATACAGTGTAGGAACCTGAACATCTGGGTTTATCTCCATACTACTCAAAGTAACCATGGAGTGGAGTCCTCCTAAGTGCCCATCAGCAGATGAGTGGATGAAGAAAATGCGGCATATATACATAGTGGAGTAAATTCACCTATAAAGAGGAGTGAAATCAAACTGGTAGGAAAACAGATGAAACTGAGATCATGTTACACAAAGTAAGGCCGGCTGAGACAGGTATTGCACAGCTGGACGAGAGCAGACCACAAGTAGAGGGTGCTGCTAGAGAGGAGGACGGAGCTGGGAGGCAGGAAGGAAAGGGAACAGGAGGTGAGGACAGGTAAAGAACACACGTATGAAAATGCCACCACGAAGCCCGTCATCTTATCCAGTAAACGGATAGTAACTCTGAAAACAAAAAAAAATACGGGCTGGAGAGATGGCTCAGCAGTCGGAAGCACTTGTTGCTGCTCTTGCCGAGCATCCTGGCTTGGTTCCCAGCAGATTCGTGGAAGTTCGCAACCTTTGTAACTGCAGTTCTAGAGGAGCCAGCGCTGTCATCTGGCTTCCACGGGCAGCACAGACAAGCAAGCAAAACACTCATACACATTAACTTTTTTAATATTTATTTTTATTTTATGTGTATGAGAGTATTACTGCATGTGTGTAAGTATACCTGTGTTGTGCAGTGCCTGCAGAGGTCAGAAGAGGGTGTTTACTGACACAAGTGCACTTACATGCAGGCAGTGCATTCATACACATAAAATAAAAATAAGTAAAATATTTTTTAAAAAGACCTTAAGTTGCATGACACGGATGCACTCACGTGAATACATGCAGGCAATACACTTATACACATAAAATAAAAATAGCACATAAAATATTTTTTAAAAAGATCTTAAGTTAAAAACTAAACCAATAGAGGAAAACATAGAGAATATGCTTGAAGCTAGAGACACAGGTAAGACCTTTCTAAAGAAAACTCCAAGCTCACTAATCAGCCCCAAGAATCAGCAGATGGGGCTGCATGAAATTTAACAATTTCTGCACATCAGCAATGCAAACAGCCCACAGAATGGGAGAAAATTTTTACTAGCTACACTTTAGACTAGGGGCTAATGTCCAGAATTTCAAATGAACCACAAAAATTAAACATAAAAACAAAAATGAAAAAACTTGAGCTGGACACAATCAGTACTCCAGAGGCAGAGACAGGTGGATCTCAGTGAGATCAAGGCCACTCTAGTATTCATATGAAATTTCAGGTCAGCTGGAGCTACAGGGAGACCTTATCTCAAAACAACAAAAAACTAGAAAACACAAAACTGCCAGTCAGCAGTGGGCTAGTGAAATGAACAGTTCTCAGAAGAAGAAACAGAAATGGCCAATAAGTATTTTCAAAAGTGTTTAACCTCCCTTCTCTAGGGAGATATAAATTGAAGCTACTTTGTGATAGCACCTCACCCCAGTCAGAATGGCTATTGCTGTCTTTCAGAAATCTGACAACAAATACTGGCAAAGATTTGGGGAAAGAGGAACTTGATTCACTGCTGGTGGAAGAGCCCACTAATACATCCATGTGGAAACCAGTATGGAGGTTTCTCAAAAAATTAGAAATAGGTGCTGGAGAGCCTGCTTAACAGTTAAGAGCACTGGCTGCTCTTGTGGAGGACTGGGGTTTGGTGCCCAGCATCTACATGGTGGCTAACAGCTATCTGTTATTCCAGTTCCAGGGATCCAACACTCTCTTCTGGCCCCCGCAGGTGTTGTACACATGAGCACACTTACATATGTGCAGGCAATATACTCATACACATAATAAAAATTTAAAAATATTAAAAATCAAAATAGAATTACTATATCATCCAGCTGTACCACTCCTGGACATTTACCCCAAAGACTTCGTATCCTACCACAGAGATACTTACACATCCATGTTTACTGCTGTTCTATTTATAATAGCTAGGAAATGAAACTAGCCTAGGTGCCCATCAACAGATGAATGGATAATGAAAATGTGGAACATATACAGAATGGAATTTTATTCACTGGTAAAGAAAATGAAATTATGAAATTTTCAGGGAGAAGGATGGATTTGGAAAGTATGCTATTAAGTGAGGTAACCCAAACTCTGAAAGATAAATACTGCATGTTATCTCACAGATGCAGTGTATTAGTCACTTTTCTGTTGCTGTGATAGAAACACTGACCAAAGCAATTTATAGAAGGAAGAGTTTATTTGAGCTTATGGTTCCAGGGGATTTACAGTCCATCACAGTAGGGAGGCATGGTGGCTGGAGGTGGCTGGAGCAGGAGCAGCAGAAGCTAAGCTTTCACATCATCACACAGGTACAGGAAGTAAGAGAGCAACTGGAGATCCAGCAAGGCTTAAGAACTCTCTAAGCCCACCTCCAGTGTTGTGCTTCCTCCAGGATAGCCACACCTTCTAAAACCTCCCCAAACAGCGCCACCATGTGGGGACAAAAAGTCCAAACACTTGGAGCCTATGGGGGACATTTTCATTCAAACCACCACATGCAGTTCCTAACCTGCAGTGCATTCACGTGTGTGTATAAACAGACATGTATGCATGCACATGAGTATAAATGTGGGTAAAACTTTTGTGTCCTAGAAAAGAAACCAGGAGAGGGTATAAATAGGTGATGAAGAACGATAGGAGGTGAACAGAAGACACATAGGACATGAAAGAGCAAAGAGACTTGAGGGGTTATAAAGAGAAACTGGATCGCAAAGGAGGGGTGAGAGGGAAGGAGAAGCTGCTAAAATACACTTTGAAGATGGTATATCTAATACCTTTTCTGCCAACTTTAAAAAGTTATTTGTAAAAAGAATGAGTTACTGAACCTTGACAGGAAAAACAAAAAACAACCTCTATAACTAAATTATATCCCTTCACTACTTGTATTTTTTATTTAAAGTGCTGGCAGCAAGCATCCCATTAACTACATTTCCTTATCTCTCATAGGTCAGACAAGGCTTTAAAAGTGGTGCCTATGTAGCAGAGAGCATCGCAGGCAGTGTGGGAAGTGAAGACATGGTTGTTTGTGGAAAACTGGGTCATAGGTTTATATGTCTAATCAAACTTCCTCGAAGCCTGGCACCCAGCATGCTTTGAGTTAACGCAGAGTGTGGTGAGCAAACGGCAGAACATTTTCCACTGCCATGGCTCCTAGATGGTGGTTGTTGATGGCAGCCTCATGCCGTAGCACACTGTATGGCAGGACCTAGCGATGATTGCTTAGCAGCAGTTGCTGCTAAGATCTCCCAGTATTCAGCTACACAAAATAAGCTAAATTGTGTGCTGGTTTTCAGTGCTGAGGACTGAACTCAGGACTTTGTGCAGGCAAGTACTCTACCACTGAGCTACATCCCCAACCCTTAACCTTATTTCCATTTTCTTGAGATCGGGTTTCATTATGTAGCCCAAGCTAGTCTTCTAAGTCAGGGTCCTCCTGCTTCAGCATCCCCAGTGGGATCATAGACATGTCCCACTCTGCCCAGCAAAATAACCAAATTGTAGCCTAATCTGCTGCAGAATTATCCAGTGTCGTCTCAGGTCACACTAAAACTTGGTTCATTTAATCATTCACTGGTTGGGCAGGGGTGGTTTGGTGGGTGCTCAGGAATTCTGGAGCTGGAGTTCTGGAGCTGCCTGGCCAGATACTTCTGGCTCAGCATCTTCTGTGAGGTTATGGTTCTACTCGGGCTGGGCTTCAGTGTCTGAAAGCCTAAAAGCTGCAGCTGAGTACTTGGTTTCTTTCTGTGGGTCTCCATGGGGCAGTGTGAATCTTCATGCCATGGTAGTTGGCTTTGTCGTGTAGTGTGTCAGAGATGAAGACAGACGCTGTAGTGCTTATATGACTCAGGCTTGCTGTCACTTCAGTCACATTTTACTAATGATGTGGACCAGGACTAATGCATAAGAGAAGAGGACTTCGAATCATTTTAGAACTGGCTTCTGTATTGTAAACTTATAAAAGTACTTGCTTTAGTTCTGAATTTTATCATTTAACTTGCAGAGAAGTGCTAACATTTCTACTTGTCACAAGAAAATCAAAAGTGTAAAAATGAGAACTTTTAGAAGATGGAATTATGAGGGAGAAAATGATAAAGTTCTTTTTGGTTAGTAAAGTACAGAGTTCTGAAAAATTGAACACTAAGAAACTCAGTGAAAAATTTGGGAAAAAAACATAATTTACTCTTAATAAAATTAATAATGCTAATCACTAGTAGTGAAATGACCTAAGAAATAGTCAGATGTGCATTAAACTCCTAAGAACAGAGGTAAGAATGTCATAGGCATTCTACTTAATTGGTCTTCTAGATTGGAATCAGCAACTGTGTATTATGGACCAAATCCAGCCTGATTTTGTAAGCAAAGTTTCTTGGCCCATAGTCCTGGTACTTTGTTTAAATATTGTCTATGACTGTTTTCTCATTATAATGGGAAAATTGATAGTTAAAGCAGAAACCATTTGGTTCACAAGGCCTAAAATATTTACTGATTCCTTGTAGAATAAGCTTGCAGGCTTCTGTTTTAAATTTTAAACTTTCAAATGATACACTAGGTTTGGGAGTATGGCTAAGATATAGTCAGTGGTTAAGAGCACATTCTGCTCTTCCAGGGGACCAGAGTTCAGTTCCAGCACCCAGGCCAGGTGTCTCACAACCCTGTGACTCCAGCTCCAGGGACTCCAACACCCTCTTCTGGCCTCTGAGGGCACCCATACAGACACACATTTTTAAAAAGGGTACATTGTTAATATGCTTGATTATTTTTTTATAGAAGGAAATCTTAATCTTGACTAGGCTATTGTGAAAAAGCAAATTTTTATCCTTTAACATTCCAAATTGGAAGTTAAGTCACGGATATCTATTCTGGGTTGTAGTGATGTTTTTGTTTTATTTTAAATAGACAAACATAGTCCTGAGAATATGCGCCCATTGTGACATCCTCTACTCTTCCACAGAATGACTTGAAGAGACTTACCGGTCTTGTGATATACTATAGACTGACTAAACATTGAAATTTCTGGGTAAAAGGTACAGAGCTTAGGGCTCAGGATTATGAACAAGAACCAGAAACTAAGAATTTGTACAACTACAGTAAGAAATCTCAGATAGAATTACACTTGAAATATTAGAGCCAACAACATAGTTTCTACTGGGTTGCCTTTGTGCTCATTTTCTGTTCTGGTCAGACTAAACTGGAACTTGCAATCCTCCCACCTCAGCCTCCTGAGTAGCCCACCTCAGCCTCCTGAGTAGCTAGGAGTATAAACATATTCCTCCCTGCTCAGTTCTGGGACATCATTAACACTTGCCTTAAAAGAATTTATTTTTATCTATGTGTGTGTATGTGTGTCTATGTAAGTGTATGGTGTGTGTATGTGTGTGTATTTCCATAGAGTCCAGAAGACGGCATCAGATCCCCTGGAGCTAGAGTTACAGATGGTTGTAAGCCACCCGACATGTGTTCTGGGAATTGAACTTAAACCCGCTAGAAGAGCAGCAAGCACCCTAACCTACTTTTCTTTTTCTTTTTTTAAGAAAAATTTTTGGCCGGGCATGATGATGCACACCTTTAGTCCCAGCACTCAGGAGGTAGATGCAGGTGGATCTCTGAGTTCGAGGCCAGCCTGGTCTATATAGCAAGTTCCAGGCCAGCTGGGGCTACAGGGAGACCTGTCTCAAAAATACCAAAAAAAGGGGGGGGGTATTTATTTTTATTTATGTGTATGAGTGTTATGCTTACATATATGTAAGTGTACCTGTGTCATGCAGTGCCTGTGGAGGAGAGAAGATGGTGTAGGATCCCCTAGAACTGGAGTTACAGATGGTTGTTAGCCACCATATGGGTGCTGAGATTCAAACCTAGGTCTTTGCAAGACCAGCCATTGTTCTTAACTGCTGAGCCATCTCTCCAGCCCTGCAGTCTCTCCAACTCTGCATCTGATTTCTTGAGGAATATTTTGTTTCAGGAAAATTCTATCATGGAATCTGTTCCTAAACTCCTTGACAAATCTGTCTCCTTTTCTCAGTTCTTAGCTTTATATTTACTATATCAGTGCTGACTTAAATATGTTCAGGGATCAGATGTTTTTGATTACTATATAAAGATGATTTAATAGCTGATTTTCCATTGGCTATGAAATTATAAATTATTAAATGTTTTTAAAAAATTTTAACCACATGCTGTCAGCAAGTATTTTTTCCAAAAGAGCATTAACTTAGCCTGTCATGCCATTGAGTAGTTTACTTAATAAAGGCACAGTCTTCCATTATTGTTGGTATGTTGGTTAACAGTGCTTTTCACTTAGCAGCAATGCTTATTTTTGAAGGTGTTTTTTTAAGAAAATTAACTTGCAAAGCACAACAACCTTGACAGTATTTAAATGCTGTAGAAACATATTTAAAGACTGGAGAGATGGATGCATGGATGGAAGAGGTAAAAACTTAAGGAAGTTGCCAGTTGTTAGTACAGTAGTGACAGTGATCATAGAAGAATATAGGAAATGAAAACTGTTATGTCCAGCTGGTATGAATGTCCTTCAGAGCAAGCAGGACATCCATCCCTATGTCTGTCTTGTAGGAAGATGGGTTCTTTCACATCCTCTCAGGTTCCTGCTGTGAAGCCCTGGACCACCCGTCTGCCTCCCCGTTCTTCCCCAGCGTTGAGGAAGATGGCTCTTGCAGTGCTGCTTGCAGTGGCCCAGCCAGCATCAGTGCTGCTGCCTTGCTAAGTAGACTGTTCAACCTTTGGGTGTTTAGTCTTCTGTCTCTGTCTGTTCATTTACTTGAGAAACAGCTTATAGTGGTGATTTTCCATGGTTTGTAATTGAGTAAAGAATGCCCTCATACCCATCAGCTGCACCTCCCATCACTCCGGCTCCTTATGCTTCCCCTTCCATTTCTGTGCAGTTGCAGATATTGTGCTACTTTTCTGACCCCTCTTTACTGACCTTTCCCCCTGTTGCAGCCATGCTGGTACCCTTGCCATTCTTCCTCTAAGCTAGTGACACTTACTTGGGGAGGTCCTCTCATGTTTCCTCAGGGAAGCGCTCACACTCTTTGCCTAGTTCGCTCCACTTTTTGCTTGCCCTATCATTTGAACAAGTATCCTGATCCACTACCCTACCTACCTATTTCTTTCTTTCATAGCACTCAACCACTCAACTTTTTACAACATACTATGTATTTTATATTACGTGTATGTGTGTGCATGCGTGTGTGTGTGTGTGTGTGTGTGTGTGTG
>NW_008348958.1:10841-14916 GCF_000622305.1 Nannospalax galili | reverse complement strand
CATCCTCTCAGGTTCCTGCTGCGAAGCCCTGGACCACCCGTCTGCCTCCCCGTTCTTCCCCAGCGTTGAGGAAGATGGCTCTTGCAGTGCTGCTTGCAGTGGCCCAGCCAGCATCAGTGCTGCTGCCTTGCTAAGTAGACTGTTCAACCTTTGGGTGTTTAGTCTTCTGTCTCTGTCTGTTCATTTACTTGAGAAACAGCTTATAGTGGTGATTTTCCATGGTTTGTAATTGAGTAAAGAATGCCCTCATACCCATCAGCTGCACCTCCCATCACTCCGGCTCCTTATGCTTCCCCTTCCATTTCTGTGCAGTTGCAGATATTGTGCTACTTTTCTGACCCCTCTTTACTGACCTTTCCCCCTGTTGCAGCCATGCTGGTACCCTTGCCATTCTTCCTCTAAGCTAGTGACACTTACTTGGGGAGGTCCTCTCATGTTTCCTCAGGGAAGCGCTCACACTCTTTGCCTAGTTCGCTCCACTTTTTGCTTGCCCTATCATTTGAACAAGTATCCTGATCCACTACCCTACCTACCTATTTCTTTCTTTCATAGCACTCAACCACTCAACTTTTTACAACATACTATGTATTTTATATTACGTGTATGTGTGTGCATGCGTGTGTGTGTGTGTGTGTGTGTGTGTGTGTGTGTGGTGCTAAAGTTGGAATCCAGGTCTCCTTGGCATGCTAAGGATGTGCTCTACTACTGAGCTACATCCTAAGCCCTTCATTTACTTTTTGTATGTCTGTGTGGTGGTAACAGTGGTTGTTTGAGACAGGCAGGGCTCACTGTGGAGCCCAGGCTGGCCTCCATCTTGGGATCCTCCTGCCTCTGTTTCTTGGGTGCTGTGATTATAGACATGCACCACCATGCCCAGCATGCTTTTTGCTCCCCACTTATTTACTTAATAAATTCAGCTTATTTCCTTTACTAGCATAAGCTCCATAAGGATAGAAATCTGTTATTTTCTTCTTGCTTTTTCTTTTTTTCTCACAGATAAACCAAGCATAAGACTTGGAACAAAGTAGCCATTGCTAAATGAAGACGCAGCACTTATCCTGTGTTCTTTCTTCATTAGTTCCAAGGGGCTTTATATACCATATTGCCAGTCACCATACATCTGCATCTCCATTTCCTCCATAAATTCCACATTCACTGACCTCTGCATATTGTGTCTCATTGGTACAGCTGGAAAAACAATTTTTTAATCTTCATCACCATCTTTAATTCCTCTTTTGTTTACTCAGCCCTTACCTCCTCTCAATGGGACCCAGTGACACTTCCCCAAATATGGTTTCTCCTCTTTCTCCACCACACTTCCTCCCATCTGTGCTGCCATCATCCTTACCCAACACCCTCTCAAGTTTTTGTCACCTCTCCTTGATCTTTTACAGTCTTTCTTCACACTGTAGCTAGGTGTAGCTTCTTAAAATGTAAAAATCTGCTCTCTCCAATCCGCACGCTTTTCTCTCCTGGGTAAGTCAATTGGGCCTTCCACGCCTTGACTCCCCCAGCCTCACTCACCCTCCCATCTCCCCTGCCCATCTCCCCTCCTAGCTTGGGTCCTGTCCCATTCCTTCTCTTGGTGCCCCAGACACCCGGGGAACCACCACTGCTTCCTGATCCTGTGCATCCAGAGCAACTCAGTTCCTTCTCAGGTCCCCAGGGGCACTCTGGGCCTGGTCCCGCCCTCACCTCCCTCTGCCTCTCAGGGTCTGCACAACCCGTCAGCCTCTTTCCTGGACACTGGGGCTGACCTTTCCTCTTCCTGGTCCTTTGCATCCAGACCAATCCAGCTCCTCACTGCAGTCCCCAGGGGTCCTTGGGGCCACCTCCTGCCCCCATCTTCCTTTGCATCTCTGGGTGGCACAGCCAACAGCTGCCCTAGACCAGCACCTTTCCTGGGCCCAGCCCCCAGGCCAGTCCAACCCCCAAATTCCTGAGGCCAAAATCTATCCTGGAGGGATCCAGACCTTAGGAGAAAGCCTGAGAGCATCTGATCTTCATCTGACTTGGGCCTCTGTGGGAACTCCTGAAGATAAAAGCAATCTGGCCACTCCAATATAAAATCAAAAGAGAGAATCTGAAGCTTAGAGGAACCAGGTTTCAAGCCCCAAAAGTAAACCACAAAGACAGATAAATTTATAAAAAGAAGCAGACCTAAACTTGAAGGCTTGAGTCTCACACAAGAATCAGAAACTACAGAAGAAATTCACATGTAAAAATCACAAAGAAAAAATAATAACATGAAAAACCAAATGACATATACCCACCAAATACCAATAGTCCTCTAGAGGAGTACAGTGAGAACACCCTAGAGATAATGCAGGACATGGAACTCAAAAAGAATAATTATAAACATGATAAAAGAATAGAGTGAATTTAAAGAACACACAAAGAAATCAAAGAACTGAAGGAAGAAGGGGATAAACTTCTGAATGAATTCAGAAGAGTTAGAAATATTGAAGAATATTCAGGCTGAAATGAAGAAGGAAGTGAAACACTCAGTAAGCCAATTAGAAACGACAGGAGAAAGCCTCACCAATAGGATGAATGAAATGGAAAACAGAGTATCAAGACTGGAAGATAAAGTGGATGAACTAGACCACTCAAGCAAAGGTTATGAAAAATTTATGAAATCACAAGAATTGAATATGCAGGAATTCTGTGACACCATAAAAAGACCAAACTTATTCATAGGCATACAGGAAGGAGAAGAATCCCAAGATAATGGCATGGACCAGATCCTCAACAGAATCGTCAAAGAAAATTTCCCAAAATTAAAGAAAGACATGTCTATACAAATACAAGAAGCATATAGAGCACCAAATAGGCAAGACCAGAAAAGAAACTCTCCACAACACATCATAGTAAAAACAATAAATGCACAAAACAAAGAGACAATACTGAAAGCTGCAAAAGAGAAACAACAAGTCACAAATAAAGGAAAACCCATTAGGATTACAGCTGACTTTTCAGTGCAAACTATGAAAGCCAGAAGAGCCTGGACCAAAGTATTCCCAGTTTTAAGTGACCACAGATGCCAACCCAGACTACTGTACCTAGCCAAAATGTCTATTACAGTCAAAGGGGAAATAAAAATTTTCCATGACATAAATAGGCTGAAGGAATTCATGTCCATAAAACCAGCCCTTGTGTTCAATGAAGGTATAAATGTGGAAAAGTACATCTATATCACGAATGTAAATACAAATAAAAATGAAAGGATTCAATACTCATCTTTCATTAAGAACTTTAAATATTAATGGACTGAACTCCCCATTCAAAAGACACAGACTAGGTGAATGGATTAAGAACAAAATGGATTGAACTCCCCAGTCAAAAGACACAGACTAGGTGAATGGATTAAGAAACAAAACCCATCTTTTTGTTGTCTGAAAGAAACCCATCTTACTTTCAAGGACAGACACTATCTCAAAGTGAAAGGATGGAAAAAAAAATATAACAAGAAAATGGCACTAAGAAAAAAGCAGGCATAGCAATTCTAATATCTGCCAAAATAGACTTTAAACTAAAACTAATCAGAAGAGACAAAGAGAGCCACTTCATTTTGATCAAAGGAACAATGAATCAAGAAGATATTATGATCATGAACATATATTCACCAAACTCTGGTGCACCCAACTTCACAGAAACAACACTACAGGACTTTAAGACCCAGATTAATCCCAACTCATTAATAGTAGGGGACTTCAATACCCCACTGTCTCCATTAGATACGTCAACAAGGCAGAGAGTTAACAAAGAGACGTCTGAATTAAACAATACCATGTATCAAATGGACTTAACAGACATCTACCAAGTATTCCACCCAAGCACCAAAGGACATAATTTCTACTCAGCATCCCATGGACCCATCTCCAAAATCGACCGTATACTGGGGCACAAAACAAACCTCAGCAAATACAAAAAGATTGAAATAATTCCATGCATTCTATCAGACCACAATGCAATAAAGCTTACAGTCAACACTGGAAGAAGCCCTAATCACCACATGAACACATGGAAATTAAACAACACACTCCTAAATGATGAATGGGTCAAAAGAGAAATT
>NW_008348958.1:8842-9716 GCF_000622305.1 Nannospalax galili | reverse complement strand
TTCAAATCAGGAACCAGACAAGGCTGTCCACTATCCCCACTTCTCTTTAACATAGTCCTTGAAACTCTTGCAAGAGCAATAAGAGAAGAGCAGGAAATTAAAGGAGTAATAATAGGAAAAGAAGTATCCCTTTTTGCAGATGGTATTGTATTATATCTAAGAGACACCAAAAATTCCACCAGAAAACTCTTAGAAATTATTAACACATTCAGTAAAGTGGCAGGTTACAAAATTAACCTACAAAAGTCTGTAGCCTTTCTATATACCAATAACAAGCAATCGGAGAAAGAGCACATGGAAACACTCCCTTTCACAATAGCTGCAGAAAAATAAAATAAAATATCTCAGAATAAGCCTGACCAAAGACATTAAAGAGCTCTACAATGAAAATTTTAAATCATTAAAGAAAGAGATTGAGGAAGACATCAGAAGATGGAAGGACCTCCCATGCTCATGGATTGGAAGAATTAATATTGTAAAAATGACCATCCTACCAAAAGTCATTTATAGATTCAATGTAATGCCAAAAAAATCCCAATGATATTTTTCACAGAATTGGAAAAATGCATCCTAAGATTCATATGGAAGCACAAAAGACCTCGCATAGCCAAAAAACCCTCAGCAGTAAGAGAATGCCAGGGAGATTACCAGATTGTAAGTTGTATTACAGAGCTATAGTCATAAAAACAACATTGTACTGGCACAAAAATAGACCCATAGAACAAGGGAACAAAATTGAAGACCCAAATGTGAGTAAAGGCAATTTCAGCCACCTGATATTTGACAAAGGGGCCAAGAATATTCACTGGAGGAAGAGTATGTTCAGCAAATGGTGCTGGCAAAACTGGATCTCCACCTGTAGAAGAATGAAACT
>NW_008348958.1:4700-8782 GCF_000622305.1 Nannospalax galili | reverse complement strand
AGGGCAAGAATTAACAAATGGGACCTCATTAAACTAAAAAGCTTCTGTACATCAAAGGAGGCAACCAGGGAAGTGAAGAGAAAACCCATAGAATGGGAGAAAATCTTTTCCAGCGACACATTCAATAGAGGTTTAATATCCAGAATATATAACGAACTCAAAAAACAGACAATCAAGACAAGAAGAAAAAAAAGATGGGCTAAGGAGTTGAATAGAGAGTTCTGAAAAGAAGAAGTAAAGATGGCTATGAAACATCTTAAAAGATGTTCAACATCACTAATAATTAGGGAAATGCAAATTAAAACCACTTTAAGATTTCATCTTACCCCAGTCAGACTGGCTAAGATCAAGAGAACAAATGATACCAAATGTTGGAGAGGATGTGGGGAAAGGGGAACACTCATCCACTGCTAGTCAGGCTGCAAACTTTTCAACCCCTCTGGAAGTTCCCTAAGCTTCAGTAGGGGTGCTATATGCTAGGCCCACAACTATTGCTTATTTTCTGGGTCTTGGGCGGCAATGTGTCTCTGTATTCACTGCCATTCATTCTAGGGAGTGTTTTCTCTTCTTAAGGCCGGGAGAAGTTTTTGTCTGTGGTTATAAGCACCGATATTTAGAATGTAGTTTGCTGCTTTGTCAATTTAGTTAAACATCTTTAATGAGTTCCCCATCTGGGGCTATGAGCTCCCCAGATATGTGGGTGTAAGGTTTATGCAGGGAGGGAAGTGATAGGGATAGGGAGATGAGGGTGTAATAAGAGAAAGATCATCAGTTGGGATAAAGAGTTCCTAAACAAGCCACCTGGAAGCCTGCTTTCTTGTAACTCAAAGCAATACAAAGGAGGGATTGAACAGTTACACTGTATGATTGGATGCTGCTGGTCTTAGAAACTGTAGAGTTCTGAACATCGTCCCCAGTAACAGGTATGAGATACTTCCAAAAGAATAAGTTAGGAGGCCCCAGAAATCCCTAAATAATGCAGGCTCTTGTCAATTCTCTTGGTTGTCCATGAGAACTACAGAATAAGTTCATATCACCGAAATTATCATGTGCCTTGGTTGTAAAATATAGAGAAATCAGGCTGCACTGAACTGGAAACTCCTTGCTGACTAGCATTTAAACTATCAGAGGTTGCTGAGCAGGATGCGGGGGGAGAAAAAACATCATGTGTGTTGCCCAGGTGTGAACTAGAAGTCTAAGTTGGCTATGCAATATATGGTTACCTGTATAATAAAGGTATGGCTGTGGTGGGGGTGATCAACTCCCTTCTCATTGGATCTGAGACTCGTTTCACAGGATGGTGAGGGCATGGCCTATGCCTGGTACTAGAAGCCTGGCTAACACTCTTTTTAAAAAATATTTGCAATTTTCATACAACATAGTTTGATGATATTTAGATCTGCTTCCCTCTTTCACCTCCCCACAATGCCCCTGCCTTGATTTGTGTCCTGAAATGTCAGACACTGTGAGTCTATCTACATAGCCACCAAGAATCTGACACCTCAGCTCAGAGGAAATATCTTCATGCTTCCAATGACACTAGCCATAGTCAAGCAGGACCTTTGACTTATCTTCTCATAAATGGAACTGGTAAAAGAAAGGAGCCAGGGGCTCCTCCCAAGCGCATGCGACCCCTGAGGAACAGATCCTCAAACAACCTTAAGAGTAAAAATAATTCGGCTTATCTGGGCCAACTGGATGGCCCTAAACATCCAAAAGGAAAGTATAACCAAAGATTAAAGGGGTCAGTATAATTTCTTAAGAGTCCATATGCATAGCTAAAGGCTACATAACAAGCAACAATGCCAGATTAGGAGATACCTTCTTTTGAGTTGCTGGCCAGGGTGGCCCAAGGAACTCCCAGATAGTAATCCAGCATAGACCTGGGAAAATGAACAGAAGACCCTAATCTTATCTAAAGGAGTATTGATAACTGATTGCTTCTAGAAGAGGAACAGCTGACCCTCCTAAAACAAAGACCTCTAGTTAGGCTGTCTAGATTTAACAGAAGGGCAAGTAGTGGAGAATGGCTGGGGTTCCAAGAACACAGTAAACAGTAGCAGGGATATTAGAATATAAAGGCTCTAGTCAGGGAGGGAGGCTATGGGAGGGCGCCATCTGGGAAGTGGATGTACAGTTGAATAAGATGGTTTGGGATGTTCTGTGTGATATACACACATTAAAAAAAATCTAATAAAACGTATTATATTTGAGGAGGAAGCATAAAAATTTACATCATGTTAATTAGTAGAGGTGATAAACATTACCATTGAAATGTACCCAAAGACTTCATAGACATACACAGGCACCAAGGATCCAAGTGCATCCGATCATGACTAGTAATAATCAGATGCATACAGATTAGAGATATATTTACCAACATCTCAGTGTTAGTAGCAAAAACAATGAATCTTTCTGCTAGGAACAATATATTCTAAAATGAAATGGAGATCTTTTTTAAAGGTTAAAAACTCATTCAATTTTATGTCTTACACGGTTTACATTGAGTATATGGGCACCAGTGTGAGGGAGAGGCTATGGGTAGGTGCCATTTGGGATGCAGGTATAAAGATGAAAAAGATTGTTTGGGGTGTTCTGTATGGAATACACACAAAAATTCAATAAATAAAAAATAAGTTATATTTGAGGAAGAAAAAATAATGATTTAAAAAAAATAATTAGTAGATGTGAAAAACGTTACCATTGAAATCTACCTGATGACTTTATATCCATGCTCAGATGCCAAGGAGCTCAGAAAGTAACCAGCTATCACTAGTAATAATCAGATATATAGAGATTAGCAACGCATGTGCAAACATCTTAACGTCAGTTGCACTGAAAATGAATTATTCTGTATGAAATGTGTATTTTAATAATGAAATGGAGATCTTTTTTAAAAGTTAACCTCATTTAACTTTATGTCTTATAGGGTTTATACTGAGTACAATATTGTATAACTGTAATAATTCAACTGTAAACCTAAAAATTTACAGCCATTTTTGAAAAAGATGCATCTTAGCTTAGAAAATTGTTATTGAATATGTCAATGCTATTGTAATGAAATGCTTCTTCTAAGTATGTGGTTATTAAATAATTAACAAAAAAATCTAAAAAACCTAAGTTAAATCATATCATAGTTTTCAGTGGCTTTTCCACTGTGAGTCAAATAAGTTTCTAAATCCCTTCTCTGTCTTAAAAATTAGTAATAATTTGACTTCTGTGCCTCAATTTTATCGCAGAACTATTTTCCTTTCATCCTATCATACTTGTTCACATAGGATTTCCTTCTCTTTAGAATGCCAACCTTAGATCCTAACTTTAAATTACCAAACTCTAGATTTTTCCTCGCTTCTGTGCCATCTAAGTCAGTACTTAAACATTGTCTGTCAGAGCCTTTCCTGATCATCCCGTCACAGCCACGTAGCCCATCTTACTTCTGAGAATAACTGTTTCTGTTAATCATTCTTTGTGCTTCTTACCCTACGAGAATGTAAGCTCCCTGAAGCGCACACCTTGTTAGTGCTGTACCTGCCATGTGTGGAAGAGCCTCTGTCATAGACTCAGTGCTCAGTAAACATTCGTAGAATGCAGGAACAACAGGAACAAATTGTTTTTAAAAGTGGCAGGTTTGTACAGTCATTAAGATAATATTCTAGTCATCTGATTAGCACTATCCTTAACAGTATAGGAAAAAATGACTTGATGTGGGGGAAGGGCACTAGGTAGTTATTATAATGTCTCTTGGGAGAAAGTGATAATCATCCTGTCCCACCCCTAGTTTTTCTTTTCACTTACATAATGCAGTATTTTAAAAATATTTTTTCTCTTATAATACCTTTATTCAACAGCAAAATTGTTCCGTATATGCTTTTATTTTTCTAGTAAAGCATGAAATCTTCTAGTTTAAGTATTGTCCAGAGCAGGAGACAACTTGAATGCCAAACAATGTATAATTAGATCTCTTCATTATCTTACCACATGCCAAGTAGCTGCTAAGGGTTTATTGCTACAGTAAGTCAATGGGATATTTAAGTTCACAGTTTTTTTGTCAGATAATAGCAAGTTATTATGTAGAATAAAGG
>NW_008348958.1:0-4625 GCF_000622305.1 Nannospalax galili | reverse complement strand
CTTTTTGAGACAGGGTTTCCCTGTAGCCCCAGCTGGCCTGGAACTCACTATGTAGACCAGGCTGGTCTTGAATTCACAGAGATCTATCTGCCTGCCTTTGCCTCCCGAGTGCTGGGATCAAAGGCGTGCGCCACCACACCTGCCAACCCTGATTTTTGAGGAACCTCCTGTTACTTGTTGTCCACACCCATTCCTCCCCATTCAACCATCCATGGGGCTTATTTTCTTGATACATAATTTTCCTAGTTGTATTATTTTTTAAAACTTAATATCTAAAAAAATATCTGATTTCTCTTTCTAATGCCTTTTGAAGACCCTAGGTGAGAAATCAGTAAAATGTAGAGAGAAATCCTTAGGGTGGCGGTATAAGCAGCAGCCGTTTCTAACCTGTGTTTTTCTTCTCATTTCAAGATCCTGTTGCCACTCTTTGCTTTCCCTGGTTGATTAGACTTCTTCAGCTTTGTCTTATAGAAACATGACAGTGTAATCTTGGGGACTTCGAGTTAGCGGGCCAGCAGTTAACCTCAGTTATATGGAATTTGAGATAAATATTTATACTTCTGGATACTCTGAAATGTTAAGTACCAGTGGAAAACAGCAGTAAGCCTGATGACCACAGAAGCCATGGAGGAAAGCACCGTCAAAGACTTGAGGGTTTTTGGGAAACCATATGTAACTGGTTCTCTATTTTATAGCTATAGTAGGCGGAATCTCAAACTATGTGAGCAAGTCAAAATTAAAAACATTTTGCCAGGTGTAGTGGCACACGCCTTTAATCCCAGCAAGCAGGCGGAGCTCTGCGAGTTCAAGGCTAGCCTGGTCTACATAGTGAGTTCCAGGAGAGCTGGGGCTACAGGGAGACCCTGTCTCAAAAGGACCAAAAAAAAAAAAATTAAAACCATTTTATCATTTTCTCCCATTTTTCATGGGAGTGGACAGATTGGTAGGAGTCCAGGGTTGTATGCAGGCCTGTGACTAACCTCACTCGTCCATTAGCAAGACGAGACAAAATGGCACATTCCAGGTGGGGCTTCACTGTCCAGTTCTGACGAAAATGCAAGGTGAGTTCGCACAAGATGTTCCAGACCTGTGGTTAAACTGTTGACCATCTACTTCATTAGCTTCTTCTGCCTTTTCAACCCAAACTTGTCTCTATTTTGGTTTGTTTTTCTTATCCTTCATTGCTTGTTATTTCTGCTCTCGAAAACTAAGGGAGGAATTTTGACAAAGGTACCAGAGGAATTCTGTGAAGGATAATTTTTCTACACGATGCTATAACAGCTAGAAAGCCATATGAAAGACAGAGCACTACAGAAAATAAGCCTGTATACAGTTACAATACACAGAGGTTAAAGACCGGTATTGTGGAGGATGTGGATAAACTGAAGCACTCTTACATTGGTGATGGAGATTTGGAGCAAAAGAACGACCTTGGAAAGAAATTGGCAGTTTCTGAAAAAATTATTCGTAAATGTGTTGGGGCAGTTCCAGTTTTACCTGTCTACCCAGAAGGCCTGAGACATGTCTGCCAAAGATTTGTACTAGAATGTTGATCACATCTTTAGTCCTAATAGCCCCAAACTGGAAACAGTCCAAATGTTGAACCCCACTACCCAAATGCTGTGAATGGGTAACAAATGGGCTGTAGCTATACAGCAGAATACTGCCCAGTAATCAAAAGAAACAGTTAGCTGACAGTCCAGTATGAATAACTTTAAACCCATGATATTAACTGAAGGAGACAGATATAGATTCTATATATTGTGTGATTCTGGTTTTTAAAAAAAATTTCCCAAGAAGGCAAATAGTAGAGACAGAAAACAGACAAGTGGATGTCTGGGGCTGGATGCTGAAGCAGGACTTGACTGAAGATGGGGCATGGGGGAATTATTCTGTGTTGATGGAGATGCTATAAAATTAGATACTGTAAGTAGATTTTATAGAATGTAAGTTTTCAATGAAACCAAGTAAGACCTGCATTACTCGTTCTGTTTCCAGCTCACAATGTGCTCTTCCCACAGTCATTACCTCCTCTTCTTTTTCTGCATTTCCTTAACTATTGAAACACCTTTTAAACAGTTCTGCCTCTGTTATGAGCTGGTTGCCTTTCAGGTTTCATTTAGAACAGAGATTTAGAATCTGAAATTGAGCCCAAGTTCTGATCCTACTCTCACCTACCAGTTAACCATCAGATAAGCCTCTGATTCACCATCTCTGGACTTTTTAAAAACACAGACACATATGTCCTTCTGCCTGTACTAGATACCAGCAGGGATCATCAAGTCTCTAAACTCCCTCACTGTATTCGGTTTCTTGAATTCATTCCTGTGCCTGCCTTTTTTTCTTTTTTTTAATTTATTTTCACTTTATATGTATAAGTGTTATACTTGTATTTATGTAAGTGCATCCATATCATGCAGTGCCCACAGAGGACAGAAAAGGGTGTCAGATCCTCTGGAACTGGAGTTAGGGACCATTGTTCGTTGTCATATGGGTGCTGGGATTTGAACCCAAGTCCTCTGCAAGAACAGCCAGTGCTCTTAACCCCTGGGCCATCTCTCCAACTCCCCATGCCTACCTTTTACATCTGTAATCTCTGCCTTTGTAGCCTCACTATAACCAGTTGCCCAGCTCAGACCCTTGCATCTGTACTCTACTTGGCCACACAGTTGAGCACTGTGTCCTTTTGCCTGTGTTTATTATCTCCCAGTTTTAGATTTTCTCTTGTCTTCTATAGAGAAGCTCCCCATAGATGGCGTGGTACTGATCTGTATAGCAGCCATCAGTCTTCCGCCTTTCTAGGTCTTTCCTTTTCTGAAAGTCACTTCAGCGTGGCATTCTAAAACATAAATAGGCAGGGGTCAGTGCACTGTTTAAATTGTTTAGTACTTCTGAAATGCTTGCAGGAATATGCTTTTGTTTGCTTTTATTCAGTAAACACCAGGCTTACTTTAAAATCCTTTCATAAGCTATTTCAACTTCTTCCTGGCCTCTTTCTGCTTTGCCCACCCCCCCTGCCCCCTGCCCTAGACACCGGAGTTGCTTTTCTTTACCCTTAGGCCCTAGCTTTCTGTCTTGCCCACATGTTCTTTGTTTCCTCTGACTGAAGTATTCATCCTCCTTTTTGTGTCTGAACATCTTATTCTTCCTGTCAAGCTTGCTTAAGGAATTCATGATGTGTGGCCTGTCCCTGTACTGAATTCTTTATCTTTACCATACTTTCTTCCCAATTTTGTTACATTGTATTTCAACTGCTGTTTACTTAGCCATCCCAACCTATGAACCAGTGTGCAGCCAGAGAAACTAGTACCGCTGGGGCCCTTTGGCTCACTCAGGTAGGGTTTGTGAGCCGCCCTTCCAGGCCTGTTCACTTGAGTGCCTGAGGTCTGTGTGCTGGTCTGGCAGACTCGGGGTTTTAGTGCTTTGAGCTAGGGCCTACTGCAGGTTTTAGAGGCCAGGTGGAGGCTTAGAACTCTGTGTTCTCATGATGGAGACTTGGGAGTCTGGATTTTAACCACGAGTATCCCTGGCACTTGGTGGCTTTTATAAGCCGGGCTTTCGGTAGCAGGAGGAGGTAGTGTTCTCTAATGTTAGAGCTTTTTGGACAGGCCTTAGTTGAGCAAGTATTGCGATTCTGTCCTGACCTTCTATTTCTCTCCCTGTCTGCCACCTCTGCTCCCTGTTTTGCCCTGGCTGTGCCCCGGAACTCTGCTGCCTCTGCTGCCACGCCAGTGCTGCATGTATGCTCTTGCTGGTATGTTCGCCACCATCCTTATCTCCTCTCTGCTCCCAGTTCAGCCCACCCTGCTAACCATGAAGAGCAAAGGCAGAGTGGGGAGTCTTTGATCAGACAAAGGGCTATATTTATACCAACCATGCCAGAGCCCCTCCCACAAATAAAGAGCTGCTTGTAGCAGTGACAGACTTTCTACTAGGTCACTATGGCAAGTGCTCTGGCATCCATGCCCCTCCCCACAGCCTGGGGTAAGGTTATACAGGGTCATCTACAGTCCACAAAAACTTGTCATGGCAAAAGGGAGGTCCAGTGCATACTGTTCTGAAGCAGCTGCAGCTGGGATGGAGCCTTCTGGAGCTAGACTTGTTCCTCAGCAGCAAGCAGATAGGGGTGCTGTATAGCTACAGCTAGCTTCTTCAGTATAACCATGGAGTTTCCAAAGAGCATGTTGACATGATGGCAGGCCAGCAGGCTATATGGCTGACACGTCTCCATTTAAGGCAGCCAGGGCACCAGAGAACAGTTTAACAGCTGCCAATTAGGGAATCAGATTGCTCCAGCCCCTAGTTTCTTAGCTTATTTTAGGGAAAAAGGAAAACTATCGGTGATTTAACAGTATTTTACATTGCTCAGACAATGCTTAACTTCTCTCAGTGCCCCAGAAGGAGGTGGGTTTCCCTGATCTGTTAGGACCTGGAATGTTTGGCCTCACACAGACAGACCAGATGAAAGATTTCTTTTTTCTTTTTTCTTTTTTTTTCTTTTCTTTTTTTGGTCTTTTTGAGACAGGGTCTGTCTATAGCTCCTGCAGCTGTCCTGGAACTCACTATGTAGATCAGGCCTTGAACTCACAGAGTTCTACCTGCCTCTGCCTCCTGAGTGCTGGGAT
>NW_008348957.1:0-273 GCF_000622305.1 Nannospalax galili | reverse complement strand
TTGGGTCTTCAATTTTGTTCCATTGGTCTGTGGGTCTATTTTTGTGCCAGGACAATATTGTTTTTATGACTATAGCTCTGTAGTAGAGCTTATAATCCGGTATAGGAATCCCCCCAGCATTGCTCTTAGTTCTCAGGGTTGTTTTGGCTATCCGGGGTCTCTTGTGCTTCCATACAAATCTTAGGATACATTTTTCCAATTCTGTGAAAAATGTCATAGGGTTTTTAATTGGCATTGCATTGAATCTATATATGACTCTTGGTAGGATGGTCA
>NW_008348956.1:0-494 GCF_000622305.1 Nannospalax galili | reverse complement strand
TTAGGTTTAGGAGTATGTTTATGGTTAGTTCTATGGCTAGAATTTTCATTATGTTTATGGCTAGCACATGTGTTAGGTTTAGGGTTAAGTCAAAGGTTAATACTAGATTTAGCGTTAGGAGATTTAGCGTAAGGTATAGCAGTACTTTATGGTTTAGGACATGGGTTAGCTTTTGGGCTAGGTTAGGGTTAGATTTTGGGCTAGAGTTAGTGATAGGGTTAGTGCTAGGGCTAGGTTTCAGGGCTAGCGTTAGGATTAGGACTAGGGTAAGGATTTAGTGTTGGTGTCAGGGCTAGTGTTAAGTTTAGGGTGAGGGTGACATTTAGGGTCAGGGTTAGGGTTAGTGTTAGGTTTAGGTTAAGGTTTAGGCTTAGGGTTAGATTTAATGTTGGGGCTAGGGATAATTTTACGGTTCTCCATTGTGATAGAGATAGGTTTAGGGAAAAGTTTAACATTAAGATTAGGCTTAAGGTTAGGTCTAGGATTTAGCATTA
>NW_008348955.1:0-433 GCF_000622305.1 Nannospalax galili | reverse complement strand
AGTGTGAAAGTGCACCAAAGGGTCAGAAAATAAAAAAATTGTGCCATCTGGAAGGAAAATCAATGAGTTTTGAGTTGTAAGCAAGCAGAGTCTGAGGAGGCAGCTGCCCCCGCCTGTGGGGACCCTGTACAGGTAAGGCTCAAGGGGACCACTCCCTGAAAGGAAAAACGGGTGAGAAAGAAGAGACAGAGCCCAAGCAAGTCCACTTGTCAAGGGCCGCTTTATTGTACTGCAAGCTTTCCTTATATACAGTTTGTATTTAGAAGGGGTTGAAGAAGTTGGTCAAAGGTTACAGCATTCTTATGGGTATGGGGGGGGCGACTGAGCAATTCAGCAATGTGACTGACCACCAGATGTTCTAAGAGATTACTGCATGACTTATTTTTCCGAGAACTGTTTGCAACGGGAAGAGAAAGATAACCTTGCCATAAAT
>NW_008348954.1:0-444 GCF_000622305.1 Nannospalax galili | reverse complement strand
ATTGTGATGTCACAGTTGCGCATTCTGATGACACATTTGAGCACTGTGATGTCGTATTGGGGCATTGTAATGGCACAGTTGGGGTATGAGTGCATACTGAAACATTTGGAATCCATATAAAAGCACTGTGACAGCCTATTGAACATCGTTGTGGTACACTGGGGTATTGTGATGGCACACAGCAGCCTTTTGATGACACATTGATGCGCAGTTATGGCACACTGTGCACTGGGATATCATATTGTAGTGTTGTGATGACACATTGGCGTATTTTTGAGGTCACATTGGAGCATTGTGAAGTCACGTTGTAACATTATGATGGCACAGTGTACCAATATATTGGCACACGGGGCTATAATATTGGCACATTGGAGCATTGTGATATCACAATGCAACCATGTGACGTCATATTATAATATTGTGAGGGCACCATGGAGCATTATG
>NW_008348953.1:0-393 GCF_000622305.1 Nannospalax galili | reverse complement strand
TGTTCCATTGATCTATGGGTCTATTTTTGTGCCAGTACCATGTTGTTTTAAAGAGTATAGCTCTGTAATACAGCTTAAAATCTGGTATAGTAATCCCCCCCTGGCTTTCCTCTTAGTGCTCAGGATAGTTTTGGCTATCTGAGGTCTTTTGTGCTTCTATGTGAATCTTGGGATAGTTCATTCCAATTCTGTGAAAAAAAAAAAATGCGGATTTTGATTGGCATTGTGTAGAATCTATATACGATTTTTGGTAGGATGGTCATTTTCACAATATTAATTCTTCCAATTCATGAGCATGAGAGGTCTTTCAATCTTCTGATGTCTTCCTCAATTTCTTTCCTCAAAGATTTAAAATTTTCGTTGTAGAGCTCTTTAATGTCTTTGGTCAGGTTT
>NW_008348952.1:0-479 GCF_000622305.1 Nannospalax galili | reverse complement strand
AGTCGTTGTCAGTGACTGAAGTTAGATGAAGGTCATGTTTGCTATAGTTGATAGAGCTGCCACATGCTGTTGAGAGTAAGAAGATTGCAATACAAGCCCCACATGGCAGAAATATAGCTACAGGATGGGGCCCTTGTGATGCTGGTGAGGTCTAGCTTTGGCCTGGTATTTCCTTTTAATGCCTCCCATCAAAGAGCTAAATTTATTGAAGGATCAAGTAGAAGAAAGACAATAGTGAGGGTATCCAGTTGTGCAGGCTGGATGCAGGATTCACTACTGGGAACAGTACTGGCATGTTGGACTCATGCATTTACATATAAATTTTAAGAATATCTCAAAATCAGGGGCTGGAGAGATGGTTCAGAGGTTAAGAGCACTGACTGCTCTTGCTGAGGACCCGGGTTCAATTCCCAGCTCCCACACGGCAACTATGAACCATCCTTAACTCCAGTTCTAGAGGAATCTGAAGCCCTCTTCTG
>NW_008348951.1:2504-2789 GCF_000622305.1 Nannospalax galili | reverse complement strand
CATAATTTTGAGTATCACTGACAATAATAAGCCATCCTTTATTTACCTTACGAAAGCATTAAAAGCAAACATTAAAAACTATAACTTAGAGGCTGGAGATATAGCTCAGTGATTAAGAGCACTGGCTGGTACTGCAGAGGACCCAGGTTCAGATCCCAGCACCGACATGGCAGCTAACAACTGGTTGTAACTTTGGTTCCAGGGGATCCAATGCCCTTTTCTGATCCCCATGGGCATTACACGACACGGGTGCACTTACATGCATGCAGTCAGTACACTCAAACA
>NW_008348951.1:0-922 GCF_000622305.1 Nannospalax galili | reverse complement strand
GAAGAGGCTGTCGGATCCCCTGGAACTGGTGTTATGGACAGTTGTTAGCTGCCATGTGGGTGCTGGGATTCTACCCTGGGTCTTCTGCAAGAACAGCCAGTGTTCTTAACTGCTGAGCCATCTCTCCAGCCTTGGTCTTTTTGAGACAGGGTCTCCCCGTAGCCCCAGCTGGACTGGAACTCAGTATGCAGACCAAGCTGGCCTTGAACTCACAGAGATCCATCTGCCTCTGCCTTCCAAGAGCTTGGACTAAAGGCATGTGCCACCACACCTAAGATGCATTGTTTACATGTAAAAAAGAATAAAAAATATCTGTAGATGTCCTGCAGCATCACAGGAACTGAGTTTCAGACCAAGTAACTTCCAGTTTGTGCCAGTTCAAGAGTGCCTTACCGCCTCTTGGCAGACTTCTTTTTTTTTGTCTTTTTGAGACAGGGTTTCCTTGTATCCCCAGCTGTCCTGGAACTCACTATGTGGACCAGGCTGGCCTTGAACTCGCAGAGATCCACCTGCCTCTGGCTCCCAAATCCTGGGACTGCAGGTGTGCGCCACCACGCCCGGCCTGGCAGGCTTTTTATTAGAAATCTCAGCATATAAAATACATATGAGGGGATGGAGAGATGGCTCAGCGATTAAGAACACTGGCTGTTCTTGCAGAAGACCCGGGTTTGAATCCCAGCACCCACATGGCAGCTAACAACTGTCCGTAACTCCAGTCCCAGGGGATCCCACAGCCTCTTCTGTCCTCTGCAGGCATTGCATGACACGGGTGCACTTACCTACATGCAGGCAATACACACATACACATAAAAAATAAAAGTAAATAAAACATTTTTTAAAATTCACATGAAGCACACACACAAAGCTTCAGTAGTGCAAAACATGTAGGAATTTCACTATTGGTAACTTACTTCAAAGCTAA
>NW_008348950.1:0-265 GCF_000622305.1 Nannospalax galili | reverse complement strand
GCAGGCAATACAGTCATACACATAAAATAAAAATAATAAAATATTTTTTTAGAAAAGAAGAAACAGAAGCAATGAAAGAAGTCAAGTGCAAAAAGTACCCTACATGTGATCTTCAGTAGAGGCTTAAGGGTGAAAGGAAATGGTGGATGACTGCTACTGCGGGCAGAAAGTCTTTGGTTGTGATACCTGCAAAGAAATTTTTTACTTTTGTTTACTTATTAATAAAGTCTAAAACATGATTTGCTTCTCATATGCTGTATCTTTT
>NW_008348949.1:0-273 GCF_000622305.1 Nannospalax galili | reverse complement strand
ATACCATAACTAGCTTCCAGAAACACAGGTTTCATTGACCTATCCCCTATGGGCCTGCGGGGATCTCAGGGCGCCAGCTGCTAGGGGTGGCGCCAGTCTCCTGCGCGCACCTGGGAAGCGGCGGGTCCCGGCTTGTCTGCTCCGCGTTGCTGGCGGGTCCCTGCTTCTCCGGTCTCTGTGGGTCTCTGCGGGTCTCTGCGGGTCTCTGCTACCGGGGCTGGTCTGGTCGAGTTCCGTCAGCTGCCGGGTCACAAGGAGAGGTGCGGGAGGGCT
>NW_008348948.1:0-305 GCF_000622305.1 Nannospalax galili | reverse complement strand
TAGGGTTTGGGTTAGGTTTCGGTTTGGTTTCGGGGTCCGGTTTCGGTTGCTCTTTGGGTTACGGTTAGGGTCAGAGTTAGGGATAGCATTTAGGTTTAGGGTTAGGGCTCAGATTCAGGTTATGTTCCGGGCTCGGGTTACGGTTAGTCTTAGGGATAGGGTTACCAGTTAGGGTTGGGTTTGGGTTAGGGTTATTGTTAGGATTAAGAGGTAGGGCTCGGACTAGGGCTAGGTCAAGGTTTAGTTTTAGGATGAGGGTTAGGGTTACAGTTCATGTTCATGTTCGGGTTCAGTTTCGGCTTTGG
>NW_008348947.1:0-340 GCF_000622305.1 Nannospalax galili | reverse complement strand
GGCCCTGCCTTCACCTCTTTCTGCTTCCCTGGACCTGCACCCCCCCAGCCTCTTTCTGGGACATGGGGAGTTGAGCTGATCTTTCCACTTCCTGATCCTTTGCATCCAGACCAACCCAGCACCTCAGTACAGTCCCCAGGAGTCCATGGGGCCTCATCTCTCCCCATCTGCCTTTGCATCTCTGGGTGGCAAGAGCACCAGCTGCCCTAGACCAGCATCATTCCTGGGCCAGGCCCCAGGACAGTCCAACCCCCAAGTTCCTGAGGCCAAAATATTTCCTGGAGGGATACAGAGCCTAGGAGAATGCCTGAAAACATTTGGCCCTAATCTGAATTGGGCC
>NW_008348946.1:0-578 GCF_000622305.1 Nannospalax galili | reverse complement strand
CAGTATGTGCTAGGTCACAGAAATCCAAAGATGAAAAGAAGGTTCAAGATGAGGGGGGGGGATTAAAGTAGGTGTAATATATGCCAGTGGGGGGAAAAAACTCGTTAATGGAATTCTAAAGGAAAATTGGCTTCCTCAACCCCTACTCCCTGAAACTAAGTGAAGTCACTGATGAGGGACACTGTTGGATTCCCTTGTGTGAGGATGGGCCTTCCACTCCAGTGATAGCTGAGTTTGAAGGATAATGCTGGACAAGATTTCGTGGTGGGCTTCCCATTCAAACTGTTACAGGTGACCACTAAAGCAGCTCAGTAACTCTTGATATCATAGATAAAGTGATTGATTTTCTTTTGATATTGAGGCCTTGTTCTGTCTTAATAACGAACTTCTTCTCTATTCAGATTTGTGTAGCGTACACTGTTGGGGAAACTGAAGCCTAATAGCTGTTATTTTCAGCTCTGGTCTCCCAAATTCCAGAATTAGTAAAATCTTTTCCCTTACATGTAATCAAAAGATGGGATCTGGCCGTGTTCCCTAAAGGTTCCAGCTAGACTTTATAACTGAACAGCTTCAACACC
>NW_008348945.1:0-339 GCF_000622305.1 Nannospalax galili | reverse complement strand
AAATATATCATAGGTGGGTCATTAGAGAACTCATATATGACCAATGCTGCCACCTTTTTTTATCCATCTGTAAAAGGCTGTAATAGTCTTTTTTATGGGTTTGTGGCAGAAGAGCCTAGGTGGGAGCCAGCGAAATACTGGAATAATCGACATCCATTTATCTTTGGGATAGTGATTATCAATTTGTCCTGGGAAGCCTATTAAGCTAATTGAAAAAGAGGAGTGATGTTTTAGGAGCCATTGTACATCTGATAAGGGGAAGGGGATAATAAGGTTATCAGGTTTTTTTTTTCCTATAATTTGTAGGGTTCTCTCTCTTCCTTGACAAATCATAGATGC
>NW_008348944.1:0-253 GCF_000622305.1 Nannospalax galili | reverse complement strand
AGAGATGCAGGGATGGTTCAATATATGTAAGTCAGTAAACATCATAAATCACATAAATGGGCTCAACGACAAGAAGCACATGATCATCTCCATAGATGCAGACAAGGCCTTTGACAAAATTCAACATGCTTTTATGTTTAAAGTCCAAGAGAGAATTGGACTGGAGGGAACAAACCTCAACATAGTTAAAGCCATATATAATAAACCCATAGCCAACATAATTCTAAATGGAGAAAAACTGGAAGCATTCCCA
>NW_008348943.1:0-220 GCF_000622305.1 Nannospalax galili | reverse complement strand
ACATTCTTTTCCTCCTTGAGATAAGAGTTATGCAATTTGGGAGTGTTTTAGTTAGACCCACTGAAGGGGTATCCCAATTGCCTCACCGTGTCCCTGTTCAGCGTGGAAGAAGCCAGAGCGGTCTGCATCCCGATTCCCTGTTTGCAAGCTGGGTAACCCCTTCAGGGGGTGGTGTGATAAGAATAGGAGGTAGGAAGTGGCTAGGCAGTTAGTGTAAAAA
>NW_008348942.1:0-243 GCF_000622305.1 Nannospalax galili | reverse complement strand
TGAGTGTGTGTGTGTGAGTGTGTTTGTGAGTGTGTGTGTGTAAGTGTGAGCATGTGTGTGTGACTGTCTGTGAGTGTGTGGAGTGTGTGTGTGTGTGTGTGTGTGTGTGTGTGTGTGTGTGTGAGTGTGTGTGAGTGTGTGTGGGAGTATGTGTGTGTGAGTGTATGTGTGAGTGTGTGTGTGAATGTGAGCGTGTGTGAGTGTGTGTGAGTGTGTGTGTGAGTGTGTGTGTGTTTGTGAGTG
>NW_008348941.1:0-2760 GCF_000622305.1 Nannospalax galili | reverse complement strand
CATTTAAAAAAATTTGTGAAGCCTGGAAAATCACCCATCACACTGGCATCCGATACAACCCAGAAGGACAAGCCATTGTGGAAAGGTCACATAAAACTGTAAAAGACCAACTAAAAAGACAGGCTCAAAGAACATATCCTCCCAATATTCAATTAACATTAGCCTTGTTTACCCTTAATGAATTTAATGTATATCGAGGGTCTGGCGCCCCCCATCACCCAATACTGGGCCCAGACACACCCCTTACCACCCATCATGGTTAGATGGAGGGACCCCTTTGATGGACTCTGGAAAGGCCCAGATCCATTGCTGACCACAGGAAGGGGATTTGCTTGTGTTTTCCCACAGGATCCACCAAAGCCTATCTGGGTTCCAGCCAGAAATATCTGGCACCTCCCCGCCCACAAAAGAGATGGCTTGCATGACCCTATCAGAGACAAAGTAAAGGAAGAGGAGGAAACGACACCCAAAACCACACCGGATCACATAGAAAGAGATCCATGATCTGGTGGAGACTGCTTGCCGCAGATGCCCCCGGCCCCTGAGCTTCTTTCTCTGTCATCCTCATGGCCGTTTTTACCCTGCTTAACAGCAACGCTTCAGCCAGCCCCACTCTCCATAATACTCTGTTCTGGAGATTTTATGTTAGAGAAACATTTCAGGAAAAAATCAGATAATCGGAACCGCAGACTGCCCCCTAGTGGGCTGTCAAAAACCCATAGAATTCATAATATACCCAAATGCTAGCAGATACGGAACTAATGAATATATTTGCTTCCCTTTTCGACAAACAGATCCATCATGCCTCAAGGAAGTTGATTCCTATGGGGGCTGCCACTCTTTCAATCCCTGTAGTTGGAACTAGGACTCACTGGAGGATATCAGGGAATAGCAGGACAGAAAAGACCCATCTACTTACAGGATAATAAGTATCTCTATGGGAACCATGACTATTCCCTAATATATGTTGCAGACCCATGGGATGATCGCTGGCGTATCAGAGTAATAGGAAAGTTCTACTCAGGTGCATTCTCTAGCTACCCTACAGCTGACTTTCATATCTCTCGACCGCTTGTACCTGCAGCTAAGTCTGTGCTAACTCATCATAATATTATTCTACAGGAAAAACAAACAGAGGACCAGGTAAGATCAACTATGTCCTGGACACAATACATTCAATATGTTGCTAACTTTCTTCCCTTCACCACCCACCCCAATGCCTCTAACTGCTTCTTTTGTGCATCCAGCAATAGACCTTTACTGACAGCAGTACCAGTTAATACCACCCTTCTTTACCCAGAAACAAAAAAAGATTTCACTGACTCTCATCTAATGGATATTCCCTTATTCGAACAACTGGCTAACTATCGGGACAGGGAATATTGGCAAATGGGGGGACTATTGTCCATACCCTAAGGCAGGATGGTCCTTTCAAATCTTAAATCTGGCCCATGAAAATTGGTTGAGGGTATGGAGAATGCAAATTTTTCTGTATCTTTGGAGTGGAGGGGAATTGAGGAAAAGCAGTCCTCAATATCAATAATAGTTAAGTGGTATGTCTTGGGGATTGCCAGAATCCAGGGGAGCCCCCTCTGGGGGGGGATCCCTAAAGGCATCATTCTCTCATTAGTTTTTCTAAGATCTTGTAATAGTCTCCAGGAGCTGCTGTCTTTTTTAATGATAAACATAGGAGAATTCCAGGGGCTTGTTGATGGCCTTACGTGCCCCAGATCTAATTGCTGCTTGACCAGCTGATAAAGATGTTGAAGCTTATGTGAAGGGAGAGGCCATTGCTCAACCCATACGGGGTCCCCAGGTGTCCACTGAATTTGGATTACTGAGGGGCAAGCAGTGGCCCTTAGGATTTGGGGTGAACCTGAGAGTGTCTTTGTCTGAGGTGCTCGAGTAATGGTTGTCCCTATAGTTGGGGTGATTTATTTGGCCCTCTCTGAACTGTTGTTTGTATTCTTGTGTGTCTAGGAGATCATTATAGAAGGCCTTATGTTCAGTAGTGATAAATGCCTCAGCCTCGCCCAGAATGTTCTGACCTAAAAGGTTGGCAGTTGGGTTAGGGACCATAAGAGGGCGCACCTCTCCATGACTCCCGTTGGGATCTATCCAGGGCAGCCAAGTAGCAGTCTCCCATGATGTAGACTGCTCACCCATACCCACTAAGGACGGGCCGGGCACCAATTGCCAGGAATGTGGGACTTCCTCCTTTCTAATCACTGTGCAGTCTGCCCCAGTGTCAATGAGAAACTTGAAGGTCTTGTTTCCTATGGTTAGGTGTTGGGAAACCCTGCTGTTAGGGTTGTAGTTCTCCATGTCCAGATAGCCCTAAGGGGCTCTGTACCAAATGGAAGGACTCCCCTTCTCATCAGGGGGCCTCCTGCTTTCTTCCTGGCTTACCTGGAAAGTGCCACCAAGCACGGATGCCTGACCTTATTTGGAGCATGACCTTTGGCATAGTTACCTGGAGTAAAAACTACCCCCATGTTTTTTCTATATGATAACCAGGCATTGCCTGATAGTCGGACGATAGGAGCCCACTGCCACACGTAAATAAAGCATACTATGAGCACCTATCAGCTGAGGCTTTGGCTACTGCCTCCACACTATAATTTTTCTAGTTCTCCCACGGAATAAATGGAGCAGTTTCACTGAGTCTGGGGCTTTTTTCACTGAATCACTGCATCTAGAGCTATTTCTGCTTCACTGCATCGTGGAACATGCCTCCCCGGAAGGGCTTTCTTCCGTCAG
>NW_008348940.1:0-542 GCF_000622305.1 Nannospalax galili | reverse complement strand
TGGTTTTCAGAACGAATGCTCTGTAAGGCTATGTAAGAAGGTGGGTGAGAAGTGACTTTTTCCTTTCTGCTTCAACCATAGTGATACCACTTTGAAATAGTTTGTATGTTGAGATTCCATGTACAGTTTTATTTTAAACCTATTACACCTTAGAACTAGGGCATTGAAAACCACTGATTCTGCTAATAAAATGACATGACATCATTTACCTGAATTATAAGAACCAAACTGACATGAAGATGTTGGAGATTGCTTTTATTGAGCCTAGTACCTGTGTAGAATATTTTGGCTACTCTAAAGTATTAAACGTAGTACTTGTTGAGGTTTTCTTGTTTTGCTTTTTTTTGAGAATTTCAGATTTCAGTACCCACATTGAAATCATGTTTGTTTTTGTAATTATAGTAAGCTACCTATTTTTTCTTAAATTTTTTGTTCATAAAATATTTCCCCCTTCCTATTAGTAATAAAATAGCATTTTAGAAAATTCCCTGTCATTCATCTTGATGGGATAGTAAATCTGGGTGCCTCTCCTAAATTCACTG
>NW_008348939.1:0-760 GCF_000622305.1 Nannospalax galili | reverse complement strand
TCACAACCACCTCGAGAGTTATTTGGGCCAAGCCACTGCCAATAGGTACATTGGCCAAAAAAGCTCAACCGACTGCGCTTATCAAAGTGCTAAAGATGGGAAAAGAAAAGAGACTCGATGTCTACACAGATAGCAGATATGCATTTGCCACTGTCCATATCCATGGGGCCATCTGTCAAGACAGGGGCCTCCTTACTACAGAGGGCAAGACTATTAAAAATAAATAAGAGATCTTAGACCTCCTGTAAGCCCTCTGGGGCACAACAAAACTAGCCATAATCCACTGCCCAGGTCACCAAAAATGAAACAACCCCACCCAGAAGGGAAATAATCTGGCTGACAGGACAGCTAAAGAAATAGCCTTGACCGCCACGATCCTGCCCATTCTTGTTGATCCTGACGCAAGGTAACTGCCTAAAACTCCCCACTATTGCCCTGAGGACTTAGCCTGGATACACACTCTCCCTATGACTCAATGCCTAGAGGGCTGGTGGAGGACAATGGAAGGAAAAGTTATCCTACCTCAGAACTTAGGAGTAAGATTGCTCAAGAAAATACATCAAGCATCACACATGGGCACCTGAAAGATGCAAGACTTTCTGAGAAGGACCAAAGTAAAATTCAGGAAGGAAATCAAGCCATTGAAAAAATTGTTAGGCATTTTGATGCCTGCCAATTAACAAACTCAGATCTGTCCCATGCTAACCCTGGATCCCAGAGCAGAGGGACATGACCGGGTACTATTGGGAGACTGATTTCA
>NW_008348938.1:0-796 GCF_000622305.1 Nannospalax galili | reverse complement strand
AGCTAGTCTCCAGCAATGCAGTCTCTAAGACTTCAGACTCAGAGACTGTACGTACAGGAGTCTGTGAGATGGGACAATGCTGTCCAGGAGAAGCAGCTTGAAGTGGACAGACAGCTACAGCGCATGCAGGAACAGATAAGGTTATTGGCAAAGCAAATAAGTGGTGACCAACAAAAGTTGCCTCTTAAAGGCATTGTTAAGTCTCTTGGTCCTGTAGGTTTACAGCCCCCAGAGAGAAAGGATGAGCCTGTAAGTGTTAGGGCCAACAATTCCTCTGTTTTGTGTCATCCCTTGGCTCTGTCACCCTTACAAAGGCTAGTGCAGCATGCCGCTGAGAGGGGAGAGGATATATCAGGGTTTCATGTTTTTCCAGTTATGGAACAAGATGATGGACAGGGAAATAAAGTTAGAATACATTGTCCTTTCTCAGGAAAACAAATGACCTGAAAGTTGCCTGTGAGCTGTGTGGACCTAAAGCTCCTTATACTCAGGACATGTTAGACTCTCTGCCTACTGAAACTTTGCCTCCTAATGATTGGAAGCAAATGGCCAGAGCCTGTCTGTCAGGAGGTGATTATTGTTTATGGATGTCCTAATTTGAAATCCAATGTCAGGTTCTTGCTGACCTTAATAGGGTTCAAAATATTCCTATTTCTTTTGAGATGCTTGCTGGTGAAGGCCAATATAGAAACACAACACAGCAGATGAGAAACTTTCATAGTGTTGCATATGTACAAACTCATGTAGCAGCAAGAAAGGCTTGGAATAAGCTGCCACAGTCTGGAAGGCAGACTGA
>NW_008348937.1:0-493 GCF_000622305.1 Nannospalax galili | reverse complement strand
GTCAAAACAACGTCCACAGATGGGCCCCCACGACCCCTGTGAGAATGGCACCTTAAAAAAAATTATTTTTATTTATGAGTGCATCGCGTACATGTCTGTGAGCGCACGCGTGTCGTGCAACGCCACGGAGGCCAGAAGAGGGCTTCGGATTCCCCTGGAACGGTTCGTAGCTGCCATGTGGGTGCTGGGAATCGAACCCGGGTCCTCTGCGAGAGCAGTCCGTGCTGTTGACCGCCGAGCCATCTCTGCAGCCCCAAGAATGGCACTTTTTAAAGATATTTTATTATTTGTCTTTTATGTTGTATATTATTTATATTTTATTATTTTTGTGTATGAGTGTACTGCCTGCATGGATGTAAATGTACCTATGTCGTGCAATGCCCACAGAGGTCTGAAGAGGGCGTCGGATCCCCTGGAGCTGCAGTGTCAGGCGGTTTTTAGCCACCATGTGGGTGCTGGTACCCGAACCTAGGTCCTCCCTCTGCAAGAACAG
>NW_008348936.1:0-234 GCF_000622305.1 Nannospalax galili | reverse complement strand
TCCGGGGCCGCGGCTCCGACCGGCTCCGCCCTTGGGGTCTCCGGCGCGGGCACGTCCCCCGGACTGTGCACCGGGGCCAGTGCGGTGAGCAGCGGCGGCGAGGGGCTGCAGTTCCGCCGGGGCATCCGTCTGCTGGACAGCGGCTCCGTGGAGAATGTGCTGCAAGTCGGTAGGTGCTCGCTCGCCCCGCTCCTGTCCCCGGCCTCCTCTGCTGGTGTCTTCCCTTGGCCGAGC
>NW_008348935.1:0-458 GCF_000622305.1 Nannospalax galili | reverse complement strand
TGTGTTTATATTTCTATCTGCAGTCTCAGTTTCAGTCTATAGCCAGGCAAGGTTTCAAGGTTAGGACTATGAAATTTTGAATTAGTAAGTCGACAGAATTAGACACTGTTTGCTGGGGGAGAGCCTGAAGTTCTGTTCTTAAGCTTTAGTATGCATCAGAATTGTCTGGAAAGCTTTAAGAACACCTGGCTGGACCCTACTCCGAGAGGTCCACATTTAATAAGTTGGGCTTGAGACCAGATTTTGAATTGTAACAAATTCCCAGATGAGACTTATGTTGTCAAATCATTTTGAGAGCTTAAAATATTTCTGCAGTTGCAGTTTCCAACTTTTTCCTTTATATCTTTGGAAATTATTAAATAATTTTGTTTTAGGTTTAGAACTTAATTTTTTTTTTTTTCAAATTGTGTGAATCAAACATTTAAAATTTTCCTTGTGGTTAGTATTTTTTCTCAGCA
>NW_008348934.1:0-259 GCF_000622305.1 Nannospalax galili | reverse complement strand
CATAGTGAGTTCCAGGCCAGCTGGGGCTATGGGAGACCCTGTCTCAAAAAACCAAATCTGGAGGGAAAAAGAAGGACTTGTGCATGACTTGTTCCTCATCGTGGCTGAAGGAGGCAGCTGTCACCTGGGGACAGGGACCCAGTTATTGGAGGGATCCAGGAGCCAACATCCCACTTCTTGTAGGCCTGACTCTCTCTCCATGATCCTTACTATCACTTTGGCTTGTTCTCTTAATTGACATCTATAGGGAGTGGTATCT
>NW_008348933.1:0-292 GCF_000622305.1 Nannospalax galili | reverse complement strand
GGAGCCCCATGGCCTAAGCTCTGCCCCTTCCCACCTCTGTGAGGTGAAAGAGCTCAAGCGAGCTTTCTGTGCCTCAGTTTATTCACCAGAACTTACAATTCCTCATAGACTTGTGAGACTTAAATAATTCTAATAACATGTAAGGAATTTAGAGCTAATGACAGAAAGATGATAGAAAAACAGGTAGACAGAAAGACAGCTGGTAAGTAGATGACAGACCCTTAGATCATAGACAGACAGGTGATCGATATGTGCCCTTCTGCACATAGAAAGCCAATTTATTGAATTAAAT
>NW_008348932.1:0-918 GCF_000622305.1 Nannospalax galili | reverse complement strand
CAATGTACCACAACAATGTTCAATAGGCCATCACAATGCTCCAATATGGATTGACAATATTTCAGTATGCCCTCAAATCCCAACTGTGCCATTAAAATGCCCCAATATGCCATCTCAATGCTCAAATATGTCTTCAGAATGCCCAACTGTGACATCACAATGCTCCAATATG
Organism: Nannospalax galili; assembly: GCF_000622305.1. Lineage (NCBI taxonomy): Eukaryota > Metazoa > Chordata > Mammalia > Rodentia > Spalacidae > Nannospalax > Nannospalax galili. The sequence continues at coordinate 746 of NW_008348932.1, read as the reverse complement.
TCTTCACAATGCTCCACTGCGCCATCACTCTCCTCAGTGTGCCATAAAAATGCACCAATGTGTCACCAGAACACTCACTGTGACATCACAATGTCCCAATTGTCATCACAGCACTCCAATGTGCTATTACAAAGTTTCATGTGTCATCACAATGCTCAGTGTGCCAAAACAGTGCACCAAGGTGTCATCATAATGTCCCTATGTGCCATCACAATACCCCAATGTACCAAAACAATATTCAATATGCCATCACAATACTCCTATATGTAATCATAATGTTTCAATGTGCCCTCAAATCCCCATTGTGCCATCACAATGCACCAATGTGATATCACAATGCTCAAATATGTTTTAAGAATGCCCCACTGTGACATCATAAAGGTCCAATATGTCTTCACAATGCTCCATTGTGCCATCACAATGCTCCGATGTGTTAAGGTTTTGCTCCAGTGTGATATCACAATTCTCCAATGTGTCATTACATTTGACAAGGTGACAGCATAGTGCTCAGGTGCCATCAAAATGCTCCAATATGTCATAACAATATTCAATGTATAATCACAATACTCCACTATGTCTTCAAAATGCTCCGTTTTGATATCACACTCCTTAGTGTGTCATAACAATGCACCAATGAGTCATCACAATGCTCAGTGTTCCTTTAGAATGCCCCAAAGGACCATCAAAATGCTCAGATGTGACATCAAAATACTCCAATGTGTCATCACAACACTCCAATGTGACAT
>NW_008348931.1:0-427 GCF_000622305.1 Nannospalax galili | reverse complement strand
GTGTCGGTTGAGTATGGAAGCGCTTTCCTTTTGTAGAAAGAACAGTAGTTCAAACAAAGTGTTTATAATAGTGAAAAAGAATGAACAGAAGCATTCTGTGTAAAAACCCGTTTCCTACGAATTGTATGAAAAAAAGTATTGCCATGTCAGTCTCTTTTCTTTAGAAGAACTTGTCTCTGTTATGTATCTAAGTGCTTGCTTTCTTTAAAAAGAACAGCAGTTCTAACAAAGTGTTTATAGTAATCGAATGAACAGAAGCAGTTAGTGTTAAAACCCGTCTCCTACGAATTGTATGAAAAAGAGTATTGCCATGAGTGTCAGTCTCTTTCCTTTAGAAAAATATGTGTCGGATATGCATCTAAGTGCTTGCTTTACGTAGAAAGAACAGTAGATCGAACAATGTGTTTATAATAGTGAAACCGAAAGA
>NW_008348930.1:403-773 GCF_000622305.1 Nannospalax galili | reverse complement strand
CCACATTTAGGGTGTGTCTTCCAGCTTCAGATGATCCAATCAAGATGATCTATCTCATTTCAGTTAATCCCAGATCCAATCAAGTTGACACCCAGATTTAGCTAACACAATGTCTCTCTGACCAAATAAGTATAGGCCTCAAAATATGGCTGTTAAACATCCAAGAAGGTTAACTCCACCAGTCTGGTACTTTTAATTACCATGTGCCGTGTAGATAAAGCTTAGGCAAAGACCAAACGTTCTCAGATAAACCTTGCCTAGACAGATATTATATTCCTTGTTTTTGTTGTATGTAAAATTTGTCAGTAGGTTGTTGGACTAATATGGTTCCCTCTTTTTTTAAAACTAGGTAGGCATTATTTATCTCTTG
>NW_008348930.1:0-297 GCF_000622305.1 Nannospalax galili | reverse complement strand
ACCTTTATCCCCAAGTTTCTGTGTAACCCTACCTCCCCCCCTTAAAATAACCCATTTTTTTGTCCATATCTCCCTTATAAACCCTTCTTTCCTACTATTCCTCTCTTTCAGATTCTTTCTTTTCCTTTACCTCCCTGGTTCCTTTTCATTAACCTACTTCCTGTAGTTATGTCTGGATAAGCACTTATCAGGATTCCATGATAGGATCCACATATGAGGGAGAACAGATGCCATTTTTTTTCTGTCTGTTACTTCATTTAGTATAACATTTTCTAGTTCCATCCATTTACCTGCAAA
>NW_008348929.1:0-775 GCF_000622305.1 Nannospalax galili | reverse complement strand
ACTGATAAAGTAAAACAATGAGTCAAAAGAACTGCACAATAGGATAAGATAGATCTTTTACTGTAGATGGGGACCAAAGCGTACATTGAAAAAAAAATAGCCAGCCCCCTGTAACTGGGGTTATGGATGGTTGTTAGCTGCCACGTGGGTGCTTGGAACCAAACTCAGGTCCTCTGCAAGAACAGCCAGGACTCTTAACCACTGAGCCACCTCTTTGGCCCCAGTTCTTGTTTGTTACTCCAGTCTTTTTGTCTATGCCTTTTGAGAGGTGAGTTGAGGCTGTTTACTTTTAAGGTCATTATAGAAAGGAGTTCACTATTTCCTATGGATTTGTTTGGTGATGTTCTCTTCTGATTAATTATTTGTATTTCTTTTCCTTCTTCTGTACTGCTTTTGAGAGTTTCTTGAGTTCCCGTATTTGACATGAGTGTTCCTTTCCTGGGTCTCTTTTGTTTATCTGTTCTTTTCATGGAGTATACACTTTCATGTGTTCATGTGAAGGAAGCTCTCTTTCTTCTTCCTCCCTGTAAAGTATTCCATTAAGAATTTACTGCAGAGGGCCTGGAGAGATAGCTCAGTGGTTAAGAGCACTGACTGCCCTTGCAGAGGACCTGGATTCAATTCTCAGCACCTATATGGTGGCTAACAACCCATCTGTAACTCCAGTTCCAGGAAATCCAATGCCCTTTTCTGACTTCCTCGGGCAGTGCACAACACAAGTGCATTACACATTACACACATGCAGGCAATACACTCATACATATAAAATAAAAAT
>NW_008348928.1:0-235 GCF_000622305.1 Nannospalax galili | reverse complement strand
AAACAGGGTGCTGTTAACTACCCTGGGCCCCCCACGGCCTCCGGCCTGAGCCGGGGTCAGCCGGGGGGGCCAGGGAACAGCGGGGGCCTCTGCCCTGAGGACACCCGGGGCCTGCTGCAGCCACCGGGACCAGACAGACTGTGACACCACAGCGGCCAGTCCCAGCCAATGACGACACCGATGACAGCCGCCGCCCAGCGCAGCCTCGACACTCCCCCACCCCGCTTCCTGTTCC
>NW_008348927.1:514-811 GCF_000622305.1 Nannospalax galili | reverse complement strand
TGTTCTTTCTACAGAAAGCAAGCACTTAGATACAGAACAGACACATATTTTATTAAACTAAAGAGACTGACACTCATCCCAATACTCGTTTTCATACAAGTCGTAGGAAACGATTTTTAAAAAAGAATACTTCTGTTCGTTCGTTTTCACTATTATAAACACATTTATAGAATACTGTTTTCTATAGAAAAGAAGCACTTACATACACCCGAGACATAGTTTTCTAAAGGAAAGAGACTGACACTCATCGCAATACTCTTTTTCATACACTTCGTAGGATACAGGTTTTAAAACAAA
>NW_008348927.1:0-288 GCF_000622305.1 Nannospalax galili | reverse complement strand
TTCTTTCTACAGAAAGCAAGCACTTAGATACACAACCGAGACATGTTTTTCTAAAGCAAAGGGACTGACTTTCATGGCAATACTCTTTTTCATACATTTCGTAGGAAACGCGTTTTAACATAAAATCTTCTGTTCATTCTTTTTGACTATTATATACAGATTGTTCGAACTGCTGTTCTTTCTAAAGAAAGCAAACACTTAGATACACAACCGATACATGTATTTCTAAAGCAAAGTGACTGACACTCACGGCAATACTCTTTTTCATACAATTCCTAGGACACGGGT
>NW_008348926.1:0-784 GCF_000622305.1 Nannospalax galili | reverse complement strand
TCTAGCTCTAAGTGCGTACATTAAAAAACCAAAAGAAGCTGTTTCTCTAGGCATGGACCAGATCTTCAACAGAATCATAAAAGAAAATTCGTTCAGTGCTCAGTGCAAACTATGAAAGCCAGAAGAGTCTGGACCAAAGTATTCCCAGTTTTAAATGGCCATAGATGCCTACCCAGATTACTATACCCAGACAAAATGTCTGTTATAGCCAAAGGGGAAAGAAAAATCTTCCATGACATGAATAGGCTGAAGGAATTCATGTCCACAAAACCATCCCTTCAGAGAGTTCTGGAAGCAATACAAAGAAAACTATGAAAGCCAGAAGAGTCTGGACCAAAGTATTCCCAGTTTTAAATGGCCATAGATGCCTACCCAGATTACTATACCCAGACAAAATGTCTGTTATAGCCAAAGGGGAAAGAAAAATCTTCCATGACATGAATAGGCTGAAGGAATTCATGTCCACAAAACCATCCCTTCAGAGAGTTCTGGAAGCAATACAAAGAGCTGAAGAAATGAATGACTAACCCAAGGAGTTGCAGAAAGAAATGCAATGAAGGTATACCAGTAGAAAAGTACAGCTATATCAAGAATGTAAACAGAAATAAAAAAGACAGGATTCAATACACATTAATAACTTTAAAATATTAATGGACTGAACTCTCCAGCCAAAAGACACAGACTAGGTGAATGGATTAAAAAGCAAAACCCATTTTTTTGTTGTCTGCAAAACATTCATCTCACTTTCAAGGACAGGCACTATCTTAAGGTGAAAGGATGAAAA
>NW_008348925.1:0-491 GCF_000622305.1 Nannospalax galili | reverse complement strand
AAAAACATTGAATAAGTTTGCATTGTGAGACTCAAATATAAAAGCAACTTTTTTTGTTAATTTACAGTCCTAAAGGAAACAAACCATACATACCGAATTTGATTATATAGTTGTTATCCTTATAGTTACGAAGAATGTTTAATTTTTATGTTGCTGTATCTCACAGGGAACTTTCTATAGTTACCTGTTTTAACTCTTTGGCCCTTGATTTAACGACTATATTTTCTCTTTAACCTGAATAAGGTTAAATACCACTGAGAAACAACACCTTGTTTTAATGTGTAAGGCTGTATCTTTATACCACCAGAAGAAACTCACTATTTCTGCAATGAAGAGATGCATATTTTCCGTGACTCCTAGAGTTCTTCCTGCTTTGAGTTGCCTTTGTTTCAGACTGAGAACTGCCCAACTTCTTGAGGATAACAAGTTATTACATGAGCCCTATCTTTCTTTGGCACTTAATTTCTTTTACTTGTTTTTATAAATGGTTC
>NW_008348924.1:0-589 GCF_000622305.1 Nannospalax galili | reverse complement strand
AATCATGTGCACGACTAAGAGGTCAGGTGACACGACCATGTCCACGGAAGGCAGGGCAGGTGACACGACCACCTCCACATCAGAGGGGCAGGTAACATGAACATCAGCATGTCTGAGGGGGCAGGTGACATGACTATATGCATATCAGAGGGGGCAGGAGACACAAAAATGTGTACGTCAGAGAGGGCAGATAACACGACTATCTACTCGTCAGAGGGGGGAGGTGACATGACCATATTTAGGGCAGAGAGTCTAGGTGACATGACCATGTACATGTTAAAGAGGGCAGGTGACACGACCACGTGCATGACTAAGAGGGCAGATGACACGAACATCTGCACGTCTGAGGGGGCAGGGGACATGACCATCTGCACGTCAGAGGGGTCAGATGACATGACCATCTGTTCGTCAGAGGGGGCAGTTGACACGACCATCTTCACATCAGAGGGGCAGGTGCAACGACCATGTGCACCTCTGAGGGTCCATGCGACGAGACTATCTCCACGTCAGATGGGGCAAGAGACACGATCATCTGCACGTCAGAGGTGGCAAGAGACACGACCATCTGTATGTCTGAGGGGAAGGTGAC
>NW_008348923.1:0-250 GCF_000622305.1 Nannospalax galili | reverse complement strand
AGAAAGGACGTATGAATAATGAGGATGATGGAGGGAAAGGAAGGGAAGAAAGGGTAGAAGAGAATTTTGAAACCAAGACTGAGATTTTCTCTAAGGTATAAGATACAGATTCAGGAAGCTCATAGAATATCAAGTATAACTAATGACAGAACCTCTGTGTGGCCTGTGTAAACTACAGAAAATCAAGAGTAAAGAAAATATAAACACATTGTCAGGAAATAGATAAACTCATCTTTATAACCTATACAAG
>NW_008348922.1:0-743 GCF_000622305.1 Nannospalax galili | reverse complement strand
TCATCCCGACAACAGATATGTCCACTTACAAGAGCTAATCTTTATTTTTTTAAATATTTTATTTATCATTTTATTTTATGTGTATGAGTGTATTATCTGCATGTATGTAAGTGCACCTTTGTTGTGCAATGCCTGTGGAGGTCGGAAGAGGGTGTCAGATTCCCCTGGAACATTGTTAGCTGCCATGTGGGTGCTGGGAATTGAACCTAGGGGCTTCTGACCATTAAGCCATCTCTCCAGCCCCTAATCTTTATTTTGTAAAATTACATTTATGAGGCTGGAGAGATGGCTTAGCAGTTAAAAGCATGTACTGCTCTTCCAGAGAATCTGAATTCTGTTCTCAGCACCCACATTGGGTGGGATCCCAAATGCCTGTAACTCCAACTCCAAGGGATTCAATGCCTCTGGCCTCTGTGGGCACCTGCCCTCATGTGCGTGCATGCACACACACACACACACACACACACACACACACATGCACACGATTAAAAGTAATTTAAATATATTTAAAGTTATAGTAAGGCGTGGTGGTGCAGGCCTTTAATCCCAGGACTCAGGAGGCAGAGGCAGGTGAATTTCTGTGAGTTTAAGGCCAACCTGATCTATATAGTGAGTTCTAGCCCAGCTGGGGCTATAGGGAGACCCTGTCTCAAAAAGACCAAGCAAAAAAAATATTAAAATTATGTTATTTATTTATTGTGTGTGTGTAGAGGTCAGAGGACAACTTGTGGGAGTTGATTCTC
>NW_008348921.1:0-556 GCF_000622305.1 Nannospalax galili | reverse complement strand
CTTTAAATGGGGAAACCATGGTGGAAGGGTTAGACAATATGAGAGATAAATTATGTCTAGCTAATTAAAAAAATCAGAGGGAACCATATTAATCAAACAACTTACAACTTACACATACAACTAGCTCAAGGAATATAATATATATCTAGGCAAGGTTTATCTGAGAATGTTTGGCCTGTGCCCAAGCTTTATCTACACGGCACTTTGTAATTAAAAGTCACAGACTGGTGGAACTAATCTTCTTGGATGTTTAACAGCCATACTTTGAGGCCTATACTAATTTGGTCAGAGGGACATAAAGGACAGTTTTTGCTCCTTGCCCTCTTAGGTTGACTAAGTTCCAGGGGACTTTGAGAATCTCTCAAAATGTACTGTAACTGTGGTGAGTCACCTGTCCTATTGGTCAAGGAGGCTATAAAGACCCCATCAAATGGACTTGAACCAGTGTCCAGTCTACAAAGAGGAGGGTCAGCACAGAGGAAACAGAGAGAGAGAGAGAGAGAGAGCAATATTTGTCTGAATATGCGGGTATGTGGGTGGGTTATGCTCACACATA
>NW_008348920.1:0-860 GCF_000622305.1 Nannospalax galili | reverse complement strand
CGTAGTCAATGAAACTTCTTGTCCTCCAAACAGTTGATAACAGTGGCTATGGCAAATACATTCTTTGAGTGTTTGACCATATAATAATTAAAAATTACTAATTGTCATTGCAAGATTTAATATATTTTCAAATATTTATTTGCCATGATATAGGCCAATAGTGATTCCCTCATAATTCATATAAGAAACCCTGTCTCCAATCTTCAGTGTAACTTATTTGGAGGTATGTTCATTAGAAAGTAACCATGCTCCAATGGCTGGCCCCACACCCATGCACATACAGGCAACACTAATTGGATACAATGGGTTTTTTTTTTTAAGTATTTAAACTTTTTTTATTTATAGATTTTTTGGGGGTGTATTTCATATAGAACATCCCAAACAATCTTATTCACCTTTATACCCACAACTCAAAAAACACCCTCTCACAGCCTCTATTTCACCCCCCCATGGAGCCTATGTACTCTGTCATCCCTGTTACTGTCTCCTCTGTTATCAGTGCGCCCCCAGCTGTTCCCCAGTGCAAGTCCATCTGCTGAGTCTAGTCAGCCTATCTAGAGTTCCTTTCTTTAGGAAGATCAGCTCTTCCTCATCTAGCAGCACTCGGTTGCCAACAATCCTTTAGATAAGTTTGAGGTCCGCTGTTCATTTCCCCATGTCTATGCTGGGTTACTGTCTGGGAGTCTCTTGGGCCACCCTGGCCAACAACTCAAAGGAAGGTATCTCCTGTCTGGCATTGTTTCTTGTTATGTAGCCTTTAGCTAAACATATGGACTCTTAAAGAATTATACTGATCACTTTAACCTTTTGTTATACTTTCCTTTTGGGTGTTTAAGACCTTAAAGTTGGTACAGATTAAC
>NW_008348919.1:0-566 GCF_000622305.1 Nannospalax galili | reverse complement strand
CCCAGCACTCACATGACAACTAACAACTGTCCCAAATGCCAGTTCCAGGGGATCTGACACCCTCTTCTGACCTCCGAGGGCACTGCACATCATAGGTGCACTACATACATGCAGGCAATACACTCAAACACATTAAATAAATAAATAAACAAACAAATAATTTAAAAATCAACATCAGTAGTCCCATTTTACAGATCAGATAATAGAGGCATGGAGAAGAAACACAATTTTTCCAAGGTTATATGATGGGGGGGAAAAAGCAAATTAAAACCCTCATTCCAACATTCTGTCTAACACATGCCTCTTTGGGGTATATATTTTTTATTGTTTTATTTGAGTTCCCTCTTCTCTCCACACCATCTAAGGTCACGGTGGCACATGCCTGTAGTCCCAGCACTCAGAAGGCAGAGGCAGGCGGATTTCTGTGAGTTCAAGGTCAGCCTGTTCTACATAGTGAGTTCCAGGACAGCTGGGGCTACGGGGATACCCTGTCTCAAAAAGACCAAAACAAAAAATTTTTAAGGTCATAGTTTAGTCAACTAGTTTAAGGAACAAAATATTTATCC
>NW_008348918.1:0-275 GCF_000622305.1 Nannospalax galili | reverse complement strand
CCCCAGAGGCTCTCCACTAGAGGCTCAAGAGCAGTAACCTTAGGGTAACAGTATTCTCCACATTCATTTTAACACACAGATGGTCTGGAATGGTCAAGTGAGCACTTGAGGCAAGGTAGAAAGACATGGAAATTAGGGAACTTGAGAAGGGAAGGAAGCCCCTCAGCCTGGAATCTGAAAAAAGCCTCTTGTCAGCTGAGAAGCAACTATGATCAACAGGCCTGAATGTACATGACCTTGGGCACAGCCTCATTCCTTTCCCCAGACAAAGCCTC
>NW_008348917.1:0-248 GCF_000622305.1 Nannospalax galili | reverse complement strand
TGTAGATCCTAGAACCAAACCCTGATAAGTGAGTGTGTATCCAGACATAACAACAGGAACCAGGATAATGGAAATGAAACATGGAGGTCAAGGAAAGGAAAGAACCTGAAAGAGAAGAACAGTAGGAAACAGGCCTTAATAAGGGAGATATGGATAAAAATGGGGTTAGTTGAAGGGACGGGGGAGGGAAGGGAATACAAGGAACCCAGGGGATAAGGGGAAAGAAGGAGCTCAAGAGAGGTAGGACC
>NW_008348916.1:0-750 GCF_000622305.1 Nannospalax galili | reverse complement strand
CATTTCTGACAGAGTTTTATCATCCAGAATACATAAAGAACTCAAAAAACAGAGAATCAAGAAAGGAAGTGACCCAATTTAAAGATTGGCTAAGAAACTCAACAGAGAATTATCAAAAGAAGAAATAAAGATGGCTAAGAGCATCTTAAAAGGTGTTCAACATCATTAGTAATTAGGAAAATGGATATTAAAAACACTTTAAAATTTCATCTTCCCTAAGTCAGATAGGCTGCGCTCAAGAGAGCAAATGATAAGAAATGATGGAGAGGATGTGGGGAAAGGGGACAACTCATCCACTGCTGGTGCGATTGCGAACTTTTTCAACCCCTATGGAAAGCAGTGTGGAAAATGCTTAAAAACTAAAAATGAACCTATTTGACCCAGTTATACCACTCCTTGGCATATACACAAAGAACTCATCCTATTGCAGAGACACTTGTATATCCATGTTTGTTGCTGCTCCTTTCACAATAGCTAAGAGATGGAAGCAACCTAAGTGTCCTTCGTTGATAATGAAAATGTGGTACATTTACACAATGGAGTTCTACTCAGCAGTAAAGAAAGATGAAATCATGAAATTTGGAGGTAAATGGGTGGAACTAGAAACTTTTATACTATGTGAAGTAATACAGACTCAGAAAAACAAATGACCTATGTTGTCCCTCATATGTGGGTCCTAGTACCAAGTCCTTATAAGTATGTATCCAGATATAAAGACAGGAACCAGGATATTGAAGAGAAACCAGGGAG
>NW_008348915.1:0-486 GCF_000622305.1 Nannospalax galili | reverse complement strand
TGTTTCTTGTTCTCCTTAAGAACAGTAGTTAACTGATTCCCCATCTCCTGCCGGGAAATCTACGCAGGGAAATCTACAAAGTCTAATGTGCATTTGGGCGCTTACTCAGAGAGGCGCCCTGCTGGAGAAGGTAATAGAGATCTTTGGACATTAAAGTATACATATTTAGATATTCCTCAAAATAAATATGTCTCTCAAAATCCTTTACCTGCCTTGATTTCCCCCCGTGAACAAGCAAAACTTGTGGATAGCTCTTGGGATCACATTAATGATCACCATGGATGTCCTAATTGGTTTCCCTGTGGATTTCCTTCAAAAACAGTTCATTTTTCTCCTTACAGTTACTCTTTAGCACTGGCTTATTGGTCAGTAAGTAGTCCTGAATATGAGTATAAAACCTGTCTATCCTCCTACACAAACAAGTTTATCTATGAGAGCTATTCTCTCCCTACTGAGCCACTAAGTGCTTGGTATTCTCCTGGATGG
>NW_008348914.1:0-282 GCF_000622305.1 Nannospalax galili | reverse complement strand
TAATTGGGAATTAAATTCTTTTGCAGTATAAAGAGTATGCCCTAAAGCTCCCGCAGAAAGACTAGCAGAAACAGTAAGTCCTATCCCAATAGCAAAGGGAATAAACACCCCTCTCTTATTGCGGGGACGAAGTAACTGAGCAAATTCTTCTGGAGTATACATATTTAGCTGGGGTACAATAGTAATTAGCACACAAGGTCCTGGAGAGGAAACAGTGATCTGTTGATACAAAGATTCATTGCACCAGAAAGATGTAAGAGGAGGAGCATATAGAGGTGAACT
>NW_008348913.1:0-319 GCF_000622305.1 Nannospalax galili | reverse complement strand
AAGACATAAAATTGAATGGGTTTTTAACCTTTAAAAAAGATCTCCATTTTAACCGGGCATGGTGGCGCATGCCTGTAGTTCCAGCACTTGAGAGGCAGAGGCAGGCAGATCTCTGAGTTCAAGGCCAGGCTGGTCTACATGGTGAATTCCAGGACAGCTGGGGCTACAGGGAGACCCTGTCTCAAAAAGGCCAAAAAAAAAAGATCTCCATTTCATTTTAGACTATATTGTGCCTTGCAGAAAGACTCATTGTTTTTGCTACTAACAATGAGATGTTGACGCATGCATCTCTAATCTGTATGTATCTGATTATTACTAG
>NW_008348912.1:0-640 GCF_000622305.1 Nannospalax galili | reverse complement strand
TCTGTAAAGTTTTGTCTGTTTCATGTAGAAATGACATATATGAACAAATACATATTATGAAAATTGTAAAAAGCAAATGAATGAAATATTTCTTTTTGCATTCAAAATAGGGTAGGAGAGGTTAATCTGTGGTCTTTAATTTTATGTTTATAAATAATGGAATTATGATAAATTAAAGCTTTTTCATCATTCTTCTTCATACTAATATAAAAATGTCACCTTTGTGGGCTGAAGACATGGTTCAGTGCTTAAGAAAAGATCCTGCTCTTCCAGGGACCTATGTTCAGTTCCCCTCACCCATGTCTGGCAGCTCGCAACCAACTGTAACTCCAGCTGGAGGAGACTCAACTGTGTTTCCTACCTTCTGCATGTCTGGCAGCTCGCAACCAACTGTAACTCCAGCTGGAGGAGACTCAACTGTGTTTCCTCACACACACACACACACACACACACACACACAATTAACAATAAAATAAAATTCTTAAAAGGAGATTCAAATAAAACATATCACTTTATTTTTTCTGTTTCACATTTAGATGAAAAGTATCCTTTAGCCTTAAACTGTTCTTTTCCCAAACACCTTCTGCACTGCTCTGTTAACATCTTTGTTCCTCAGGCTGTAGATGACAGGATTCAGCAT
>NW_008348911.1:0-1014 GCF_000622305.1 Nannospalax galili | reverse complement strand
ATCTAAGTTTCTAGTCCAGTCTTACACAGCAGCCCCCATATGCAGTTTTTGAAAAGCATTCCCTGCCTGATTGCATTCTGTTTACAGAGGTCCTTCTCCACACAGCAGTTCTCTCTGGAAAAACAAATTCAGTCTTTAGGAGAGTTCAGATGCCAGCCTCCTCTGAGAAGTGTCCTCAGCTCCTCAGCTGGCAGCTACAGTAACACATCATGATAACAAACACCCTGTGCGTTTTGCACGTACAAGAAATGGCTACTGGATTTTGTAATTCTAGTAATCAGCATAAGACCTGGCCTATAGGTACTTGATGAGTGTTTATGGAATGATGCCTTCCAAGAGATAGCTGGAAAGCGCTGGAAAGCATTGTCTAAGCATGAGGTCATTCACATTGCCTGTATAAAAGTTTCCAGAACACTTTTCCCAGTGTTCAAACCAGAGGAGGGCAAACCATGTATGGTCACTATGATGCAATGGACCATGCCTCAGAATAAAACAAGTATCAACTAGTCTTAATAAGAGATGGCAAATGAGAAATGTGGCAGATCTGACAGGCACTTCGTAGTGGTAGGCAAGTATTTCTCTGAAGAAGTTGGTGTCATAACACGTCTGTGTCACCTGATGTCAGTGTCATGAGTGTCTGTGTTCTATGTATGCATGTCATTGGCATACCATTTATTGTTCTCGATCTGGATGAGTTTGCCTGGTTGCATGACCTCATAATTTACATAGCAGTCACATTCGGATTTGTGAACGCAGTTCCCTTCACTGTTCTGACACATCCCATCAGGGCAAGTGCATCCATCGACTGGAACATCTTCTACATCACAACTTCTATCTCTCTCTGATAGTGATCGGCAAGAACTATTGCAGGCTTTGATGTTGTAGCTGAATACGACAAGACAGTTCTGTAATTACAGAGAAAAAACAACCGTGACTACGTATACATGCAGGAAAAGAAGCAATTTTACTTCAAATTGTTGTTTATAGGTATTATGTGGATTATTCATTATTAAA
>NW_008348910.1:0-748 GCF_000622305.1 Nannospalax galili | reverse complement strand
TACTCCCAAAAAATGAGTAGATCAAAGGAGAAATTAAGAATCAATAAAAGAATTCCTGGAATTCAAAGAAAAGGGCAATACAACACAACCTCTGGAACACTTAAAAGCAGTCCTAAGAGGGAAGTTTATAGATCTAAGTGCCTACATTAACAAAATAAGCAGAGCCCAAATAAATAACCTAACACTGCAACTCAAGATGCTGGAAAGGCAATAACAAATGAAATCCAAACCCAGCAGAAGAGAAGAAATAACAAAAATCAGATCAGAAATTAATGAAAAACAAAGAGAACAATACAATCAATGAATCTAAGAGCTGGTTCTTTGAAAAGATAAACAGGATAGAAAAACCCTTGTCCCAGTTAAACAAAAGAAAGAATGAGCAAAATCAAAATCAACAAAATCAGAGATGAAAGGGGAACATCACAGCAGACACACAATAGATCCATAACATTATAAGGGAGTACTTTAAAAACCCATATTCTATTAAATTTGAAAACCTAAGAGAAATAGATTTGCACCTAAAATCATGGAAACCACAAAAGTTAAACCAAGAAGAGATCAACAGTTTAAACAAACCTGTAAGATACAAGCAAATTCAAACAGTAATGCAAAACCTCCCAACTAAAAAAAAGCCCAGGCACCAATGGATCTAAAGCAGAATTCTACCAGACATTTAAATAAGACCTCAAACAAAAACTACTTAAATTATTCAAAATGATAAAAATAGAGGGAGAACTCCCAAATTCCT
>NW_008348909.1:0-440 GCF_000622305.1 Nannospalax galili | reverse complement strand
ATGCTGTCACCATTGCTCTGAGCTCATTTGAGTGGCTTCCCAGCTGTCTGGTTGCATGACCTTTTTGCCAGCTCCTCTGTAATGGCATCTGAGCCTTCAGTGACAGAGTTTTGATACAGGAGTCCTACGAGGGATGAGCATTCTACAGTCTCTTATTCTTTGCAGTTTGGCCAGCTGTGGCTTTCTGGGTTGGTTACCATGTAAAGCTACTTAGGGGAGAGTTGAGAGACGCATTACTATTTTTTGCTCCATGTTCTGCTATGTTCCCGGAGACTTAGATGCAGAGGTTGTATTGTAGATGTGTCACTGAAGGATGGGCTTCTCAGAGACATTTATTCTCTGAGTTTGACCAGTTGTGGAAGTACATAATCGTCTCCATCTCTTGCAAAAAGCTTTTTTGATGAGTGATGAGAGGTACACTTGTGTGTAAAAATAAGGCT
>NW_008348908.1:0-386 GCF_000622305.1 Nannospalax galili | reverse complement strand
AAACCTCACTGCAATTCTTTCCTCTCACGTTCTGTACAACAACAAGATCTCTGCATTCTGTCTCTTAGCAGTAGACGCTAACTTAGGACCTGTGGAATAAACATCTAAATGGACCCACACCACAGAACATTAGTCTTACTAGTTTGGTAGTTAGATCTTTAGGATCTCTATTGCCAGAGGGTAAGGGAATTTTTAATAGTTTCTGTTGAATAAAGAACTCAAAGATTATTCCTAAATTAACCATGAGCACATTATTTACATGCTAAGACATACTATGTTTGGAGGAAAAGAACATTGTAATAACAGAATAAGACAGGACTGATTTCCACCAAGGAAATAGGGTATATTACAGGTGACTTTTTATTTCCTAATAGTAGATTCCATGG
>NW_008348907.1:568-744 GCF_000622305.1 Nannospalax galili | reverse complement strand
GGTTCACAGTTGAATTAATACAGTTATACAATATTGAACTAAGTATAAACCTTGTAAGATATAAAATTGAATGCGTTTTTAACCTTTAAATAAGATCTTCATTTCATTTTAAAATATACTGTTTCTTACAGAAAGACTCATCGTTTTTGCTAATAACAGATGTTGGTGCATGCATC
>NW_008348907.1:0-168 GCF_000622305.1 Nannospalax galili | reverse complement strand
CCTTATCTAGCAGCAATCAGTTGTCAATATTCCTTTAGATAAGATTGGGGTCTGCTGTTCATTTTCCCAGTTCTATGCTGGGTTACTGTGTGGGAATCTCTTGCGACACCTTGGCCGATAACTCAAAGGAAGGTATCTCCTGTTTGGCATTGTTTCTTGTTATGTAGC
>NW_008348906.1:0-364 GCF_000622305.1 Nannospalax galili | reverse complement strand
GCTGCCCCCCCCCCCCGTCAACACCCACTCACGAAGCTTCTGCGTTCGCCGTTCCTGCACCTCCCCCGCGCTCATGGGACGGGCGGCCAATGTTCCATGGGCACAGAGAGAGCGTTCTGCAGCTAGCCAGCCCCCTGCAGATTGGCACAGCCCACCTGGCAGCTTGCAGCGATCCGCAGAGTTGCCAGCGCCCGGCAGCCCGCCTTGGCGCAGAGTCTGCACTCGCCAGAGCCGTCACAGACCCACCCGATCTGTAGTTCCCAGCACCTGGCAGCCGCAGAGAGCCAGGGACCCGCCCAGCAGCACGCGACCCCACGTACACACAACAACATTCACCCACACCCCCTGGAAAAAGATCAATGTG
>NW_008348905.1:1495-8400 GCF_000622305.1 Nannospalax galili | reverse complement strand
GTCTGTCTAAGGCCAATCTTTGGGCTACTATGCCACTTTTTCTCGAGAGCTCGACTGGTGGGGGTGAGTCTCTGGGAATACACATCATTAGTAAAAGTTTCTTTAGTGACTGGTTGTAGTTGACAAGAATGATCTATGGGCATAAACACAAAGCTTAAAAGTGCGTGTGATGGCCACATGACCTCAATTTAATAAAACAATAGAAGTTGCTTTCCACTGGGACTAATAACATCCAAAGTCACAGGTTTCTGTCCTGGCTTACAGTAAACTTGGTAACAGGGGCACAACCTTGGCTTTAAACCTAGTGAAGGTGTGCGTCATTGACTTTAAACCTACTAATAGTGACATACCGCTGGCTTTAAACCTAGGCCGTGGTTCACTGTTGTCTTTAACCCTGTTACCATGGTGCAGCTATGACTTTAAATATCTAATAATTATGCACTAATACCTTTAAGCCAAAGACAGCGGTGTACCACTGGCCTTGAATCTAGTAACAGTGGTGGATTTCCTTTTCACTCATTTTCTTGGAATGGTTTTTCCACCTTCACTTTCAAAATTTTGTGTCCTTTTGTTCTACAAATGTCTTTCTCAAAGCCTTTAGATGTTTCTTCATTCTAACAGCTTTTGCGCCATATGTACAACATATAAGTTTAAGATGGATTTCTAAATATTATTTCCAGCTCCATACTAACCTGGACTTACTTCTGTCCCTTCCTCCTTTCTGTTCCCTTCTTCTAGTTTTGCAATCCTTTTAAAAATATACTCTGATTTTCTTTCAACAAGTTAGAAACTTAACTATTACATTCATTTTGAATTAGTAATCTAAAATTAAGCTATGAAAATTTTTGTCATTGTTGTTGTTTGAGACAGGATCTCCTATAGCCTCAGCAGGCCTGAACTTTTTATGGTGACCAGGCTGACCTTGAACTCACAGAGAGTTCCCAAGTGCTGGGAATAAAGGACTTCTCAATGGTGGCCAGCTCATATGGAATTTTGATGCCTGGTGAGGGTCCTTCTGTGTTTTTATTCCTAAAGCAAAGGCGTCCTGTGCTTCACTTTGAGTGATCAGAGATTGGCCTCATGTTGTTACCCAGTTAGCTAATTCCAAATGGTGCAGCTGAAAAACAAAATGCAGCTTTTGAAAACAAGGTTTGCGATCTTGAGTGCAGATTTAATCTTAGAAAAATGCTGACTAGGGAGGGAATTTTTCCAGATGGTGTTTTTACAAGTTTCTTTAAAGATAGAGCTTTCTTTGTCTTATTTAATCCTTTGATTACAAAAGAGTACCTTTTATTCACACTTCCCACACTGTCCCAGTGAGACCCAGGAGAAACACACCGTCAAACACCTCCAGTCTCCCACAACTGGCCAACTCTTTCCTGAGTTCTATAATACAAGCTCTCTCCTCTACTCCCACTACTTCCTATAGGACCCAACTCAATTTAGACCTTTTTCTTCAGGGAAATCTCTTAGACTACTCTGGGGCCTAGGTCATTGCTTACTTTGAGTTAAAGCCCCAGTTTCTACTTCCACACAGGCAGCCAGATGTGGTGATGGTACTGTGTTGGGGGCCTGCTCACTGTCTTCTCATATTCCTCATATTCCTCTGTTGTAAGGACCTGACTCCCTCCACCAGGGCTCCTCTGCCCCGGCTGGGTCTAAGACATCACAATCTCTTGACTCTCCTGCAGTGCTTCCTCTTGAGAGCTGTCCTTTATATTTCAGGCATCTCTGACCTACTTACTCCAGTCATAAACAGAATAGGAACTTTGCCTAATCTATTTTACTGTTGGCTATGTCCACAAGGAGACTCAATGCTGACAGATGAGGTGGTTCTCTGGGCCACAGAAGACTTAATACCTTTGGCCAATTCTACCTATTCCACAGTTAGACATGATAAAATAGGAAGCCCTCAGCATATAAGGCCCCAGTGGTAACAGCCCACCCCAACAGAAAATGTAGATAGGGCCCAGGTCTTGACAAGAAAGGCTGTCTTCATTTTCTATTATATAGAAGGAACTGTTGTTGGGGGTCCTAGATAACACCTCATCCAAGCAAACATTCTCTTTCATGTGGGAGTCCATTGCTGATATCCCTGGATGGGAGCCATATAACAACCAGGATGATTTGACTTTCTATACTTCTTCTGTCACTTATGGTGGTAGCAATATTAACATAAGTCCTCGCTGATTCCTTTTTGTCTTTAAGTAGCATCCAAGGTAACCATTTAGCTAGAGGAAGCACCACTGGCATTCTCATAAATACAACTGTAGTTCTGTCTGCTGCCAGGTGGAACCTCACTTTTCTGTTATAACTTTGGCCTTCCAAAGCCTAGCCTGGCAGTCCCCCTCATAATCATTCCCCTGTTTACCAACCTCTGCTCTGAGGGCCCTACAACTTCGCTATTCTAGCCACTACAGCAGCCTGTTGACAAACCAATGAACTATACATTTGAATTCAAGGACCAACCACCAGAGTAAGCCTTAAGAAGACAGGCTACTAATTTCTCTGTGGCTTCATCTTCTATCTAGCCCTCTTGACTGAATGGTGGGGCTAATATTCAGTGGTGGCTTTCCCTAATGTCCAGATTGTCACCATCTCAGATTGCCCATCTTCCAATGTTTTTCCGAATCAAGGCTCCTTTCTAAAGAATACACTCTTACCTTCACATCCTTGCTTCAAATGTAACAAAACTAAAAACTCAAGAATATCTGGCAGTCCTCATTTTGTGCTGAGCTGGGTAACTTTGGACTGGTCCATTCTTGGAGGACTCTTGGCCAATGTGAATCTCTGCTGTAGAAATAAGTATCACTCTCATCCTATGGTCTATCTGAAAGGCTAGGGTAAGCCTCAACTCCCTAGCTAGAGTAGGCAGTCCTCCAAAAACAGAGAACCCAGTAGCTCCTTACTGTAGCAGCAAGGGGAACATGCACCCTCCTTGGTGAGACCTGCTGCTTCTGGGTCTAAACTTCAGAAGTCATCTCTCAAAAAAATCAAGGAAAACATCAAAATACTCAAAAGCCTAAGTTAAAATCAAACTTTAGCTGGGACAGCAGCTTCTATAGGCCCTTTCCTATAAATTTCTAAGGACCCCTTTCTTGTTTGTAATGCTGCTTTGTTTCTTTGGCCCCTGCTTTCTTAACTGTCTGATATGATTCATATCTTTCAGATTATAGGCCATTGTGCTCCAAATGGTATTGTGTCCAGGATACCAACCATTATCACTAACTTGGCTCCCACTACTGACCTTTTGACCTCCATGCAATGTCCAGCCTTCAGCTTCCTCGAATAACCACACTCCTCCCTCTCCAAAATGTGGCCCAGGTCATGCTTTATGATCTGTGATGGTTCGTATTTACTGTCAATTTTATACAATCTAGAATCACCTGAGGAGGGAGTCTTAATGAGGGATTGTCAGGATAAGACTGGCTGTTCTGGAGTTCAGCTTGGAGCCCAAGCTGGCCCTCATCTCCAGAACATCCCGCCTTAGCCATGTAAGTTCTAGGATCACAGGTGTTGACCACCACTCTCAACAAAGACTGTTTTCCTGCTGGCAGAGTGTTCTCCAGCACGAGAGCTGCCTGCTCAGTGCACGACTTGCCCTGCACAAGGCGTGGCCTCCTGGGTCATAAAGCTGGGCAGAGGCCAGTGCTCTGCATAACAAGGAAGAGCATAAGATCTGAGTGCAAGGAAGGGTTGGTGAGGACAGGGTGGGACCCAGACCAGGCTCCAAAGAACAATTTGCAGTGGGAATTGAAATGTCCAATGGGAATTTCTTAGAGCTGGTTGCTGGGATTGTAGGAATTCTTTCTCCTCTGTTCCTGGGAGGTCTTCTGTAAAGTCAGCTCAACTCTGTGGAGCCAAGGTGCAGAAATTTTCATTGAATTGAAACATTACCTCCACAAAAGAATGGGGGGAGACCCATGAGATTCCGGAAATAAACTAATTTCTCAAGCCTGGGAAAGCTGAAAAATTCATAATCCCCTGGCTACAAGGATACAGAAGCTGGAAACCCTGCTGGGGAGGAGACACTGACCTGCCAGGCTGCCTGCAAGTCCAGCAGAGAGCTCCGGGCCTGCAGCCCTCCACAGTCGGTGCCAGGCTGGAGTGAGGGCTTCTCAGGGAAGCAACTGCCTTTGAGGGATCCTGCTGCTGAAACTCCTCCCCACACCTATCAGGAACAGCAATCAATTCATTAGTTTGGCAGATCAAACTATGATGTTTGACTATGGTCTATCATGGGTTTCCTGGCTAAGATCTCCCCTCCTGCCCCAAATTCTTCTAGGAGAAGAGGGGGTTTGGAAGCCTTGTTCTGCATCCGTCAACAGAAAAATGTCAGTCTCCCATGGCAGTAAGACAAACACCTGAATGCTGTGAGGCCACCTGCTTCCTTATGAGGCCTGGCTTCTAGTGGACAGCCACTGTGCTACTTCTGTTTAACAGTTTGTTTGGCTGTGCTCCCCTGACATACGGGAGCCAGAACTTGAAGCATGTGGGGGTGATCCTGCAGAGGGGCATGCTCATCCTGCTCCTGTGTTGCTTCCCCTGCTGGGCACTCTTCATCAATACGGAGCACATCCTGCTGCTCTTCAGGCAGGACCTGGATGTGTCCAGGTAAGCCAGCACAGGGTGGGGGTGGCGTGGGCACCCATCCTTTCAGAAAGACCGTCCAGACTCAGCCTTGGGGGTGACACTAGGACAGGGTTCAAGCTGCCCTAGGCTCATCCTTCCCAAGCCTTGGTACCTTCTGTACCTTGCTCCTGAGAACTAGATTTCCTAGATGGCTTCCAGGGTAGAGATTTTTACATGATGCTACATTTGCAAACATCCTCCCCATGGGATGGCAGTTTGTGGCTTGTTAATCAATTAGTGATTTCTGACTCCAGTCAAAATTGAAGTCACCTGGATGCTATAGCTTCCATTCTACGCCTCTGGTCCCCATGTACCCAGATTCTTAACTGCTTCAGGTGAGGCCTGGGCATCCATAACTTCCAAAGCTTCTGTGGGTAAGCTGCTGTGTCCAAGACTCTGGCTTAAGTGATTAATACTTTTAAAGAGCATTTGCCCCACACTTGTAGCTCTGAACCCAGGGGCATTTGGTGATATCTGAAGATATGTTTGGCTATCATATTGAGTAGAGGGGCTTGGGAACCAGGAAGGCTGAGAGACAGTCTGTGTGCCGAGGGCAGCTCCCACAGCAGGGGACTGGCCAGCTGCAGTGTGAGGCTCAGAACCCCTGTCCTAGACCTGAAGACTTGAAAGAAGCAAGAATGGCAATTTGGGTTAAAAGGTGATAAACTCCATGTATACTTACTTTTCCATCTGCCCCAACAGCCTAAGTCCACTTATTTAGAAGGAGCCCAGAAGGCACTTGGCAGTGTTTGTTGTTTTATTCTGCCTCTTTTTCACAAAATATTGGCCCCCGTCATCATTTTCACTATTTTCTCTTATATAGGCTCACCCAGACCTATGTCATAATCTTCATTCCAGCTCTTCCCGTGAGTTTTCAAGGGGTCCATGGGTGAAAAGTGGCTGGGATATCATGAGCTCAGCCTGGTGTGATTCCCACGTGACATCAGCTCCTTGTTGGGGACCCCTGCTGTTTTAGGTCGTAGTCTCTCCATGTCCGGATCGCCGCAAGCTGGCTCGGCGTTCTTATGCAGAGACTCCCTTTCTCAGCGGGGCGCCTTCCTTCTCTTCCTGACTCACCTTTTGAAGTGCCTGTCACAGATACATGTCCTCTGGCATGAAACTGCCAGGTTTTTCAGGCAATGTCTGACAGCCTGATAGAAGCCCACCACCACATGTAAATGCGGCATCCTACAAAGCACCTATCAACTAAGGCTTTTGCTACTGCCTTCACACTATAAATATCCTGGTTTCACCCCAATAAGGCGGAGCTGTATCACGAGCTGTATCACTGAACTTGCCTGAAGCTGTATCTGTGTCTCACCGTGCCTGTGATACAATCTCCCCGGAGGGGGCTGTCTGTCAACAACCACTCACGAAGATCTTGCTTTCCCTGTTCCTGCACCCCCCCTGGAGATCCGGCAGCCAACGGATCGCGTACACAGAGGGAGCGTCTGGCAGATTGGAACAGAACTCGCCCGGCAGCTGATAGTGTCCCGCCAGAGTCAACAGCGACCGGTAGCCGCAGAGAGCCAGGGACCCAATCCAGCGGCGCGCGAGAGACCAGCGGCACGCCAGCAGCTGGCGCTCTGAGATCCCCTCACGCCCACAGCTCCTCACAGAAGTATGGCTTTGATTACGTTCCTTAAGGACAAACCAGTATTTGTCTCTCAGAAACACCAGGACATGGTGACTGGAATTCAGGAGACCACTGTCTTGACCTTTTATACCTCCAATATCCTTGGGGTCATCCAGGGAGAAGAACCTGGGCTGTGTTTTTAGGGGTAATACTTGCCCATCTCAGGGGACATCACTTTGACCTTTAGACTTTTGTGTGTGATCACACAGATCTGTAAGTATGTGCTAATGTTTAATAACTAGCTGTAGATGGTCAATGAACAATCAAAGCTGGGTTCATTCAATTGGATAGAATGGCTGATGTTTACTAGGATTGCCACAACATAAGGCCACAGTCTGGGGGCTTAACAGTAGAAATTAGTTTTCTCACAGTTCAGAAGGCTAGGGGTCCTGGATCAAGTGTGAATCTGGATGCTTTCCTCTGTGGCCTCTGCCCATGGCTTCCACCTCTTGACCTCTATTCTCTTTTGTTCCCACATCACATAGTCATCTCCTGTGCAGGAAGCCCCTGGTGTGTCTTCTGGCAAGGACACCAATCTTATTGGATTAAGACCCCCACCCCAAGTCCTCATTTTCATTTAATTACCCCTTGAAAGACCTCCAAATATGGTTAAATGTAGGGCACGGCTTCCAAATGT
>NW_008348905.1:0-1442 GCF_000622305.1 Nannospalax galili | reverse complement strand
ACCTTCAGCCCTATCCTATCCTATAAAGTCATTTAAATGTCATATTCTTTCATCATTGGACCATATGGTGATAGCCTGGGGGCTGGAGAGATGGCTTAGTGGTTAAGAGCACTAGCAGCTTTTGCAGAGGACCCAGGTTCCCAGGACCCACATGGCAGATAACATCTGTCCATAACTCAGTGTCAGGGGATCTGACACCTTCTTCTGACCTCCACAAGCATTGTACAATGTGGGCACACTTACATACATTCAGGCAACACATTCATACACAAAAATTAAATGATAAATAAAATATTTATGAAGATGATAGCCTGGGCTACACTGGGATATAAGGTCCTTGCTGTGAGTCCTAGGACTCTGTGCTTCTTTCTTGTTGCTGGGTCAAAATACGTGACAGAAACAACCTAGGGCAAGAAGGCTTCATATGAGCTCAGTCTGATGATGGTAGGGAAGGGACAGCAGTGTTCATGGCCGTGGGATTGACTCTTGTCAGTGACCCCAGGAACCTGAGGCCCCGTGGCCCACCAGGAAGCAGAGAGGGCAGGCCTAGAACAGGGTTAAGTTAGAACTGTAGCCCCACGCCCTATGTCTCCCATGTCCATAAGATTCCATAACCTCCCCAAACAGCCTTACTAGCCAAGGACTACTAAACCTATAAGCTACATTCTAACCAGAAAAGGGGCTTCTTAGATCATGCTCATTCATACAGAAGGAGTGTAAAACCCCTGGACCATAGACTGCTCCAGGCTTAGTGAGAGGCTTTGTGGAGCCGAGGGCAGTCAGGAGCAGTGGAGACAAGCCTGCTGTGACCCAGCTCTCTGATGCATGGCTGGACTGTGAAACTAACCCTGTTCTCTTGTTCTCTTCTAGGCGGCCTTTCTTTATGTATTACAAGTTAAATACTTGCTCAACCAGGTAAAGTGGGCTGCCCTTTTCCTTTGGGAGGATTATGGAATCTGGGAGACCAGGGTGGAGGGAGCTGACCTCCTGAGAGCCACTGAAAGATGCATTCAGGGTTGTGCACACAGGGCTTTGCTATGGAGAGATTTCATAACTGACATCAAGGAGTGAAGCGTTATTCTTGGCTCTAAAAATTAGTTCCCAGTTCCCATTTGGAAATATTGCTATTGGCAATGTTAAGGTTAGCACCTCCGAGTTCTTTTGCTTTTTGAGATGACCAATGAAGGCCTGTCTGCCCCCTGGAGAGAGCTGAGGGTATGAGTGATCTGACTGGCTCCAGGGAGCCTGCCCCTTTGCTCAGTTTAAATGAAGGCCCTCCACTTTCCCAGAGAGAGGAGCTCAAATTGTACTGAGAACTGACAGCAGTCAGGACACTTTGTACTTGGCTAACAGCAGTGGTCAAAGGCCACTGGAACCAGAATGGTGACCCTACTGGTGGGTGTGGATTCATGAAGCCAGTGTATGATATAGGATTGTGGAGT
>NW_008348904.1:0-476 GCF_000622305.1 Nannospalax galili | reverse complement strand
AATTTAAAGAGTGCTTGTAGAGGAATAAGTATTGATGAATTTTCTGGATGAGCCTGGAATTTCCAGATTTGCTTCTTTACTAAATCAGTATATTTAAAAACATTAATGAGTATTTCCATTAGAGAAGACAGTATAAGGAGAAGACAGTATAAGGGCAAGGGAGCTGGCTCATTTGGTAGTGTTTGCCACACAAAGATGAGGATATGTGTTTCTTTACTCAGAATCCATGAAAAGGGAGCTAGGGACAGTGTACACCTGTAATTCCAGAACTGAGAAGAGAGGCAAAAGGATCCCAGAGGCTTGTTAGACAGTCTAGTTGGAACAGTGGTATCTGCATTCAGTGAAAGAATGAATCTCAAAATGATAAGATGAGCAGCAGGACTGGAGGATGGCTCAGCATTTAAGAGCACTTCCTGTTCTATCAAAGTTCAGATCACACCATCCATATTAGAAGGCTGAAAAACACTTGTAACTTT
>NW_008348903.1:0-447 GCF_000622305.1 Nannospalax galili | reverse complement strand
TAACATTTTGATGGCACTATGAAGAAATATAATAACACATGGGCTTAAACTAAAAATAATGCAGAAGAGCAACATGAAGAGTTGTGGCTATATTATAGAAAACAGGGTAAAGAAAATTGTGTCATATAGAGCTTTATGACTTTGAGGGCAGACCTCTGAGACTCACACAGACTGTGGAGAAATGACAGAAATATACTCTGACCCTTTCACTGGCTAGACTATAGTAGTAATGCTTTTACCCCCTTTTCTTTTAAAATTCTTTTTAAGACTTCATTGAAAAAGAATTACGGCTTTAAAATTTTTTTAAAAAATCCTACACATATGTGATTGTTTGAATGAAAATGTCCCCCATAGGCTCCAAGAGTTTGGACATTTTGTTCCCAGAAGATTGCGCTGTATTGGGAGTTTTCAGAAGGTGTGGCTATCCTTGAGGAAGCATGTGACTGG
>NW_008348902.1:0-1865 GCF_000622305.1 Nannospalax galili | reverse complement strand
TAGGGTTAGTGCTAGGGTTAGGGTTAGGGTTAGTGATAGGGTTAATGTTGTAATATTTGGTAGTTGATTAAGTGTTAGGATTAGGTTTATGGTTAATTGTAGAGTTGGGGCTAGGGTTAGGGTTAGGGTTAGTGCTAGGTTAGTGTTTCGGGTTAGGGCTAGGTTTAGAGTTAGGATTAGGGTTAAGTATAGGTAGTGTTTAGGGTTGGGGTAAGTTCTGAGTTATGATTAGGCTTATGGTTTGTGCTAGGATTAGTTTAAGCCTGAGGGCTAGGGCTAGGGATAGGGTAGGTTTTGGGTTAGAGTTAGAGCTATGGTTAGGTCTAGAATTATGTGTATGATTAATATTCGGTTTATGGTTAAAATTTTTGTTAGGTTTCAGGTTGTTTCTATGGTACATATTTAGGTTCAGTTTTAGCAGTAGGGTTACATTTAGGGTAAGGTTTAGGTTTAGGTCTAGGGTTAGGGTTATATTTAAGATTTGTGTTATGGACAGGTTTAGGGTTACCTGTAGGTGTTGGCTTACGGTTAGGGTTAGGTTTATGATTATGGCTAGGTCTTGAATTAGGGCTAGGTTTATTTCTAGCGCTTGGGGTAAGACTAGGGTTAGGTCAAGGGTTAGTATTAGGATAGAGTTAGGCTTAAGTCAAGGGCTACACTTATTGTTAGTGTGAGGTTTTCTTTAGAGGTAGGGTTATGTTTAGCATTATGTTTTGTTTTAGGGATAGTGTTAGATTTAGCGTTAGGGCTAGGGTTAGGGGAAGTTAAGTCTAAGGTTAGTGTTAAGGTTAGGTTTAGGTCTAGGATTATGTTTAAGTTTAGGGTTATTACTACGGTGAGGGTTAGGGTTAGGGTTAGGATTAGGGCTAGAGTTATGTTTATTGTGAAGGTTAGGTTAATCGTTCTGATTAAGGTTATAAGTAGGGCTAGGATTACTGTTAGGTATTGTGTTAGGTCTAGGGTTAAGTTTAGGATTAGAGGTACGGTTTGAGCTAGGGTTACATGTATGTTTAGGCTTAGGTTTAGAGTTAGGGTTCAGGTAGGGTTAAGTTTCGGGGTAGCGTTTTGGTGAGGGATAATGTAGGGTTTAAGGTAAGGTTATGTTTAGGGTTATGGGTAGGTTTAGGGCTAGGGTTTGGGTCAGTGCAGGATTAGATTAGGTGAGGATTAGGGTTTTGTTTAGGGTTAGGGTTAAGGCTAGGCTTAGGGTTAGGTTTAGGCCTAGGACTGGATTAGTTTGTGTCGGGTTAGGATTAGGCTTTGTGTTCGGGTTCGGGTTCGGTTAGGGTAAGCGGTAGGATTAGTGTTAGGGTTACAGGTTAGTGTTAGGGTTAGGGCTAGGGTCAGGGCTAGGGCTAGGGATAAGTCTAGGTTTAGGCTTAGGGTTCAGGTTATGTTTAGTGCTGTGGTTAGGGTTTGGTTTATGCCTAGGACTAGTGTTAGGTTTAGGTCAATGTTGAATATTAGGGTTATACTTAAGATTAGGTATATGTTTAATCTTAGGGTTAGATTCAGGTCTAGGGCTAGGGCTACAGTTATGATTACACTTAGGGTTAGGTTTGGAGTTAGAGGTAGGGCACAGTTATTTTTAGGTTTACGGTTAGGAGAGGGGTTATGTCTAGGGTCAGGTTTTGCGCTACGTTCATGTTAGTGTTGGGTCTATGATTATGTTAAGAGGATAGGGTTAGGGTTAGGTTAAGGTTAGGTCTAAAGTCAGGGTTAAAGTTAGGACAAATGTTAATACCAGGGTTAAGTTTAGGGTTAGTTCTAGGGTTGGATTTAGGATTTTGATTATGGTTGGGTTTAGGCCTAGGGTTAGGGTTAGGGTTATATTTAGGATTTGAGGTAGGGTTAGTGCTAGGTTA
>NW_008348901.1:0-461 GCF_000622305.1 Nannospalax galili | reverse complement strand
AAAAATTAAAAAAAAATAATTCTTCAGAGCATAAAAATTTGCTCCTTAATAGTTAGTAGTTGTGAAAAACATCACCATTGAAATCTACCTGATTTTATATCCATGCTCAGATGCCAAGGAGCTCAGAAAGTAACCAACTGTGACTAGTAATAATCAGATATATAGAGATTAGAAATGCATGTGCATCTTAGTGTCAATTGTATTAAAAATGAATTTTTCTGTATGAAACTGTGTATTTTAATAATGAAACAGAGATCTTTCTTAAAGTTTAAAACCTCATTTAATCTTATGTCTTACAGGGTTTATACGGAGTACAATATTGCCTAACTGTATTAATTCAACTGTAAACCTAAAAATTTACAGCCAATTTTGAAAGAGATGCATCTTAGCTCTGGTTTAAAGGTGAAGTCAAGCACGTGACTGTAAAACCTGTCTAAAGACATCATTTACCGTGGTGCTTC
>NW_008348900.1:0-871 GCF_000622305.1 Nannospalax galili | reverse complement strand
TGTGTGTGTGAAGAAGTCAGAGAAAATACCCTCCTGATCGCTAGGCATCAATTCGTACCAAGTGGGGAGGGGTGACCTCTACCCGGCCTAGGGAAGGAGGCACAGCCCAGCCCCCCCCACCCGGGAGGTGCCAGTGCCTCCGCCTCATCTCTCCCCCTCCCTGTCACCGCAAGTCGGCCCTTGGCCACAGAGTCCCGCCTCCCAGGAGAGGGGGTGGGCAGTGTAGCCCCGGGTAGGGGCTCCCCACCCCACAAACCCCAGTTAGGCCGCTGCCCAGAAGCCCTGTCCTGGGTTCAGAGGCCCAGCTTCCCGGGGGATGGATAGAGGAGTCCTCGAGGTCCAGGCCCGCAGCCGCGCCTGAGCTCCGGCCCCCACCTGGCCCTGGGCTCTTTGCTGCTCTCTCCCGGGGTCTAGCACATAGTTTGGCAGCAGCGGGAGCATTGGCCGATTTCAGCTGCACTTCCCGAACTGTCCGGAATGTGCTATGGTGGCGGTCCTCCGAAACGTGTGGTGGCGGTGGTGCGGCCGGCACTCGGGAACGAGCAGCTGCGTCGGCAGCCCTCGGGAACTTGCGGCAGCGGTGGCGTCAGCGGTGACAGCAGCCCTCCAGAAAGTGCGGTGGTGGCGGTGGCCCTCCGGACCGTGCGGTGGTGGCAGCGGCGGCGGCTGCGACCCTCCGGAACTTGCGGCGGTGGAGGCGGCGGCGACGGCCCTCCCGGATGTGCGGTGGCGGCGGCCACCCTCCGGAATGTGGGGCGGCTGCGGCTGCCGTCCTCGGGAACTTGCGGCAGCGGTGGCGGGGGTGGCGACAGCAGCCCTCCAGAAAGTGCGGCGGTGGCGGTGGCCCTCCGGACGGTGCGGGTGCGGTGAT
>NW_008348899.1:0-1179 GCF_000622305.1 Nannospalax galili | reverse complement strand
TTAAATCAGCTACTGCATCGTAATATGGAAGCAACACCCTTTTAGGGGAAGTAGGTAAATGTACCCATATAAGAGGATGAGCAGGCTCTTGCCAAAGAAGACCCATGGGCGATAACTGAGCATTAAAAATCACGAGCCATAAGGGTTTGCAATAATTTACATTAGTAACAAATTGATTAGCAATTACTTCCTCAACTCTTATTGCAACTCTGGCCTCCTCAGTAAGTTCTCTGGATGAAGTTGGATTTGCATTCCCTTTAAGAATGTCAAAGAGGGGCTTCAAGTCACCTGTAGTCAATTTCAAGTAAGGACGTAGCCAATTAATATCACTCAACAGCTTCTGGAAATCATTCAAAGTTTGCAATTTATCAAGTCTAAGAATAGCCTTCTGATTAGTTATCTTTTGTCCATCAATCTGGAAACCTAAGTAAGAATAAGGATCTTGCATTTGCACCTTCTCAGGAGCAATTTGCAAACCCGCATCCAATAAATCAGATTTTAACTGAGCATAACATTGTAACACCTCTTCTCCTGATGCACCTGCTATCAGGATATCATCCATATAATGAATTATATACATGGAAGGCCAAATGTTCCTGGTATTCTGAAGAGCTGCAGCTACAAATTTCTGACAAAGAGCAGGGCCATTGGCCATTCCTTGAGGCAAAACATCCCACTGATATCTTTTCATAGGCTCTCTAAAATTAATAGAAGGAAGGCTAAAAGCAAAGCGTTTACGATCATCAGGATATAAGGGAATAGTGAAAAAACAATCCTTAAGATCTAGGATTATCTTAAAATATCCTTGCAGTATGGCAACTGGCGAGGGCAAACCTGGCTGCAATGCCCCCATAAGGACCATAGTGGAATTAATTGCTCTTAAATATTGCAGTAATCTCTATTTCCCTTACTTCTTTTTAATAACAAATATGGGTGTGTTCCACGGGGAACAGGTCTCTTCAGTGCGCCCTGCTTCAAATTGTTCCCGCACCAATTGAGTGGCTGCTGCCAACTTCTCTGCTCTAAGCTGCCATTTATCTACCCAAACCAGATCGTCTGATCACCAGGTTATACGATCCACACAGTTTGAGGGTGCAGGACTGTCAATGGCCACCACCATAAATTTCTCAAACCTCGCTTATCATTCTGACCTTGGATTGGTATTGGAAACAAGTTTCC
>NW_008348898.1:0-377 GCF_000622305.1 Nannospalax galili | reverse complement strand
GTCATCTCAATAGATGCAGAGAAGACCTTTCAGAAAATTGAATATGCATCTATGTTCAAAGTCCTAGAGGGAATTCCACTGGAGATAACATACATAAACATAATTAAAGTGATATATAACAAACCGACAGCCAACATAATTGTAAATGGAGAAAAACTGGAAGCATTCACATTAAAATCAGGAACCAGACAAGGCCACCCACTATCTCCACTCCTTTGTATTATAGTGCTTGAAACTCTTTCCGGAACAATAAGATAAGAGAATGAAATTAAAAGAGTAATAATTGGAAAAGAGAAGGTCAACTTATCCCTTTGTGCTGATGATATATCTAAGAGACACCAAAAATTCCACCAGAAAAATCCTAGAAATGATTAACA
>NW_008348897.1:410-686 GCF_000622305.1 Nannospalax galili | reverse complement strand
GGTTTAGGATTCGCTCTAGGATTAGGTTTAGGGATAAATTTAGTGTTAGGTTTAGGGTTTGGGCTAGGCTTAAGGTTATATTTGTTCTAGGAGTAGGGTTAGGGTTACATCAAATTTTAATATTACAGTAAGGGTGAGGTTTAGTTATAGTTTAATCTTAAGGTTATGATTAGGGTAACAGGGTTAGGAGTACCATTACAATTAGGTAAATTTTAGGGTTCGGTTTAGAGGTCAGATTATGGCTCCAATTAGGATTGTGGCTAGGTTTAGGATTAG
>NW_008348897.1:0-296 GCF_000622305.1 Nannospalax galili | reverse complement strand
TAGGTTTGGGCTAGGGTTAGGGTTATTTTTATTGTTAGAGGCAGTGATAGGGATATCGTTAGGGTTAGATTTTTGTGTAGGATTAGGGTCATGTTTTGGGCTAAGGCTAGTGTAAGGGTTAGGTGTAGGTTTAGAGGTACTTTTAGGGCTAAGATTATGTGGAGGATTAGGTTTAGTTTTAAGGGTAAGTTTAGGCTTAGGGTTACGGTTATGTTTAGGTTTAGGATTAGATTTAGGGTTAGGACAAGAGTTAATGTTCGATTTATTGCTAGGGCTACAGCACAATTTAGGGTTTG
>NW_008348896.1:0-264 GCF_000622305.1 Nannospalax galili | reverse complement strand
CCTAGAACATCCTGATTCTCAGAATTTCCCTCTCTATATCTCTGGTTCTGAGTCCATGCCTCCTCCTTCAGGGAGTCTTTAAAAAAACTTTTTTTTGATTGGGGCTGGAGAGATTGCTCAGGGGTTACGAGCACTGATTGCTCTTGCAGAGGACCCAGGTTCGATTCCCAGCACCCACATGGTGGCTAACAACAACCCATAGCTCCAGTTCCGGGGATCTGACACTTCCTTCTGACTTCCTTGGGCATTGCACAACACGGGTGC
>NW_008348894.1:1822-5670 GCF_000622305.1 Nannospalax galili | reverse complement strand
TAAGTTCTGGTCTGTTCCCTACTCTTTACTCTATAATATTTAGGTTATCAGGTCTTATGTTGAAGTCTGTGTGTGTTTTCAGCGCCATTGTCAAAAATCAAGTTGTAACTATGTGGACTCACCTGGGTGCTCACTTGTCTTCCATTGGTCAATGTGTCTGTTTTGATGCTAGTGCCATCTGTTTTAATTTCTATAGCTCTGTGGTATTATTAGAGATTAGGGATGTAATCTCTCCAGCACTTCCTTTATTGTTGAAGTTTGTTTTGGCTGTCCTGGGTTTTAGGTTTTGTTTTTGTTTTTTGTTTGTTTGTTTGTTTGTTTGTTTTTGGCTTCCCAATAAAATTTGAGATTATTTTTTCACTTTCTGTGATTAATTTTGTTGGAAATTTAATCGGGATTGCATTGAATCAGGAGATTGCTTTTAGGATGGGCTGAAAACGTGTTTGACCCATTACACCTTTGTCATTTATGTTGTTAGATGACACCAGAGCACAGAGAGATACAAATAGGGGCTCAAAGAGGACATGTCAGAAAAATGGCCAGAAAAAAAAAAAAATCTAAGAGCCTGAGTTAAGGATTGAATATTTCATAGGTATTTCTTCTAAATTAATATTTTTGTCATGAGGCAGTAGAGATATTTATAACCCTTAAAAAGTAAACTTAGGAGGCTGGAGAGATGGCTCAACAGTTGACAGCACTTGCTGACCATCTAGAGAACCCAAGTTCAGTTTCCAGCAGCCATGTCTGGGGCTCACAAGTGCTTGGAACTCCAGTTGCAGAGAATCTTCTGACCCTATTCTGACCTGGAGGGAACTAAATATGTGTGGCATTTACTAGAGCCATGCACATACACATAAGGAAAAATAGTGTTCTTTTTAAAGTAAACTAGGAGGCTCAATAATCTCCTGAAACAAGGTTCACAGTGCCCCTCACCAACAAGTGAACACCAACAAATCCTGAAAATTTTGACTCTGTGTCCTTGGAGTTCCCCAGTAGTTGTTAGGGAACCTTTCTAGATGGAGCTTTTGTGAGCCATTACACATGGTTAGGAGGTTTTTCAAAGTTACAGCTGTCTTTCTGTTAGCCATGGACCTGTGAGTAACCCTTCACTCATTCTTCTATAAATAACCACAGTCATTTACTGTACTAGACTTTGATAGAATCATTTCTTTTGAGTGTCTTACTCTGGCATGAATAGACATGGTACCATCTGCCTATGAGAAGCGTTGAGGTTCAAATTTATACAAATTTTGAGCCTTCCCCTAGTCAGGGTATGCAGGGTGCAAGATCCATTGTAGGTCCCAGTTATGTGTAGTGCCAATGAAAAGGGCAGGTGTAGGTGTGACACATCTCCCAGTTATGTGAAAGGAAGCTGTCTCAACACTCTAAGCCATGGCATCCCATTTAGAACAATGGATTTCTGCCTCTTGAAAGTGAAACCCAGTTTCATTTTGGAGTCACTTATTGGGCATCTGGATGGAAAGCTGGACTGATCTGGAGGTGATGTTCACAAAGGAACTAGCTTTACACTGGTCTTATGAAGAAGTTTTCTGGGGAAGTGAAGGCATGGCTGATTTTCTCTGATCAGTCTGTATCTGGCACATTGCTGCATTTCATATTATTAAGACTGAAATAGAAGATTTTAGCTAGTTTTAAGCATGCTTATCTGATAGGGAGCACCGTTGGCTAGGGTGAAGATATGAGATATGCATGCACTATGTCAGAGTAAAATGTTGATGCCTGATTTTTTTTAAGTTTTAAAATATTATTATTGTGTGTATAATGTGTAGGTATATGAGTGTATGTGTGTCACAATTGTCAGGGAACATTCTTTTGTTGTCTGTTCTCTCTTTTGGTCTTTTTGTGGGTTCCAGGGATCAAATTCAGTTCTTTTGGTGGGGTATTTTTGAGCCCAGGTCTCCCTG
The DNA here is from genome assembly GCF_000622305.1 of Nannospalax galili. Taxonomy (NCBI): domain Eukaryota; kingdom Metazoa; phylum Chordata; class Mammalia; order Rodentia; family Spalacidae; genus Nannospalax; species Nannospalax galili. The sequence continues at coordinate 3,745 of NW_008348894.1, read as the reverse complement.
TAGCCAGCTCACCTGGAACTTGCTATATAGACAGGTGGCCTTGAACTCATGGAGATCCACCTGCCTCTGCTGGGATTAAAGTCATGTGCCACTATGTGAACTGAGTCTTTAAGCTTGTGTGGCAAGCCCTTTCCCTACTGAGCAGCTCCCTAGACTCCAGGACCAGATTTTTAAATGTGGCAGTTAGTTTTGGGCCTTAGTTTTTACCCTTTTTTTTTTTCGTTTTGAGACGTCCTTGAAGTGTGTTGGGCAAAACATCATCATGTTTTTCTTTGACTTTGACAGTTGCTAGGCACTTACTGATACTAGTCAGTTTTTCATTAAGTAAAAATTATCTGGTTTGCTCATTCATGAGTTTTTCTCTAATAGTATAAACTGAAATCATGAATTTTGTTGACCCTGCTTCTTGCCCTTCCCCATTCCAATCCGTTTTCCCTCCCTAGTTTCTTTCTGAGATGGGTGTTTTGCTACATAGCTTTAGCTGATTTGGACTTTTGTGCTCATGTATGTATTCTGTCTCATTCTCTGATGCAGCTGTAACTGTACACACATGTCAACATGACTCATTACAGTGAGTTCTTTCTGAAGCACATGTCGCCTTTATACTTATTTATTCACATGTGACATTACTTAAAAAATTTTAAAGGTGCACAACTTTAATCCCAGCACTTTTGGGGCAGAGGCAGGTGATTTCCTGTGAGTTCAAGGCCTTCCTGGTCTACATAGTGAGTTCCAGGTCAGTTGGGGCTACAGGGAGACCCTGTCTCAAAAAGACTGAAGAAAAGGTGTTTTTTAAAAAGTATTCTCTTAGGCTCTTTAAATATTAACTGTGTATCTTATTTGTTATTTTGTTAAAATTTTGCTTGAAGGGCTGGAAATTTGGCTCATAATAACTCTGGCTGCTGTAACAGAGGACCTGGATTCAATTCTCAACACCCACTTGGGAGCTAACAATCATCAATAACTCAGGTTCCATGGAGTCCAGTGCCCTCTTGAGCTCCAAGGGCATTGCACAACACAGGTGCACTTACATACATGCAGGGAATACATTCATACACATAAAATTAATAAGTAAAATATATTTTTTACAATTGTGCTTGAGTAAACTACTGATAGTGTATACATTACTTCTGTAAGCACAGAAAATGGGCTCATTTCTCCATTTAACAACTCGTGACAGCATGTGTGAAGTTTTGCCCACCAGGGAAGCTCACTGCTCTCAGTGCCTCTTACTCTTTGAGGGCACAGGGCTGATCTTCTAGTTATCTCTGTGAGTTTTGAATATATTAATAGACTTTCTGAATGAGAACCATTCATAATGTACCATAATGTACCATATGAAGTATTTATGTAGGCAATTTCTCATTTCTGTTCATGCCAACTGTACCAATTTAAAATTTTCTCACACTGTCAAATCTGAAGTATGTGAGCAGGAATTTCTAAGGGCAAGCAGGCTCTTGCATGCTAATTTACCTCTGTTCTATACGTCAGGGGGTCAGACTTTCTGAAGACAGGAAGTAGACATGCGCTGTAGAAAGAGAATTGGGGCAGAGCAGCAGCCCTGTGCCCTGTGCACAGTAGTGAGAGGAGTGTCCCTCCAGCGGTCTGTCCTTCAGAACCACCTAACGCTTGCATTAGAACTTCTGTGTCATCGAATGAAATGTGTGGATAGCACAGAATTGTGTGAACCTATTGTCAATTGAGTCTGTGGAATGTTTAGGATTCTGTGTCATTTGAGGATGTTGTTGTGAACTTCACCCAGGAAGAGTGGGCTTTGCTGGATCCTTCTCAGAAGAATCTCTACAGAGATGTGATGCTGGAAACCTGCAGGAACCTCACTTTTATAGGTTAGAATATCATCTTACCTTCCTTAGTATATTTGGAATATTGAAAGGGAAGAATGTTATATAAATCTGGCATGAT
>NW_008348894.1:0-256 GCF_000622305.1 Nannospalax galili | reverse complement strand
TGTGGGAAATGTCTGAGTTCTCCCACTTATCTTCAAGGACATGAAAGAATTCATACTGGAGAAAAACCTTATGAATGTAAACAATGTAGTAAAGCCTTTAGACATAAGAGCAATCTTCAGACACACAAAAAAATTCATGCTGGAGAAAAACCCTATGAATGTAAACAATGTAGTAAAGCCTTTAGATATAAGAGCAATCTTCAAAGACATGAAAGAATTCATACTGGAGAAAAACCTTATGAATGTAAACAATGTA
>NW_008348893.1:0-241 GCF_000622305.1 Nannospalax galili | reverse complement strand
ATAGCCCCTGAAAATCCCACTGCTCTAAACTGCTTTTTGTTATTTTTATAAGGGGGACCATAAGTGGTGTTCTTCCTAAATCAGGAGGCCAATGTTCATTGTGATATTTAGCAGCCTCCTCACCTAAATCTATTTGATCTTCAGGGGATAATTCATCATCATTATGATCTCCATCAGGCAAATGTCAACCACATTGACAAAGGAAGAATTACTAGTAGAATTCTTTTGTTGTAGAGTCCCA
>NW_008348892.1:0-446 GCF_000622305.1 Nannospalax galili | reverse complement strand
TTGAAGATCTGGTCCATGCCTTTGTCTTGGGATTCTTCTCCTTGTATGCCTGTGATTCGCAAGTTTGGTCGTTTTATGGTATCGCTCAATTCCTGCATATTCCATTCTTGTGATTTCTTAAATTTTTCGTAATCTTTGCTTGAGTCGTCCATTTCGTCCACTTTATCTTCCAATCTTGATACGCTGTTTTCCATTTCGTTCATCCTATTGGTGAGGCTTTCTCCTGTCGTTTCTAAGTGGCTTATGGAGTGTTTCACTTCGTTCTTTATTTCAGCCTGAGTATTCTTCAATATTTCTAGCTCTTTTCTGAATTCATTCAGAAGTTTATCCCTATCTTCCTTCAGCTCTATGATTACCTCGTTTTTGTGTTCTTTAAATTCACTGATTTTTTTTTTTTATATCATATTCATCATTGTTCTTTTGAGTTCCATGTCCTGCATTGTCTC
>NW_008348891.1:10616-10768 GCF_000622305.1 Nannospalax galili | reverse complement strand
AAGCTATATACAACAAACCCATAGCCAACACCATTCTAAATGGAGAAAAACGGGAATCATTCCCATTAAAATAAGGAATTAGACTAGAATGTCCACTAACTCCACTCCTTTTAATACAGTGCTTGGAACTCTTGGTAGAGCAATAAGAAAAG
>NW_008348891.1:7019-9049 GCF_000622305.1 Nannospalax galili | reverse complement strand
AAATGAGGTATGTCCTTCATCATATGCAGATCCTAGCACCAAATCCTTCTATGTATGTATCCAGATTTAACTGCAGGAGCCAGAATAATGAAAAGAAACCAGGAAGGGACAGAAAGAACCTGAGAGAGAAGAACAGTAGGAGATGAGTGTTATGAAGGGAGAAATGGATAAAAATGAGGCTATTTAATTGGAAGGGGGAAGTTAGGGTTTTGCGAAGAACCTTGGGAATAAAGGGAAAGGAGCTCAAGAGAGATGATATTAGCAAGAGAGAAATGGGGAAAATTGGGTCACTTCAAATGGGGAAACCATGGTGGAAGGGTGAGACAGGGAGAGAGGAGAGATAAACAAGCCTAGCTAGTTTTTTTTTTTAAAGAGTGAGTTATATTAGTTCAGCAACCTACTGAGAAAGTACACATGCACGAGTCCATGTATAGCCAAGGCCTACATAGCAAGAAAAAATGCCAGACAGGAGATGCCTTCCATGAGTTGTTGGTCCAAGAGACTCCCAAAATTGTACAAGCTATTGCCACAGTGCTTGATGGCCTCCCAGAACTTGAAGGTAAGTCCCTACTACTGAAGAAAGAACATACTTCAGACACAGGATTTGGAGCAGTAGAGCTGAGACTGACCTGAAACCACATCCCCTGAAGGCTAGCTCTCATAGCTTTGGAGAGCACTGTGACAGTACCAAGGGAAAACATTAATCGATGGTCCAATACCAGCTTCAAGACTAAATAACCACAACAAAGACCTGCACAGTATCCGACATTGGTGCAGTAGTGGCACTTTTATCTTGGGGGTGGTCAGCAGCTACTTAATTGGACTAAAATCCCAGTCAATGAGAGGAAACTCAAGTGTGGCATTGTAAAGATAACCAAATATGCATGGCTGGCGAGGTCATAGATCTTAAAAAAAATTGAAGACTGTCACAGCCATAGAGCAATGTAATTACTCACTATGTGCAAAATATGTATCCTTATATTTATAGACATATATCCCGGTCACTACTCATAAAAGAAGCTTATTTTGTACCAGTCAGAGACTATTACCACCTACCACAACTGGTCATATGTAGACATTGTCTAGGATTTGCCCAGGCCTAAGCGACATATCTACAATGCAACCTCTACATCTAAGACGCACGGAACATAGAACATATAAAGAAGCATAAACTACTAAAACAGTCAAGGATTACGTTTCTTTAAAATTTTTTTTCTAAATTATTTATTTAATAACCATATAATTAGAAGAAACATTTCATTACAACAGCATTGACATATTCAATAACAATTTCCAGAGCTAAGTTGCATCTCTTTCAAAATTGGATGTAAGGTTTTAGGTTTACAGTTGAATTATTACAGTTATACAATATTGTACTAGGAAGGATGGACTGGCAGGTTGGCAAGCTGGCAGGCTAGTAGGTGAGGTGACTAAGCAGTCAGATATTCCTGATCAGGGCCAGTTTGGGGGGAAGAGATGACCTGCTCCTGCTGTGAGAACCCTGGGTTTCATCCACTTCTCTACCAAGATATTTACCAAACTCTTAAACAAAAGACTAGCAACTCCTCAAAGACCAATTCTGCCCTCTGTGATTTTGTAAAGTTCATCCCACCTTGCATGTCCTTTGTCCTGCAGAGTTTGGATCTGGCCTGAAGTGTCTTAGCTGTCTTTCTCAATTCTGACAGTCTCATAACTGTGCTGTCAGCATTAATCTTTGTTCAAGTTCAGACCTGGACTGATCTTCCTCCTTACTGTCTGAAACTCTCCTCAACCCACAACTCCCCTTGGGACAGGCCTTTGTAGAGCCAGGAGTAGGCTGCTGCTGCAAGGCGGCTGGGTGGAGCCTGTCTTCAGCAGCTTGGAACTAGAATGTGTCCTCTGCTCCCAGGGGCTCTGTGTTTAAAAACAGCACAGGCAACCCTCCCTGTGCTGGTGACACACAGACTCATGAGGGTGAATAATCATTTTGATAGTCATTTTGGGGGTAAGCAACAGAACAGTGAATAAAAACTCATCTCCAACTAAAAATA
>NW_008348891.1:4785-6830 GCF_000622305.1 Nannospalax galili | reverse complement strand
AGGATCTGTTCCTCAGGGGTCACATGGGCTTGGGAGGGGCCCCTGGCTCCTTTCTTTCACCAGTTCTGCCTATGTGAAGATAAGTCAAAGGTCCTGCTCAACCATGGTTGGCTTCGCTTGGAAGCATGGAGGAAATGATTCCTTTGTGTTGACCCTCCTCTTTGTAGACAGGACACTGTTTCAAGTCCATATGGTGGGGTCTCCATGGCCTCCTTGATCAAGAGGAGAGGTGACCTACCACAATTACAGGACATTTTGAGAGATGCTCATAGCCCCTTGAAACTAGTCGACCTAGGAGGGCAAGGAGTAAAATCTGTCCTTTATGTCCCTCTGACCAAATTATTATAGGCCTCAAAGTATGTCTGTTAAACATCAAAGAAGGTTAGTTCCAGCAGTCTGGTACTTTTAAGTGCTGTGTTTCATGAAGACAAATCTTGGGCAAAGACCAGTTGTTCTCAGAAAAACCTTACCTAGACATATATTTCTTGATCTGCTATGTATAATTTGTCAGTAGGTTGTTGGTGTAATATGGTTCTCCCTGGTTTTCCAAACTATCTAGGCATTGTTTATCTATCACATTGTCTCTTAAAAAACTCTCTTTGGGGCTGGAGATATGTGTCAGTCATTAAGATAACTGTCTGTTCTTGAAGTAGAACTGGGTTTGGTTCACAGCATCACCATGGTGTCTAATAACTATTACACTAGTTCCAGGGGTTTTGATACACTCTTCTGACCTCTGAAAGCACTGTATGTAGAATGCAATTACATACATGTAGGCAAAAACGTTCATATTCATAAAAATAAATTTAAAAATTAAAAAACACTCACCAAGGCAGTTATAGTACAGTACACCTGTGATCCCAGTACTGGAGAAGCTAAGGCAAGAAGAAACAGAGTACCAGGTCAGCCTAGAATACACAGTGAGAGGCTCCTTCTAAAATAAGGAAAAAGGATAAGATGGTAATTTGGCTGCCAGATCTAGCACACAAGTTCTTGCTAGGGTTGACTATGTTGATATAGCTGGCTAGTTTAAAGACTATGACCTTACATATATCCTTCTGCCCATATACAGAAGACTGGTTCTTTGCACAATGATAGCACTCTCCTGCTACAAATGCCAAGCTAGATCTAAAAATATTCCCAGGAATAAAAGATGGATAGCATATTAAATGAACATGGGAATTCAAACCAATACCATAACCACACTGTACTTTAGCCCTTAAGTTGGAAAATTCCCACGATCACATGCTGACAAGAATATAAATCAAAAGAAGCATGCACACTTCACTCTTAGTAGAAATTGACAAAATCACTTGAGAAAATATCTGAACCTTAACCATGAAGTACAGCAGTCACATATCCTCTGATCCCCTGAATTTACTCCTTAATATATACTTAATATACACGTGCTGTAACAGTACATATAAGCAACGGCGTACATAATTTCCAAAAAATCAAAAGTCACAGGGGATTGAATTAATCCATTTTAGGATAGGTGTACAATCAGACCCAATATAAAATTAGTGACAGCAACACAGACAGAGGGTGAAGTCAAATCAATTCAATGAGTGAACCAATATATGTACAAGTATCCCATACAATTTAATATCCATCTTAAAAGGTAAATATTAGCCAAATTTAAAATGCATTTTTGACCAGGCTCATGGTGCAAGCCTGTAACACAAGATCCTTGAAAAGAGAATCAGGAAAGGTTATGAACTCAAAATCTGCCTTAGCTGTATAATTACTTGAAGAGCATGCTGGATAACTTCTGGAGAATTTGTCCCAAAGTAATAATAAAAAGAATGCTAGGGTTATACAATATTCCTAAGTACAATTTCCAGTACTGGGGAGGTGGAGTGCAGAAAAACAAGTTCTAAATAAAGTACTATTTCCAAAGACTGTACTGGCCGGCATATGTTTGAAACCCAAGCACTCAACTGACTGAGAACAGTGGACTGTCAGTTCAGATCAGGCAGGACAGACTGACTGCTTTAAATTCAAAATAGACTATATAAGGAGTCTCTGTGTACAAAAAAAAAAAA
>NW_008348891.1:0-555 GCF_000622305.1 Nannospalax galili | reverse complement strand
ATGAGAAGCTTGTGCTCAGATGGTTCTGGCCTACAAATATCTTATAATATTTAATATTTAATACACAAAGAACCACGTTATTAGCCCTATGACTCTCACAGGAAGATCACTTAAATTATAGGCTCTTTTCTTCCTTAAGGTGTGTTGTCAAGCAAATTAATGGTTATTCTATGGTCCTCTGGTTGGTAAAATAACTTTGGGCAAATAAATTTTAAAATAACATCACAGTGCTTTTTTGTTTGCCCTCTCTTTGCAAAGTGCAGTGTGATATGTATCTTTAAGAAATAAAAAAATTCCCCTTATTAGGTGTCGCTTTGGAGAATTTGTTTCCCAATGTAGAATTATTGATTTAAAGGGTTTAAACAACTCTGTGTACTTTTACTAGTGCACTAGTTATTCTTTTTTTGCTGTAATAAAACACGGTGACCAAAAGAAACTAATAAAAGAAGGAAGTTATTTGGCCTTATGGCTCCAGAGAGATAGGAGTCCATCATAGCAGGGAGGCATGGCAGCAGGCAGGCATGGTAGTGTAAGCAGAAAGCTAAAAGCTCACAT
>NW_008348890.1:65405-66920 GCF_000622305.1 Nannospalax galili | reverse complement strand
GTTGCAACCCGAAGGCTGACTTGTCCTCTGTGGTTTCACTCTTACACTCTCATGTTTGCAAATGATTTTGTGCCATATTGGAAAACTGTTGAACACTCCTGTTTTAAAAAAGGGTAAGAATTATGATTTGGAGTTTGGGATGTTAGACTAAACCAATTCTTCCTTATGTTGGAAAACATGTATGTGTACTTGGCTTTCAATAAAGTGTTCTATATTTGTATAGTTTCCTTCAAATATTTTTTTAACTTGGAAAGTCAAGTTTTCTGTTATGATCAGTATTTGTTGTAAGTTTAGGTTGTTCATCCCTGAACAGTTGAAAATTTGATGAATAAGTTGAATAATATTTGAAAGAACCATCCACAATGTTGAATGTACTGTTTCTGTAAATATCTAATTCAGTTGGCTGTCTAGCTGATGGGAATCCTTTTGGAGGTTAAAATTAGTAAAAGTCATTAGAATTTTAACTGTAGTTAGTTGTGCCATTATTTCATGATGCAATGTACGTCATTTAATTTTCAAAATAAGTGAAGTACTAGTTTATCTAAAGTCATTAATATTACTTAAAACTTCTCATCAATAGGACCACTTTAGGTTTTTTCTTTTAAAATGCAGAGATTGTCATTCACTGAAGTGTTATTTAAATTACTTTGCTATGCTTACGAGTTAAAAAATAGAGTTATGTCCCAAGTTTTAGAATAAGTTAAATAAAGTGCAATCTTGGGCTTATGTCGCCTTAGTGGTACATGATTTCTTTGAGCATGTTAGTGATACGAAGTAATCCAGGAGGAAGCTGAAAATGCACTACACCTGAAGGTCGTTAACATAAAGTATTTATAACCTGCTGTAGACCATCTGCACCAGTTTTCATTGGGTGGTTTGAATCTTTCTTTTACTAAAGTACAAAATTTATGTACTTAATTGGAAGTTATGGGAGAACTAGCTATGACTGGCATAGGTTAGCTGAATTCAGACTTCTGGGATAAGACAGCTGTAGTGCATTGTAGTGCTGAGTACTGTCATGCTGATGCCTTTCAAAAACCAGGGTACTGTGACCTTTAAGACCAAAGCTTTTATGTTGTACAGTGATTATTTTATTGTTCTTTTGTTGCGTTTCAATGCAAATTAACAAGTTAGAAGTAAACTCATGAACATTAGGTTGGTTCTGTGTGTGGTTTTTGTGTTGAGTAAAGTAAAACTTCAAATAGTCCATTACTTTTGTCTTGAGAAATAGTTCAGCAATTGAGTGTTAATTTTTTTATTGTTTCTTTGATTTCTCAGGAAGCAGTTTTAATGTCTATATCCCAAACAGAATTTTTAAAGCTAATGACAGTTTGTGAAATGTTTTAATCGTTAATTGTGAAATTATTGGCATGTCATTTGCTTACTGTTTGGTCTTTGGTTAAATATCATTGTAGCATCATTTTATATGTACTGCTGTAGTAGAGAGACTAGACACTGATGTTTTCTCAGTCTCTCAGGAGTAGAAAATTCTCTTCCTTTTTGCTAGTGTGTTTC
>NW_008348890.1:62894-65167 GCF_000622305.1 Nannospalax galili | reverse complement strand
TAGCTAAAGTTGAATGATTCCATGAGAAATAAATCTATGAAAAATGGAATTTCTGCCCACTTCTAGGAAGTAACTAAATGATACTAGACATGCTTCCACTGAGCTAGTATGAATACTATGAGGCAGTACTGGGAAAAGCTATGGATTTGTCTTTCATGAGCTAAAAAAATCAGTAATTGTGTTCTCTCCAATGCAAATGAATTTGGTCTCCTATAGGAATGTTAAAGAAAACAGTGTCCCAATTGTATTTCGCCTATATGTACTACATTGTGTATTGCTGAATTAAATACCTCCCCCCTAAAAACCCACCCAACTTCAAGCCCTTCCCGTGACAAAGCCTTTTTCTACATTAACTTGTAATTTTCTAGAAACAGAAATGATTTTATTAGGTTTAAATCATATGGTAGCCTCCTATTTCTAGAATTTGTTGAATTAGAAATTAATGACTGGACTTGATTATGTAGATAGAACAGTAATATGTCATAGTTACTTTGGTTCAGCTTTGGAATTGGAGTTCCACATTTTAAAAAAGATAATTTTTTTCATATTCTAGAAAACATATTTTTTTCTGACCACTAAGAAATAAGTACTCTAGTGTTAAAAATAGAAGTAGTAAAGAAAAAAATTACTTGATAATTTAAATAATGATGTAGGCTTAAAATGTTTTAAAAGGCTAGTATTTAACTTTTTATATTATTTAGTTAAATATTAAAAACTAATGAATCAACAAATTAACTTATATTTCATGTTTCTCTTGGTTTTCTAATTCATCAAGTATGTGTCAATTTTAAGTTGTAGGGTAGCAATTATTAGAGATAATTAAAGTTGAATACCTAAGTATTTAAATTTTAATTTTAAAAGATAATTGGTGCATTTGCTATATAGTGCTTTTCAATGATGATAATAATACTGTTTCTTTGTAATTTTATCTAATAACCAGTAAGAGATGTTCTTAAGAGCTTTGTGTTTCATTATGTTAGAAAGGTTATCATTTGATAGAAGATGAGGGAAGATTAATATCTGGATAAACCTTTTATATATAATGGTCTGAAGTATATTTTCTTTTGGTTGTGAGTCTGTACTTTTACCATTCCTTCAGTCTTGAAATTTTATATATATGCGTGTGTGTGTGTGTTTTACATTTTTATTTATTTTTATTTTATGTATATGAGTGTATTGCCTGCATGCATGTGAGTGCATCTGTGTTGTGCCATGCCCTGGAGGTCAGAAGAGGGCTTTGGATTCGCCTGGAACTGGATCAAAATTTATGTACTTAATTGGAAGTTATGGGAGAACTAGCTATGACTGGCATAGGTTAGCTGAATTCAGACTTCCGGGATAAGACAGCTGTAGTGCATTGTAGTGCTGAGTACTGTCATGCTGATGCCTTTCAAAAACCAGGGTACTGTGACCTTTAAGACCAAAGCTTTTATGTTGTACAGTGATTATTTTATTGTTCTTTTGTTGCGTTTCAATGCAAATTAACAAGTTAGAAGTAAACTCATGAACATTAGGTTGGTTCTGTGTGTGGTTTTTGTGTTGAGTAAAGTAAAACTTCAAATAGTCCATTACTTTTGTCTTGAGAAATAGTTCAGCAATTGAGTGTTAATTTTTTTATTGTTTCTTTGATTTCTCAGGAAGCAGTTTTAATGTCTATATCCCAAACAGAATTTTTAAAGCTAATGACAGTTTGTGAAATGTTTTAATCGTTAATTGTGAAATTATTGGCATGTCATTTGCTTACTGTTTGGTCTTTGGTTAAATATCATTGTAGCATCATTTTATATGTACTGCTGTAGTAGAGAGACTAGACACTGATGTTTTCTCAGTCTCTCAGGAGTAGAAAATTCTCTTCCTTTTTGCTAGTGTGTTTCATCTTTCTTAAGTGCAAGTTATTGTAATGTAAGCCATTCCACAAAACATCTAGTTCTCTTGCTTTCTGTGTTGGTTTCAGTCTGCTGAATAAAAATCTTTGGGCCTTTCCCCCCCGTATTCATATTTCTTGGTAGTACATATGGATCCAAGGCTTAGTGAAGAGGAAATGTTGTTAAAAGTTGTGGAAACTTTCTTGAGAGAAATTTCATTTTGGGTGCTGATAAAAGTTCACTTAAAAAGTCATGTGTGTACACACACATGCACACACACACAATACACATATTGCATAAATTGTTTTGAGCTAAGACATGCTAACTTGAATGTAGTTTTTGTAGCTAAAGTTGAATGATTCCATGAGAAATAAATCTATGAAAAATGGAATTTCTGCCCACTTCTAG
>NW_008348890.1:40220-62487 GCF_000622305.1 Nannospalax galili | reverse complement strand
ACTGCAGTGTTGTTGAACAAATAATAATAAACCACAAGCGCCTACCAGTGAAGATAACTGCTTTTTGCTCTCACTTATTACCATTAAAACATTTTAAATCTTTGACTTTCTAATTTGACCTGATGCTTACAAACTTGTAATTTTCATTTGGTGGTGTGGACTGCATGGGGTCTATTTTGGGCAGCAAATTGCAGAGTGCTCAGAGCATTATTTTTAAGGTTTTGTTTTTTCTGTTTTGATCATGGATTTTAGTTTGGTTTCTTCATAAAGTAGTGAAAAGACATTTTCTTTTGCAGAAAAGTTTAGGTTATGCTGCTTTGGCAGCTAAAGAGGAGGGAAAATGCAATGATGTTTCTTTAGTTTGGTTCTGAGTGTGATGGCACGTTGAGGTTGACTGAGTTGACAAAAATCGGATGCCATCAAGTCTAAAACCACCCTGATGTCCATCCCATCATTTAATGGTTATGTGCACCTCCCTAAGCCAGTGATTTTCACTAAGTAATAAATTTGCATTCCTAAGGTACATTTTGTTTATTCCTGGGTCTTTCTTTCTGTCTCTTTCTTTTTTTCCTTCCTTCCTTCCTTCCCTTCTTTTCTTTCTTTTCTTTCTTTCTTTTACTCTCTGGGTTACATTAACCATTCTTTGGGTTGAATTATTTGGTCATGAAGGCAGTACTGAAAGACTCTATTCAGACCACCTGGGCAGTGTGCAAGACAAAAACTCCAGTACAAATGCTTTCAGTGGTTAGTCTGTGGCTTTGTTGAGCTCGGACTGCCAAGGCTATATAGCAAGAACCTTTGTCCAGAACACATTTGTCCTCAGATGTGTCTAAATCGAAAAGAACAAGCTGGGACCATTTGGTGGCCAGGCCTGAAATAATGCAAAGTAGAGTTTAATTTGGCTTGCACAGGTAAACCAAGGTCTCCTATAGCTCAGGCTAGCCTCTAATTTGTTATGTAGCCAAGGATGATCTTGAACGTTTGCTCCTACTGCTTCAACCTCCCAGGTTCTGAGACTATAGGCATGTATAATCTCACCTGGTTTTATGTGGTACATGTTACAACTGACCTATATTTCCATCTCAGGTCCAGCCCCAGCCAGGTCCAGCTTATTTTCATAGAACCTAGTGCAAGGGCTGTGAGCTGGTCTGCTCTAGAGTGTTGATAGGTGGGTGATTTCTGCAGTTTACAGCCCTGATGGTCATGGGGGTTAATGATCTCAGTAAAACCAGATTTCTTGAGCAGTCTAAGCAACTTCACAATGTTTAAATTTATGGACAGCCCCAGGAGGTAAATGTTCTTTTTTGTTTTGCAACATCAGAAACAGAAGCCAGGGCACACATGCACAGCAAACACTCTATCACCAAGCTATGCCTCAGCCCACAATGAAGATGTTCTTATACCCACCTTACAGATAACAGAGTTGAGGTTCAGAAGGGCTTCCCCACTCGTCCAAGATCACATCCTTAATAAGTAACCAGAGGACCAGAGGTTGAGACCCTGGTACTTATAAAGGAAGTCAGTTACAATGGCATCTTCCTTGCCAGATACATAGTGCTTCTAGGAACCTAACCTTGTGGAAGTCAAGGCACAGGTACCTGGTGTAGTTTTTTCAGTGGGCATCTACTGAGAGGATCATCCAGTGCAAAAATCTACTTTGGATTTCCCCTCACAAGTGATTCCCTCAAGGCTTTGATGACCTGTAAGCCTGTTTTTTAAAAAAAAAAATTAATTTTTTTAATAGGGTGTCCCTCTGTAGCCTAAACTGTACTTGAACTTCAGAACCTCTTTGCCTCAGCCTTGAATGCTGGGATCACAGACGTATACTGTCATGCCCAATGTATAAACCATTTAAGTTAGAAAATCCCAGCTTTGAGTGTGCATTTTCACTTAGAAATTCTGTACTTTGGAAGTCATTCTGCTATTTTGCATAGCAGATAGTGAATCAGTTTCATTAGAAGCAGCATAGCACTGAAATGGTTTCTTTGGAAACTGCTTAAAAATGACAGATTTTAAAGATTATATTTAAATACTATAAGCATATTTTCAGTTTTCTTTTCAGAGACTGTTTTAAAGCATAAACTTTTAAAAAATTAGTTTAGCCAAGACTCACCATTTTGCCAAAAGCATCTCAAAAACTATGACTAACTGTTAATTTGAGGGATGGGAGAGAGCTATGTTTAAGAAAGCATCCCTAGATATTTGTTAGTCAGTTTTACCCTTTTATACTCAACATCAAGTCCAAATTACTTTGGGGAACACTGCAAACAGTGTTGTTGAACAAATAATAATAAAGAAACCACAAGCACCTACCAGTGAAGATAACTGCTTTTTGCTCTCACTTATTACCATTAAAACATTTTAAATCTTTGACTTTCTAATTTGACCTGATGCTTACAGACATGTAAGGGGGTTCCTGGCCCCGACCTCCCTAATCGAGGTTAAGGATTTCAGCTTTTTCTTCCCTCTGTTTTCTCTTTTTCTTGGTACAGTCCTTTACCCAGTGTCCTTTTTCCTTGCAATAGGCACACTGGTCTTTCTCTAGTCGGACACGCCCTCTATCTCCCTTCTTTTCTACTCTGCCCTCATCTTTCTTTCTTACTACTGTGGCCAGGATTCTGCTTAATTTTTTATTTCGCTTTTGATCTCTCATCGCCTCTCTATCTTCTGCCTCTCTTTTTTGTCTTTCTTCTTTTTCTTCTGGTGACAGCTCTTTTAAAAAATGTCTCTTTCCCTTTCCCTTTCCCTTTTCCTTTCCCTTTCCCTTTCCCTTTCCCTTTCCTTTCCTTCCTGGTCTTTTTGACACAGGGTCTTCCTGTAACCCCAGCTATCCTGGACCTCACTATGTAGCCCAGGCTGCCTTTGAACTCACAGAGCTCCACCTACCTCTGCCTCCCAAGTGCTGGGGTTAAAAGCGTGCGCCCGGCTACACTTTATTTCTTAAAGTCTGAACATTTAATTGCAATTTTCTTCTGTTAAAGTAGGTTTTTAAAAAGTTCAGAGAATTAAAAGAAAGAGTTGATGCATATTTTAGACAGTCTAATGTTTACCTAAATCATGAGCAGTGTTGTAACTAGTAAACGGAAGAATTTGTAAAGGACCACTGTAACAAGAAGGGAATTTTCTGTTTTTCTTATTGTCAGATTTAATATTAAAGGCGTGCACCATCACACCCAGTGTACCATAATATTTAATTGCCTGAGAAAGTAATTATGTCAAATAAGGAATATTTTTTACATTTGTTGGTTCTTTGATTTTTTAAATTTTTATTATTTTTATTTTATGTGTATGTGTGTATTGCCTGCATGTAGGTAAGTGCACCCATGTCCTGCAGTGCCTGAGGAGGTCAGAAGAGGCTCTCAGATCCCCTGGGACTGGAGTTACAGACAGTTGTTAGCTGCTGTGTAGGTGCTGGGATTCGAACCCAGGTCTTCTGCAAGAATAATCAGTGTTCTTAACTGCTGAGCCATCTCTCCAGCCTGGTTGTTTATTTTTAATTGAGAATTTCATATATGCATTCAATGTGTTTTGATCATACTCAGCCTCCCATTCCTCCCCCTAACTCCTTTCAAATCAACTCTCTCCCCTCATGCCCTTAAGAAAAAGTCCAATTTGTGCTGCTCATTTTACTCTTGAGTGTGGGACCATTCACTGGGACCACACTCTTAAAGAAACCTGACTTTTCTTCCCCGGATACTATCGACTTAATAGCTCCTCAGCTAGGGGTAGGGCCTGAGAGCCTGTCCCCACCCCATGGTGGAATATTGACTGGCTTGACCTTGTGCAGGCCTCATTCAGACAGCCACAGCTGCTGTGAGTTCACGACCTGTACAGTCCTTTTGTGCTCCTATCATTATAAAACCCTCTCTGACCTGACTAGGAATAAACAGTTACTAACTTCTCCTATTGGCTTTGTATATAAAATTTAACTTTATAATGAACTTAAAAGCTTTGAATGAAAATTAATGAAAGTAAAAATACCATTCTTTCAGTTACTTCTTACCCTATGGCCAAGGACTATTTGGGAGCCCAGAACGACGTTGGAGTTCAGCTTCTCTGCTGCTTACAGAGCCTCATGGGTGATGCCCAATCTAGTACATCTAGCTGAGGGACACTTCCATGTCTGCTTCATCACTCTTGCTCCCTCCTCTCTTCCAGGATCAGTGAGGTCACATCCTGCACCCAGCTTCTGCAGTAAGACTGTTACGAGAGATTACTGTTTACAGGGTCCCGCACTCCAGTGTATTACAGGAATAGGTGGTGGTAAGGAGGTGTCTGAAGAGTGCAGAGGACACAGCTCCAACCATCTTTTGCCACTGGAAAATGTAGGGTCAGTTCCCAAATATAATTTTCCAAGAGAAAAGTTAAGCCAGAGTTTTTATGTAGATCCCCCAGACTTTTAAATATTGGTAACAGTTCAATTTTGTTTGTAGGTGCAGGAGAGATGGCTCAGCAGTTACAAGCAGTTACTGCTCTTGCAGATGATCCAAGTTCAGTTCCCAGAACCCACGTGGCTAACACCTGTCTATAACTCCAGTTCCAGGAGCTCCAGCACCCTCTTCTTACCTCTGTAGGCACTGTATGCATGTGGTGTGCTTACATACATGCGGGCAAAACACTCATACACATAAACTAAAAATAAAAATTTTTTAAATTTGGTAAACATTGAGGATCTAAAAAGATACAGGTAGAGGTCATGGGTGGCCAGTTTGCAGTCTCCATCACATGAAAAGCTGCATCATCTACAAAATGTTGAAGACACTGTCCACTGTCTTAATAGTTCTTTGACTTAGGTTTGTCTGTGAGAAGGAAAAGTCCTTCTTTTCATTGAGTTTGTCTTTTTTCTGTGTACATGTACGTATGTATGTAGGTGCACGTGTGTGCATGCATGTAGAGGCCAGAGACTGACATCAGGTGTCTTCCTTAATCACTCTTTTTTTTTGAGACAAGGTCTCATGGAACCTGAAGCTTGCTGATTCTGCTAGACTGACCAGCAAGCCACAGGATCCTCTGGTCTCTACCTATTTAGCACTAGGATCACGGACACATAGCACTATGCCAGGACTAATTTTTTTTAATTCCTTGAGAATTTCATAAAATACATTGTCATATTCACCCCTCCCCCCTAACAATGCCCAGGTCTACCCCTATCCCCTGTGTGCCCAATTTTGTGCTTTCTCTTTTCTCCTCTTTCCCCTCAAGCTTATCAAATCTAATTTATGTTGCCTAAATATTCTTGGGTGTGGGTTCATCCCCTGGAGTGTGGTTGACCTACCAGAAGGTCACACCTTAAAGACAACTGACTTTCCCTCTCCCAGCAACTATCAGTTGCTAATAATGCCCCAGCTAGAAGTGAGACTCCTTGCCCTCCTCCCCCTCCGTCCTGGGATTTTGTACAGCTTGAGCCTGAGTAGGTCCTGTGCATGCTGTTCAAACTGTTGTGAATTCATATGTGCAACTATTCTGTTGTGTCTGGGCAACAAGGTTTCCTTGCAGTCACCTACTGCCTCTGGCTCTTCAAAATATTTCTGCCCCCTTTTCCATGATGATCCTTGAGTCTCGGGGAAGAGGTGTGATATAGATGTCCCATTTAGGGCTGAGCACGCCATAATCTGTTATTCTCTGCACCTCAACCAGTTGTGGGTCTCTGTGTTAATCATGACCTACTGCAAAAGCAAGAGTCTCTGATGAGGATTGAGAGATGCATTAATTTATGGGTATAGTGATGTCATTAGGAGTTGTTTTAATATTATATCCATTTAGCAGAATAATAGTAGGTTCTTCCTTAGGCTCTGTAACCTATCAAGCCACAAGTTCTTGGCCCTGATAACAGTGTCAAGATGGGTTGCATGTTGAACAGACTTTAAATTCAATAGAAAAGTTTGGTTACTCCCATAACATCCATGCCACTATTGTAGCAGTGGACATGTCTTACTAGGCCAAGTCACTATTGTAGCTCACAGGGTTCACAGCTGGGTAAGAATGATGATTACTTCTTTCTTCTGCACTCTGAAGCACTATGAAGTCTAGCCCATCGGGATGAACCTTCCAGGTCAGTACCAGCTTGATATCTCCATGTTTTATGACTCAAGTATATGTTGTCTTCAGCAGTAGGGCTTACTGTTAAGTTCTGGAGGTTAATCAAGAGCAATGGCAATAGTGAGTAACATTTGGGGATCAGTGGGACCCCATGGCCAACAACTCCAAAAGAGGTAACCCATTTCTTATTGCCAGTATTTTTTAATTTATTGTTTTTATTTTATGTGTATGAGTGTATTTATTGCCTGCATGTATGTAATTGCACCTGTGTTGTGCAATGCCCATGGAGGTTAGAAGAGGGCGTCAGATCCCTGGAACTGGAATTAAGATGGTTGTTAGCTGCCATGGGGTGCTAGGAATCAAACCAGGTTCTCTGCAAGAGCAGTCAGTGCTCTTGACCGCTGAGCCAACTCTCCAGTCCCAACAGTATTTTTTATGTGGGTTTTGGCAGTTGTGCTCGGGTCCTCGTGTTTGCCTGGCAAGTACTTTCCTGACTGAGCCATCTCTCTAGTACCCTAACTTACCTCATTTTAATGGTGATAATTCAACATTATAAATTAGGTCTTGGTTGAAACAATCATCCTTTATGTAGTTTTATAAAATAATTGTTTTATTTTCTACATTATAAAGTAGCCTATGTTTTAATTTTTAATTAATTTTGAGAGAGGATCTCCTTATAGCCCCAGGGGGTTTGGAGCTTGCTGTGTAGACTGGGCTAGCCTCAGTCTTACAAAGATCCACTTGCTTCTGCCTCCTGAGTGCTGGGACTAAAGACATGTGCTACCCTGCCTGGCCTGTTTTTATTTTATTTTGGTCTTTTTGAGACAGAGTTTCCCTGTAACCCGAGATGACCTGTAACTCACTGTGTAAACCAGGCTGGCCTTGGTCTCACAGAGGTATGTCTGCCTCTGCTTCCTGAGTGCTGGGATTAAAGGTATGCACCACTATGCTGGACCAACATTTTTATTTTTATATCATCTTGTGATATTTGTTCTATGAAACTATCCAAAATCTTTTTGTATATATGGACTCTACATGTCAAAATTATAATAAAACTTGAGTGATTTCAGTATTGAAAAAAAGACTATTGATAAGTGCCTGGCTCAAGAGTCCCTGAAGAAGTATGAACACAAGGAAGGTTCCTAACACTCACGTCAGTGTTTCTGTTTCACACTGAAGTTAAAGTAAATCATGGATCTTTTGTAAACCACAAGCCCTAACATCAAGGACGAGATGCAAGGTGGTACAGAGCACTTCCTTTCTGCTATGTCTAAAATGACAATGGGAAGGAATTAAACTTTAACAAATATATATATATTTGTATATATATACACATATATTAAGTGTATATGCATTTTTAAATTCATTGTTAATTTCATATATATATTCAGCGTATTTTGATCACATTATATTCACCCCTCAGTCCTCCCCTGACTCCTGCCAGATCCATCCCCTCCCCAATTTCGTCAGTCTCAATCTCTTATTTTATGTGTATGAGTATATTGCCTGCGTGGATGTAAGTGCACCCATGTTGTGCAGTGCCTGTGAAGACCAGAAGAGAGTGTTAGAACCCCTTGAACTGGAGGGATGGTTGTTAGCTATCATGTGGGTTCTGGGATTTGAACCTGGGTCCTCTGCAAGAGCAGCCAGTGCTCTTAACCACTGAGCCATCTCTCCAGCCCCCTGACATACACTTTTGAAAATAAGAACTTAAGTTATTCTGTAAAATGTCTACTACATGCTAATGTTTGGTTTTAAACTTTTTTGAGACAGGGTCTTGCTCTGTGGTCCTGGTTGTTCTGGAACTTGCAGTGTTCCTTCTGTCTCTGCTTTCTTTCCTAAGTTCTGGGGTGACAGGTGCGTCTCACTATTCCCAGATAAGGCAGATGATCTTAAAAGTACAGGTGGTATTCCAGTAGGAAAATTCATTGGTGAAGAATAGTGCACTTAAACATATTTGAAAGTATTCTGGTTAGTGTTGTGCTTTTTTTTGTATTTCATTTGAAGCAATTGAAGGTTGTTTTTGGGCCCTAAGTGCAGTAAATACTCATTAAGGCCAATCTACAAAAAACAAAGTTGTCCTAAAAGACATTTTTAAAAACTAAAATTAAAAATTATTTTGAGGGCTAGGGGTGTAGCTCAGTTTGTAGGAAGCCCTGGGTTCAGTCCCCAGCACTGTGTAAACCTGGTGTGGTTGCAGAGGTGGAGGCCTCAAAGCTTTTGGAGGCTGGACTGTGTTAGAACAAACATGTTGCTTTGACAGTTGGAATTAGCATTTAAGATGGATCTTCTTGTTCCTAATTTATAAGCGTAAGGAAGTAGATCCTCACTTTCCAGTGACCTGAAACCCCAGCCTTGGAGAACTCCAGGTAGCATGCCTGTAGGTGAAGACACCAGATATGGAGTCAGAATCCGAATGGTTCCACAGAAATGACCAGGGACATTTTGGGCCAGGTCTTTTGTCATTTTCTTGTTTTGTTTTTTGTTTTTGTTTTGAGACAGGGTCTTATTATGTAACTTCAGCCTAAAACTCTATAGATCAGGCTGGCCTCAAACTCACTGAGATACCCCTGCCTCTGCCACGTGAATGCGGGGATTAAGGGCATGTGCCGCCTTGCCCCACTTGAGGCTGGTCCTTTGAGCTTTAAAAAATTGAAGTTTCTTGAGATGAGCTGGATCTTATTTGTGTGTGTGTGTGTGTTTGGATGTGAGTGTTTGTGGGTGAGTGGGTGTATGTGTATGCACAGATACTCCCCACATGTGTGTGGAGGACAAAGCATCCTTGGGTGGCATTCCTCCAGTGCTGTTCACCTTGTTTTCCGAGACAGTCTCTCATTGTCCAGGAACTTGTTAAATAGGCTAGTCTGGCAGGCCAACAAGCTCCAGGGCTCTGTCTCCAGCAAAGCCCCGGGGCTCTGCTGCCTGAGTGCTAGGAGCACATGTCTGCATCCTCATAACATCTTTGTTTTTTAAACATGGGTTCTGGGAGGTCCAAGATCTTGGACCTCTTTGCAAGCACTTTACTGATTGATCTGTCTCCTGAACCTCTTATCTTGTGTTTTTATCCTTTTTTGTGTTTTTGTTTTTATTTTGGTCTTTTTGAGACAGGGTCTCCTGTTGCCTCAGCTATCCTGGATCTCACTATGTAGACCAGGCTGGCCTCAGACTCACAGAGATTCACCTGCCTGTGCCTCCTGAGTGCTGGATCAAAGGTGGCCCACCACGCCCAGATTGTATTTTCATCTTGAATGTCAGAAATAGTTGTGCATTGCTGATTTTTTGAAGGGACTGAAATGGAAGCTGTGATAAGGCTTTATTAGCTTGTGCTTCTGTTTCTTCCCCTTTTTCCTTCCTTTTCTATTTTCATTGTATGGGGGACAGTAACAGTGAAAAGATTCTGTTCTCCTAAATGGTCTTTTCAAACTTGTGGTCGATTCTTTGGCTTAAGTGGAATAAAATCTTAGTGGCTACTCTGAAGTTTGTTTCAAACACGAGGCGGGTGGCAGAGCATGGTGGCGGACAGCTGTAGAACGAGAAAACAGAATTGCTGTTTGGTGGGCTCAGGACAGGTTTCCAAAATCAGTGTTTAAGAAAAATTAAGGACAGTTCAATTCTTAGATTTTATTTCTATTTTGAGGCAGAGTCTTCACTATGTAGTTGTGGCTGGACTGGAACTCTGTGTGTAGCCCAAAGCTGGCCTTGAACTTCGATCTTTCTGCCTCTGCCTCTTGAGTGCTGGAATTACAGGTATGCACTGTCATGCCTGACTCAGTTCTTAGATTTATAAAATCCAGTATGATTATGTGAAAATTCAATTTTTTTTCTGTAGTTCCTTTTTCTAAAACTGGGAGTGCCAGTGCATGCCAGCACTCGGGTGGTAGAGGCAGGTGGATCTCTGTGAGTTCCAGGCCAGCCTGGTCTACATAGCAAGTTCCAGGCCAGCTGGGGCTACTGGGAGACCCTGTCTCAACAAAAACAAAACAGAGTAAACAAACGTTACACTGAAAATCAGAATCACAATAGAAAAAACTATCTGAAAGTGAAACAGCTATCCTCTTATCATACATGGGCCCCATAGTTGAGGTGTGCTTATACATACCAGTTTAGTGTACATGGCGGGTGTGGTGGTGCAGCTCTCAGGAAGCAGAGGCAGGTGACTCTCTGTGAGATGGAGGCCAGCCTGATCTACATAGTGAGTGCCAGGATAGGATAGCTGGGGCTGCAGGTCTCAAAAAAAAAAAAAAAGAGAGAGTGAGAGAGACAAATTTAGTATACATTCTTGCAACGTTTTAAGACTAGATATATGTCAGATTTGAGATTTTAAAAAATTTTGTAGTATTTTTGTATAATGAAGTATCTCAGGATGGGACTTGATCTGAACAGAATTCATTTGTGTTTCCTTATGAACCTTGCATAAATAACTGAAGACAATTTTGTACAATATTTCCAATAGTTTTATACATTTATACATGAACTAAAGTTTCATGATGTGGAATTTTCAGCTTGTACTATCATGTAGGTGTTCAAAAGCTTCAGATTTTGGAACATTGGAGATTTCTGAGTTTTTTTTTTCTTTTTTTGACAGGGTCCCCTAGTCCTAGCTCACCTGGAAGTCACTGTGGACTGGGATTAAAGGCAATTTCTGAGTTTTGGATTAGGGATGCTCAACCTAGAGTCCAAACCATGAAATTACTGTGGAAATCCCAGACTAGGACAACAGTTTATTCACCTTGAATAAGGAATTCATAACCAAGGAGTGGCTAGTTGATCTTAAAAATTATAATTACAGGGGCTGGAGAGATGGCACAGTAGTTAAGAACACTGGTTGTTCTTGCAGAAGACCCAGGTTTGAATCCCAGCACCCACATGGCAGCTAACAACTACCCGTAACTCCAGTCCCAGAGGATCTGACAGCCTCTTCTGACCTCCACGGACATTGCATGGCACGGGTGCACTTACCTACATGCAGGCAATACACATATACACATAAAATAAAAATTATAAAATTTGAAAAATTATAATTACAAAGAAGATGCTGTTGCTTCTATGCTAATGATCTATTGCTGTATACAAATTTGAAATAACAGACATTTATTATGCCATTTTCTGAGGGTCAGGAGTGTGGCAGTAGTAATGCCAGGATTTTCAAGAAATTACAGTCAGGTGCCAGCTGGAGCGGCAGTTCACCCTGGACACCTCAGCACCTCACTACATGAGCGGCTTTTTAGGTCTGCTCAAAGCACAACAGCAGGCTTCCCAGGAGAGCAAGAGTAACAACAGTATTGTGGCCCAGTTACTGATTTTCTTGACCTCCCTTTGTTAGACATTAGACAGTCTTAAGGGGGGTAATATTAGGAGGGAGGCAACTTTGGGAGCCCTCTCAGTGTTAAAGTCAATCAGCTAATCAATACTTGCTTCATTTGTGACTTAACACTGAAGATCAATAATGCCATAGCATTTGTAGTTAGTTCCTTTCAGAGCAAACCTGGAATTGCTTGTCAAACAACAGTAATAGAATTACTGATGACCAATCAATCCCTTTATAATCCTGTTGAACATTCACTACACCTATAAACTGAGGGCATCTCCTACCATCTCCACGTCACAGATGAGGAAGCCCAGGCTATTTATAGTGCCTTAGGCAGGGACACATTTTTAGCTTTCAGTCTCAGTGTTATCTTCTTTAACCTCTCTTATTTTCCTGAAGAATGATTTCATTTAGTTTACCTTTTAAAAAATACTTTGTTATGCCAGGTGTGGTAGTGCATGCCTTTAATGCCAGCACTTGGGAGGCAGAGGCATGTGGATCTCTGTGACTTTGAGGCCAGCTTGGTCTCCATAGTGAATCTGGGCCAGCTGTGGCTGTAGGGAGACCCTGTCTCAAAAAGATTTTAAAAATACTTTATTATTTTTATTTTATGTGTATGAATTTAGTGCCTACATGTAGGTAGGTGTACCCATGCCATGCAGTGCCTGCGGAGGTCAGAAGAGGATGTTGGATTCTCTGGAACTGGAGTTATGGACAGTTGTCAGCTGCCATGTGGGAGATGGGATCCAAGCCTGGGTTGTTGCAAGAACAGCAAGTGCTCTTAACCACTGAGCCATCTCTCCAGCCCCCTAGTTCACCTTCTATAACAACAATTTACTTACTCCCTCTCTGTCTTACCTGAAAGAGCCGATTTTTAAATGCTTAATTGAACATTTAAAAACACTGTTCTATTAATCAAGATGTTTGTCACTTTTCTGCCAGCAGCAAGAATCCTTTTTGCTATATTTGTAACTGGGTGAGGTCTGATTTCTCCAGAATTACACCATACTGTGGTTAACCATGGTCTACAAGAGGAAAATAGGTTTACTCTTCTTTAAAATCATTGGTTTTCTAAGAAATATGCCATTTACTATACCAAATAGGAATGCCTTTCTCAAAATATACTGGACACTTTGATATGAGACACAGCATTTTCTCCCCACTAAACATCTAAATCTTGGGGTTCAGTGGTTAAGAGCGCATACTGCCCTTGCAGAGGACCTGAGTTCCCTTCATAACACTCACATTGGGTGCCTCTCAACCTAACTAGCTCCACTGGATTTGACATTGTCTCGAACATGGGCATAGACAGACACACATTTGTATACATGAATAAAAATTAAAAAAGGGCTAAAGCATGGGATCCTCAGATCTTTGATACCTACCTTTATCTCACATGGGGAAAATATTATGAACATTTCTAATAGCACTTGAAATTTTTGAAGAAATTTGATAGTGTTTTTGAATTATTTTTTATGTCAAGCATATCCATGTTTGGGAATGGAAGTCAGGATATTTACAGCTTGATAGGCAAGTCCTTGACCACTGAACTACATACATCTCTAGCCTAAGCACATCCATATTGATGTTGGCTAATAAGTTCTGTGTTTTACCAAACTCATGCCAACCTTTCAACTTTGCCTGTAGGATGCTCTAAATTGCAAAGTTCAGTGCTGGATATTTGCAATATGCATATTCCCATAACCTACTTAACCTTTTTTTAAGTAAAAGTTCTGATAACATGAGTTATGTGAAGTGGAAAATTATTTTGGTTATTTCCTTTTGAACTGTGTAGACTGAGTCTTAGAGACTGTTTTAGAGTTTCTTAGGGCTGCCTGCTCTTTCAGAAAAAAAAAAGATAATTTAAAAACCCAAATGCATGGAGCTGGGTGAGGTGGTGCACACCTTTAGTCCCAGCACTAGAGAGGCAGAGGCAGGTGGATCTTGGTGAGATCAAGGCTAGCCTGGTGTACGTAGTGAGTTCCAGGACAGCTGAGACTACAGGCAGACCCTGTCTCAAAAAGAAGGAAAAACAAAAAACCTGTGCAAGTGCGATGCTACATTTTCTGTGTAGCTTATATATGCCACTCAACAATGTATATCCTGAACAATCCTTCTCTCCATTTTTCTATGATCTAAGTGGCTTTCTGATCCCTCTGAAATGTTGACTGTGTGTACTCATGTGTGTGCATGCTTGTGGAGGCCAGAGGTCACAATTGAGTATGCTTCCTCAAGAGCTGTCCACTTTGCCTTTTGAGACAGAGTCTCTCGTGTTTGTTTACAGATGCATGTGTGTGTGAGTGCAAGTGGAAGAGAGGACAGTCTTGGGTGTTGTCCACTTAAAAAATATTTTTATTTTGTGTGTATGAGTGTATTGCCTGCATGTATGTAAGTGCACCTGTGTTGCGCAATGCCTGTAGAGGTCAGAAGAGGGTGTTGGATCCCCTAGAACTGGAGTTAAAGATGGTTGTTAGCTGCCATGTGGGTGCAGACAGTGCTTTTAACTGAGCCATCTCTCCAGCCCAAATCTATTTTTCTGTTTTTTGAGATGGAGTAAGCCAGTAAGCCAGTAAGCCAAGTAAAGTAAGCCAGCCTGGCTGGCCAGTGTGCTTCAAGGATCTACATGTTTCTGCTTCCTGAGTGCTGGGATTGCAAGCACCTGCCACTATGCTCAGATTCCTCATGCAAGGCAAGCACTTTGCTAACTGAGCTAGCTATCTCCCCACCCCCTGTGGGTGATGTAACTTGTATATGTGGTTGTCAGTCTTTGGAAACTTCCAAGTTTCCTGGGCTTTGAGAAATGCTCCTGAGCTAGTGCCAACTGACATTTGAACCGCCAACAGTCACTGTGTGTATCCAAGAGCCTAGAGCTACATAGGTAGAGAGTACAAATGATTCGGCATCCTTCATCAACAAAGGCATCTGAGCCTCCCCTCTGGAAAGGAAAGCAATTCAAGCAATTTTAATTCCTCTAAGTTTGGTAGATAGTGTTCAGTTTTTACATAAGGCTGTAGTTGGAATTCAATGGAATTCAGCTGAAACTAGCTGAAGAGGAAACACAGTTATAATTACTGCTTGGGAACATTTTAAAAATGCTATTGCTTTCCATTGGATATTACAACCTGAGTTGCCAGACTTTCTCATTGAATATAAAACATGATTTCTTTTCAGCATGAGTTTTAGTTTTTATGCGTTTAAGTGTTTTGCCTGCATGTATGCAAGTGCACCCATGTGTGCAGTGCCCACGAAGGCCAGAGAAGAGTGGTGGAGCCCCTGATCTGGAATCACAAATGGCTGTTAGCCTCCATGTGAGTGCTGGGAACTGAACCCAGGTCCTTTACAAGAGCAGTCAGTGTTCTTAACCTGAGCCATCTCTCTAGCCCCTTAGCATAAGTTTTATATGACTACTCCTGGAATGTATTTAAATAGCTGTTCTTTTGAGGAGTTTAAATTTTCCTCCTGTGATCTTGCTTATGTTGGTTTCTTCATCGAATAAATGAGTATAATGGCATACACCTTTAATTCCAGCAACTCAGAGGCAGAGGCAGGAGGATCTCTGTGAGTCTATACAGTGAGTTCCAAGCCAGCTGGGACTACAGAGAGACTGTGCCTACCCTCCCTCCCCACACCAAAAAAAAAAAAAAAAGAAAGAAAAGCAGTTTGTACAGAGTATGTTACAGTTCTAAGTACCTGTCATTACATTTCACTGTTGAATGAACTGCAATCTTGCTTTATTTGGGGTTTCTGAGGACCTCAAGACAAAGACAGTTAATACCTGGGTGCTGTCTTATCCTGAGAGAAGTTAGGCTGGCTATACTTTCAGATGATAGAAAGTGACTAAAAATCCAACTACTCAAAAGAGAAAGTTCAGTTTAAGTTATGAGATATGGTGTGATTTAATTGATAGACAGTGAAAACACCTTTGATCATAGAACAGCTTAATACAGTGAAAACACTTCCTTTCTCTAGTACTTTCATTTGGGAAGTATTCTCTGAGAGTAATTTAACTGGTAGTGCTTTAATTTTAACTTGGGACCATTTGGCCTGTGATTCTGTACTGTTTCTAAATTCATTTTAGTTTGTTTGATTTTGAGATAATGTCTCACTATAGCCCTAGTTGTTCTAGAACTCAATCTGTAGCCAAAACTGACCTTGAACATGCGGTAATCCTTGTGTCTCAGGCTCTGAATGCTAGAATGACAGGTGTGTGCTGCCACACCCAGATCAGACTGAGCCTAATGCGCTACCAGTTAGTGCTGCATTTACTTCAGTTCTAACAACAAAGAGGTGTTTGCGGATGTGTTCCTTTTAAGAAGACTTTTCCTTAAGAGACGATATCTTCTCTGCCTGGCGTTTTCTTTAGAGACCTAAACTTTGTGGACAGTCTGGTTGGTGGATATGTAAGAGAACTTCTGAACCTAGTTGGTGATGTTGGATTTGAGTTTTTTAATTGCTGCCAAACCCTTTTTTCCCAACCAGTCCCTGTCCAACTTTCATGTCTTTGTGTGTTCCACTGCATTTAATTAGGGTTATTTGCACATATGGGTGAGGGATTATTTACTTGTGCAGGGGTGATTTAGACTGGCTGCATCACTGAGGAACAGGGCTCCCCCTTCCCTAGAACACTCCTTAAATTTCTGTGCTATGTTAAGGCTGGGATTGGATGTTGCTTAGAGCAAAAATGCTCAAAACTGGATTTCCTCTCTACCTGTGTACACCTGGGATGTGTAACCCCCTTTCCACATAAATACTTTTATCATTTACCCCCAAGTGTTCAGCAAGGGCTTCCTATATGGGAAGCATTGGGTTAATGATGAAAAGTACAAAGGTAGATAAACCACAGAGCTTGTCAGCTTAGAATTCAAATTAGCGCCTAGTTCCTGATCACTCCAGTAATAGCTAGGGACAAGGTCCAGGTGCACCCTTGTAAGACAGGTAGTAAGCTGCCTAGGCTTGTAAAATGTGTTGTGGACATTGGAAAACTGGCAGCTGAGTAGTCCCCTTGAATGCAGCTAAAAGGCTTTGTATGAACAAGCCTCCCCCAAGTCCTTCTGAGCTGCTCCTTCCAAATCTCAGTGGACCTCCTTGGTCACTGACTGGCTGTTCAGTTATTTATGTGCATGGCACATGTGTCTGAGAATCTGTTCACTCCTGTAGAAGGAAAGAATCACCTACTGATGGTATGTGTTCACCAGTGCCTGGGTGCCAGCCATCACATGGGAGGTGCTTCCCAAGGATTGAAATCAATTGTATCTGGTTTATTTTTAGTAATTTACATTCTTAAGGAATGGTACGTTCTCATAAGCTAAGTTACTTGCATTAATTGAGAGGTAAGCAGACAATCCTTTTTGTCCTTTAGTTTCATGTAGCCCAGGCTGGCTTTGAACCTCTGTTTGTGACTCACACTCAGGTGAGAGCTGCTCATGTGGAGCCATTGCCCTCAACTGTGGCTGCATGGCATAATTATTTGGGGAGCTACTTGAACTTGCCTGGTCTGGGGTTGCCTAGCACAACTTTTGTAGGTGCCCCATGTGATACTGGTGCACAGCCAGAGCTGCTATATGGGTAGCATAGCAATTTGGAACATACTTCTTCCTTCTGAAAAGTGAATAAAGAAAAACTTAGTTATGTTTTGCTGCATTGGGGCTTTATTGAGTAGGCAGGTACTGCTTTTAATGGTATTGCATATCTCCTCCCGGTCTTGGTGCCCGTCAGCTGAGGGAAGGAACCGATTCCCCAGTTCTCCTCCCGGTCTTGGTGCCCGTCAGCTGAGGGAAGGAACCGATTCCCCAGTTCTCCTCCCGGTCTTGGTGCCCGTCAGCTGAGGGAAGGAACCGATTCCCCAGTTCTCCTCCCGGTCTTGGTGCCCGTCAGCTGAGGGAAGGAACCGATTCCCCAGTTCTCCTCCCGGTCTTGGTGCCCGTCAGCTGAGGGAAGGAACCGATTCCCCAGTTCTCCTCCCGGTCTTGGTGCCCGTCAGCTGAGGGAAGGAACCGATTCCCCAGTTCTCCTCCCGGTCTTGGTGCCCGTCAGCTGAGGGAAGGAACCGATTCCCCAGTTCTCCTCCCGGTCTTGGTGCCCGTCAGCTGAGGGAAGGAACCGATTCCCCAGTTCTCCTCCCGGTCTTGGTGCCCGTCAGCTGAGGGAAGGAACCGATTCCCCAGTTCTCCTCCCGGTCTTGGTGCCCGTCAGCTGAGGGAAGGAACCGATTCCCCAGTTCTCCTCCCGGTCTTGGTGCCCGTCAGCTGAGGGAAGGAACCGATTCCCCAGTTCTCCTCCCGGTCTTGGTGCCCGTCAGCTGAGGGAAGGAACCGATTCCCCAGTTCTCCTCCCGGTCTTGGTGCCCGTCAGCTGAGGGAAGGAACCGATTCCCCAGTTCTCCTCCCGGTCTTGGTGCCCGTCAGCTGAGGGAAGGAACCGATTCCCCAGTTCTCCTCCCGGTCTTGGTGCCCGTCAGCTGAGGGAAGGAACCGATTCCCCAGTTCTCCTCCCGGTCTTGGTGCCCGTCAGCTGAGGGAAGGAACCGATTCCCCAGTTCTCCTCCCGGTCTTGGTGCCCGTCAGCTGAGGGAAGGAACCGATTCCCCAGTTCTCCTCCCGGTCTTGGTGCCCGTCAGCTGAGGGAAGGAACCGATTCCCCAGTTCTCCTCCCGGTCTTGGTGCCCGTCAGCTGAGGGAAGGAACCGATTCCCCAGTTCTCCTCCCGGTCTTGGTGCCCGTCAGCTGAGGGAAGGAACCGATTCCCCAGTTCTCCTCCCGGTCTTGGTGCCCGTCAGCTGAGGGAAGGAACCGATTCCCCAGTTCTCCTCCCGGTCTTGGTGCCCGTCAGCTGAGGGAAGGAACCGATTCCCCAGTTCTCCTCCCGGTCTTGGTGCCCGTCAGCTGAGGGAAGGAACTGATTCCCCAGTTCTCCTCCCGGTCTTGGTGCCCGTCAGCTGAGGGAAGGAACTGATTCCCCAGTTCTCCTCCTGGTCTTGGTGCCTGTCAGCTGAGGGAAGGTGAAAGATGAAAGCAGGACTTGTGTCAGGTGCTGTTCGGGATGGGACCTTCACATGTTTTTGTTGGGGTGGCCAAGTTGGCACAGCTTGAGTATGGGCAAATGGTGTGGCAAAAAGAAAACAACCCGGGTCCAGCCTGGCTGTGTGCCTTGCTGCTCGTGAGGCCCAGGATAGGCTGTTGTCTGAGTGCTTCCTTGTGAGCACCTGCACACCTCACTCAGAGACTTGTGAGGATGGAGGAGGTTGCTCTCTCTTACTATAGCCAGCTAGGAAGTTTTCAGTAAAATTGTTTTAAGTCATAGGAATATTGATTGGTGAGACAAACAAGGAGAATTCCAAATGCTGAAACAGAGCCCCAAGGGAGCATGAGGAAATGGTGTAGAGGTGTGCTCAGGAGAGCATCATCCCTATGGTCTGGGTGGTGAGGAAGGTGAAGGAGTGGGTGACATTTGGAGTGTGTTGGTGGTGCCTCACCTGGAACCCAGTTTGCGTTTTGACCTAGAATGCGCTGTCAGTTAAGAATCTTGATGATAATGGTATGTGGCTCAGAAACAAAACTATGTTTGGATCAAACTATTGTAGCAAATGTTTCTTGGCAGGCATGCCCTGTTGAAGGAGAGCCAGGTATATATTGGTAGATTTATACTGTTAGAAAATTGCCTCATTCACAGTGATTCAGATTAGACGGTGACTCAGATTATGCAGGTATTGTCTTCTAGAAATTCTAAAGCAGATGTTTGGAATTAGTTATTGCTATTTTCTAGCTCAAGAATTCTCGTCTTTGGAGCTTGGTGTAAGGAATACCCTGAATTCTTTTAACTTGAAACAGTTACTTTTTTTAGAGACAGTCTTACTGTTTAATGAAGGCTGGCCTTGAATTCACTTTTGTAGCCCAGGCTGGCCTGAAACTCACTGCAACTCCCTTGTCTCAGCTTCCTGAGTGCTGGGATTTCAGGTATTCAGAGAGGCCTGCTAAAACTTTTTTTTTTCTTTACATGTTACTTGCTTATTTTGTGTGTGTGTGGTACATGGACCACAGGGCAGGCATAAAGGTCAGAGGACAACTTGTGTGAGTTGGTTTTCTCTTTCTACCATGTGGGTCCAGGGCTGGGACTCAGGTCATCAGACTTGGCGGCAGGTGCCTTTACTCACTGAGCCATCTTGCTGGTGACCCAGAGACAGTTTTTTACAGTCTAATGTATTTGGTAATTCAGACAGGTCTGAAGAAGAAAAAAAAAAGTGATTAAAGAACATAGAAATCCTCTGAATTTTTGCATAGAATCATAGAACCCACAGAATCCATAGGTCTCAGGAATCATCTAGGCCAGATATTTTTGCCCCCAGGATCTCATATAAAAGAGGAACTCTACTGCCAGAATGCTGGAATCATAAGCATATGCCACCACACCTAGGTTATATGGTGGTGTGGAGGGACAGAATGTGAGGTCTTGGGCATGCTGGGCAACCGCCTACCAACTGAGCTACATCCCCAACCCTTAAGGCAAAACTTTTTAAACCAAATCTATTTATGACCCTTTTTTCTTCGGGAATTTTTATGAGCTTCTGGGTATATAAGATGGAGAGTGGAGGGTACCATTTCATGGGAGCAGATTTTCCATTTGTGAAAATGAAAAGTGTTTTGGAGATGCATGGTGATGATTGTACAACAACATGAATATACTTAACACCTAAAAATGTTGAAGTGATAGATTTTATGTTATTTCTTTCACAGTAGGGAAAAAATTAGAGATGACATCCAAATAAAGTGATTATTTTGGAAAGAAAAAAAAGGGACTGATAGTTTCTGGCATTCATGGATATGTGAATAGGTGGTAAAGTCTGATGGAAAGAATCTAGCCTAAGCCCTACCTAATTCTGGGTCTGTGATTAGCCATCTCTTTGAGCTACCTACCAGGTATTAGTTTTCTCTTCAGTCAAGAACAGATACAAGCTTGTTGGTGTTTGGTCTTCCAGTCTGCTCTAGAATTCTGTCTGTGACAAGTCCTTAATAATAAAAGCTTGATTAGAGGCCACTGACCATGTGAGCCTCAGGAGCTGGGACATGTGGTGTAAGTGCAGCTGGGCCTCCAGAACCTGCTCTGACTTCCTCTTGTCTGGGGCACCTTTGAAAACAGGTAAACATCTTTGATGTGCTGTCCATCCTGTAGCATTTTTCTCTAGGCAGGACTAGAGCTCCACAGAGTAGCATAGAGATTCCAGGGCTCCAACACCAGGCCCAGAGACAGGGTGGTTTGTGTCAGATTTTTCTCTGTTTCTTTTTCCTTTGTTTGGAGACAGGGTCTCCTTGTAGCCCTAGCTGGCTTGGAACTGCCTCCCGAGTGTTGGGACTAAAGGCATCTGCCACCACACCAGCATGTCAGAAATTTTTATTGGCAATCGTAGCATGAGAAATCATTTTCTTTGTTAGTGCCTCCTGGATGGGGCTACAGGGCTGCTTCTCCTGAATTGCTCTTTTTTGTTTTGGTTGTTTGAGACTGGGTCTCATGTAGCCCAGACTGGCCATGAACTTGCTGTGTAAATGAGTTCTCACCTTGAGCTTCAGATCCTCCTGCCTTCACTTCCCAAGTGTTGAGATACAGGTGGGCATGTACTACCATGTCCAGACCCAAGCCATTATTTTTCTCCCCTCCCCTCCCCTCCCCTCCCCTGGTCTTGAGAGAGGATCTCACTATGCAACCCCAGCTAGCCTGAAACTTGCTATGTAGACCAGGCTGGCCTCAAACTCATAGAGATCCTCCTGCTTCTGCCTCCCAATTGCTGGGATTAAAGGCACACGCCATCACACCTGGCCAGTTCTTATTTTTATTTTATGTGTGTGAGTATATTGCCTGCATGTATGTGAATGCACCAGTGTCATGCAATTCCATGGAGGTCAGAAGAGGGCTTCAGGTTCCCCGGAACTGGAGTTAAGGACGGTTCGTAGCCACCATGTGGGTACTGGGAATTGAACCCAGGTCCTTTGCAAGAGCAGTCATGGCTCTTAACTGCTGAGCCATCTGTCCAGCCCCCTAGTTCTTATTTTTAATGACCCATAGAAAAGAAATACTCTTACCTCATTGGCATGTCAGTCATATAAAATCGTTTCTTTTTGGCTTTGGGAAAGTTAATCTTTTTCCATAGGTTTCATATAGACGTGTGTCAACTGACCTTTGCCTTTGTGAAGTACACAGACAGATTGACAGGCGGGAGCTTACTTGAACACTGGCTTAGTGCCATGTGTGTTTATAGTATGTGAATATGATGGGAGAGATGAGGTATAAATGGCCTAGCATGAAAAATAGAGACCATTTACTGGGGTAGTGGCTTTACAAGGATTATTGCTGATCTCCCAAAGGCCCTGTAGTGGCAGCCTTATTCATTAGAAGAGGAGCCTAAAGTTCAGAGAGCTTACCAGTCTCTTAAGGCCACTATTAAGAAATGAGAAAAGCTAGACATGGTGGCGCACTCCTTTAGTCCCAGCACTCAGGAGGCAGAGGCAGGTGACTCTCTGTGAGATCAAGGCCAACCTAATCCACATAGTGACTTCCAGGCAGGCTGGGACTAGGGTGATCCTGTCAAAAAACAAACAAACAAAAAATGTGGCATTGGAGTATTGCTCCAAAAACACATACCTGAGCCAGACGTGGTAGTACACACATGTAATCTCAGCGTGCAGGAGGATCTCATATTGGAGATCAGCATGGACGTCATATTCAGTTCAAGGCTACTCTGGACTACAGAGGTAGATCTTGTTTCACAAAAGAAACAAAGAAAACAAACAATAGAACTCAACCTGTTCTCTAAGTATTAACTTTGACAATATTTTGAAGTTACTTGACACTAAAAGTTTAATTAGATTAAAATTTATTTCAGTATCACTAAGAGAATTCAAGATTGCATTTGTCAATTTAAATCACTTTGAA